>NC_137043.1:9072868-9307868 GCF_032717465.1 Coenobita brevimanus | reverse complement strand
CGTTGTCTTAGTGCCTCACCTTCCCGGCTTCCTGCTTGTTGCCGTGGCTCCCATAGTTGTCTGTTCTATCATTCCTGAATTTCCTTCCTTCCTTTTCCTTTTTAATTACCCTTCTCCATTTGTTCTTTTGTTTTATCAGTATTTGTCACCTTTATAATTTTTTGCTGTTCCCATAATCCATTTATGCAGTCTGCTTCCTAAAATGTTTGCTGGAACATTGCGTACTTCTGATCTTCAATATAATATTTCATTCCGTCTATACGTTACAGCAAACGATGGTCAACATTACAGACTGCACTACTCAGGTCCTGCTTCAGGTCCTACCATTATCGCAGCTTGTTCTGTCCACACTGTCCACAGCTAGATGCCTTAGTCCCAGAAGGGATGGTTACAAACAAATCGCCTTCATGCCGTTCTGTTCTCCTCCTTCAGGCTGCCCTTCGACAATCTCCTCCACTCTCATTCAAACACCTCTCCATTCTGCCCCTCCTCATCATCGGCTTCCCTATCTCTCTCTCCCCTCCACCTCACTTGTCTAGTCAATATGCCATGTTCTCTTGGCTCAGTTTCACATAATCAAACCATCTAAGGTTATTCAAACAACTCAGTGCCCATGAACTTCCTCATCTGTCAGCTTGTCTCTCCACGTAACTGCACACACTCCTCTCAGATAACTCATTTTTAACCCTCTCATTATTGGCTTGAATCTGTCCAGTATAGTCCAAGTTTCACTATTATACGTCGGCATATGGATCAGTACAATGCCATGCAACAACCTGTTATCATCCTCTTATCACTGTTCCGCCATTTACCTTTTTAGTATGAAGGCATCGTTGTTTTCTATAATTAGTTATTGTTATCTTCAGACGAGTTAGGAAATACCTCTTCACAAACTGAACCAATGAAGCTTCGTATAATTTCCTTTATGTTTCTTTTCCTTTGATCCTCTGCTTAAACTCGTACCTCTCCTCGAACTTTTTAAGTTTCCCTTTAATACCGATTTCACCTTTCTTCTTGCCGACTTGTTTTTCCATTCCTCAGTACATTTTCTCTACTATCGCCCCTTTCCTCTTCCCCCATCTTTTCCTCTCGTCCCTCTCTCGCCTCCCGATTGTTGTGCAGGAGGTAGTCTTACGGTGACATGGATCTACCTGTTTACGCAAAACACTCTCGCAATTAGTCCGTCCACTACTCTCAATTCCCACTTAATTGCTATGCCACCATTCTCCCCTTCTTCCAGGTCTTATATATATTTAAAGGAACAGTCTATCTCAACTGACGGCAGACTGGGTAAAACCATTCATTCATTTTTTCCGCGTTTAGAGTTGCAAAGTCATGTTTCACCTCTTTTTCCATGTTTCTATGTATCATTTTGTTTCAGTGTCTGTCTGATTGACTGCAGAAATATCGGTCAAGGGTTGTTATGACGACTTGTAATGTGCTTATTAACGCAAGGATAAGAAAACTGAATATATTACAAACTGTATTAAAAGATGAGTGCCCAATGGCAATTCTTAGATCAATACCAGATTAGCGTAGGGTACTGGTCGCGCTTCCATTTTCGTGCACATTTTTATCGTTCTTGTCCGCATAAAAGAACAGAAAATCGGTGTACAGTATTTCTTATTTGCCTCAGACTACCTATTGCTATGAAACTAAAAGGACTAGTGTTGTAGTCAAGACCAAGCACCTCGAGACCAAGACCAAGACCAAGACCAGACCCTCAAAGACCAAGACCAGATCCTTCGAGACCAAGATCAGACCCTCAAAGACCAAGACCATGACCAGATCCTTCGAGACCAAGACCAAAACCAAGAATTTATGTGTCTGCTGAATGAATGAAAAGTAGTTGCAGCCTGCAGGTGCTGCACTGCTGGTCAGTTTTCACGGGCGTCTCGGCCCTTGAGTGAGTGCACTTGTACCCCAATCACCCAGTTGCAGATAATGTATCGATGCGCTACTCAACACCTTTTAAACGAATTTCAGTTGATTATCGCACATGAATGAGGTCGAAGAATTTCTCGGAAGACAGTTACTAGGAAGAATGGAAGAGAGAAGAGGACAATGGGGATAATTGCCGGGGTCAAAGCTCAGGAGTATGGAGGGACCAGGGCCCACACCAAGACTGTGACAATTTTGCTTTTTTTTTTTTTCTGGCCCGTGTCAAACGTTTTCCAGGCACCCCAGGGCACGGTCATAGCTCTCTACGGCCCTGCACACCGATGTTACGGCTTTTGAAAGTTTTTTTTAAGTTTTTAAAATTTTGAAAGTACAGTTTTGATGTTATAATGTATTGTGCTGCATACTTTGTCAGTGCCATCGTATTCATGGATAGCTGTATCTTCCCCATGCGAAAGCTGGTTTTCGGAAGACTAATTTTCACACTTCTTTCCGAGATTTGCCCGTGCCCAAACGTTCCATACACAACACATTCATCTTTCGCTTCTCGTGAACAGACGAGGGGACTACCTATTTTTCAGGCTTATTGACATAAGAGACAGAAGGGGTTTTGGGATACAGAGGTAGGAAGCAAAAAATTTTCATAAATATAAAATATATATTTTACTTCCATAAGTGCTCAAAATACTTCTTACTGTCGTACCCACTATTTGTTTAAGAGAACTCTATCTATCTATCTATCTATATACCTAGGCTGCTTCCACCAAGGAAAGGGAGGTAGCCGAGACAGGACGACACACTCTCCATTTACTCATCCATTCAAACACATTCATTCGCATCTTAGCCCCAAAGGGGAGAAGGGACCGATCCTCACCGCGCCACACCGCACATGGGTCAACAGCGCAGTGCAATCAGTGACATCCGCAGCAGGGCCCGACAGCAGAGCTGGTTTACCTCTGCCACATCATAACAGACCCATCCCCTTACCCGCACCTGACAGTTTTCATTAACTTTCCCTCTTGAAAAGGGCCCTCATTCGAGTCTGCTCACTGCCCTTCTTGCTACTACAGATGATTTATCGGCCCCCAGGTGGCCCCCCTACTTTAGTGGGGCTAGAAACGCCACTGGGCCACATGGCCATGACCTCCCGCTTATAGGTGAACAAATTGTATGAAATACGAGGGTGGCTGTGAAACACTAGAAAATATTCTGATTTCTTCTAAAAAGGTCACAGAAGTCATTGCAGGCCTCCGTGATAGCCATTTGGAAGCTCTGAAGGGTCATAACTCGAAAGGTTGGAAGCCACTGATGTCTGACTTGGCCTCCATTGCTCCAAAATCCTGGCTACGCCCCTGTAAAGGAGGAAATATATTTACGAAATTTAATATATGTGAACAACTGAACATCTAGGTAAAATATTTCTGCTTTCATTGCTTCATTGGCATGAAGAAACAAACATAGGAAAATAGAAATTGTTGTGGTTACGTTTCCCGAGCGAACTAGCTAAACCTGTGGTGTACGTGTACGAAGGGTGCGGGGATTGCATACACCACACACGTATATGAAGTACACGGAGGTGAACAGAGCTGCAAACATGCGTGCGTGCAAACGGAGATTATCACTGCGAGAATGGCCACGTCATGCATGCTCTCTCGACTTGCACGCACTCTATCGGTGCTCGTAGGGCTCATCTCATGCATCATCACCGTAGCGCTAGCCAGGCAGTATCTGTAGACAGTACAATGCTGTATGGTACGCCGTGAACCGATTCAGCCATGATTTTTCTCCGTGTGTGATCATAAATTTCGACCTCCCCCACGCCGTGATGCACTTTTTAATGCTGGTCTCGACCTGGTCTCGAGCCAAAACTCCGAGACCAGAAGCTTCGAGACCAAGATCAAGACCAAGACCATGTCAAGCGAGACCAAGATCAACACCAAGACCATGTCAACCGAGACCAAGATCAAGACCAAGACCACATCAAACTGGTCTCGAGACCTACAACACTGAAAAGGACGTTGCCGATTTTTTTTTTCTACCAGGTTGTTGATTGCAGTCTCATGGAACTTTTACGGTGCAGTCAAAAAATTCAGAACAATCTATACAAACCCTACACTGAGGTGGTCTGACATGGATATTCATTCTCAACATCTTCAGACGATTTTATCTGCAAAAATGAGGGTTTAGAACAGACTCTGTACGCCTTTCACTGTCTTGGTGGAGTTTACATATTTGATTCGGGCAAACCTCTGACTATTTTATTCATCAAGGAGAAACCCTACGCAATCAAAGGTTTCAGGACAATAAAAGTGGAGAAATTGTGTAATTGTGCGAAAATTTTCAGGATAACAGAAAAGTGTTACGGAAAGCCTATGTCCCTGAGTGCATTGTGACAAATATCAAAAGAAGGAAACAAATAGAAGAAGAGCGAGGTTAATTGGTATGTCGAGGAGGTACACAGAATGAACCTTGCAGTGGACTGTTTTAGTGCTGCTGATTCTTGTGTGTGTGTGTGTGTGTGTGTGTGTGTGTGTGTGTGTGTGTGCGCGCGCGCGCCTGCCTTTTCATAAGTGAAAAACAAAAGGCAGTGTGCTTGTATATTCATGGGCAGAGTAGTGAAATGTTAATCCACCGACTGCATGAAAACTAGCTGGGAATATTTCACACAAGCAACCTGCAAATTCAGTACAACTATTTCTGACCCACTGTCAAAATTAGCACTGCCGTGAACACCATTACAACTTTAGCCAGCATACTGTATCTCATTAAAAGTGGTCATATGAGAAAATTCAACTCATATCATCAATCACAAATGATTCATCTCATCAGACACTAAAACAAGTAACTCTGCAAACCACAGCTGCAAAATGATATAGATACTCTACACTACGACAAAGCAATCAATAATGGCCGAGACCCATAAACAGTAGGAAGGTCATAAATTATGCACAAGTACGGCACCATCTTTCATGGTACAAGATCGAACATAGTTGGTTGTTAGGATTGTTCGAAGGGTGGGCGAGGGAGTGCGCTCCCTGTTAATCTGGTTATATGATGCGCCGAACTTGGGAGACAAGGCAGCCGGTGCCAATATTGCCATGCTGCCTTGTTGTGTTACTACGCCTCCCGCCTCACAAACCCTCCGTGTTGAGGTGATGTGGCAGATGAACTGAATGACAGTGACGTGGTCATTCACTTCTCTACTTGTCAGAGAAAGCTTAATCCTTCCTCACCACTGAAGATCCTGCTCCCTGCTTAACTAGTTCACTCATCAGATTTATTTATATATATTTTTTGAGGTAACAAAACTTGTTCTCTTCTGCTAGATCATTATTAAACATTTCATTACAATTACCCTTTTTGTTTTCATATATTTTCTGTCTCCAATCAAATCTGATTCAGTTTAAGAAAGCTACCTACTTGTTAGGAAATTAAATAGTCCTCATAAACCTCTTCAGGACGACATGTCTTACCAAAGCTAAAGAAAATTGTCTGGTTCAAGGAAGAAAATAAAAATCGTCACACTTGGCTATTTTTTGTATGGTGCCATAGGAGTATTTCAAAAGAACCACCCATAATACTTTCTAACATGTTCTTGTATCCACATTATATATTTTGCCCTTCCAATAAGACATCTTTTAAATTACATTCTTGCTGTCACTTAAGGATTTTAATTAGTATAAAATTTAAAGATGAGTGGAACGCAGTGAAAGATCAGGAAAATGGCAGTGTGGAGGAGGAATGACAGTTGTTTAAGAGTGCTGTGGTGGGGCTTGCAGAAGAGGTGTGTGGTGTGAGACATGTGGGTGGTGGTGTAAGAAAAGGAAGTGATTGGTGGTGCGAGGAAGTAAGTATGCCTGTGGCTGAGAAGAGACGTGCATATGAAGTGTGGCTGCAGAGGAAAGATGAGGTGTCGTATGAGAGGTATAAGGAAAAGAGGAATAGGGCGAGAAGGGCTGTACGTGATGCTAAAATGGCAGCAGATGAGAGGTGGGGTAGGCGGCTGACTGAAAATTTTCAACAGAGTAAAAAAGTGTTCAGGAAGGAGGTTAAAAGGGTGCGAAAGGGAGAGTCTGGGAAGGAAGAGCGGGTAAAAGCAGAGGATGGAAGGATGTTAATTGAGATGGATGCAGTAAGGAAGAGATGGGCAGAGTATTTTGAAAGACTATTAAATGTAGAGGAGGAAAGGGTGGCTGAGATTGTGGCGGATGGAAGGGTGCAAGGAATAAATGTGTTGCGAGAGTTGAATGATTCTTTGATCACGAAGGAGGAAGTGGAGAAGGCAGTAAAGGAGATGAAAACAGGGAAAGCTGCAGGTATGGATGGGTGTGCTGCGGAATGCCTGAAGGGTGGTGGAGTGACTATTGTTGACTGGTTAGTAAGATTGTTGAATGTGTGCTTTGTGAAAGGTATGGTGCCAATTGACTGGGCAAGTGCTTGTGTGGTCCCGTTGTATAAAGGCAAGGGTGATAAGTATGAATGTAGTAGCTTTAGGGGTATAAGTCTCTTGAGTGTTGTAGGTAAGGTGTATGGTAGAGTGTTAATTATGAGAGTTAGAGAAGGTACAGAGGGAGTGATTGGTGATGAGCAGTGTGGCTTTAGGAGAGGGAGGGGATGCGTGGATCAGGTGTTCGCTGTGAAACAAGTGTGTGAAAAGTATTTAGAGAAAGGCAAGAGTGAGTTTTGGGCATTCATGGATTTAGAGAAAGCATACGATAGAATTGATAGGGAGTCTTTGTGGACTGTTTTAAGATTGTATGGACTTGATGGTAAGTTACTAAAAGGGGTGAAAAGTTTTTATGTAAATAGTAGAGCGTGTGCAAGAGTGGAAAATGCTGTGAGTGATTGGTTTCCCGTGAGAGTGGGGCTGCGACAGGGATGTGTGATGTTGCCTTGGTTGTTTAATATTTATATGGATGGTGTTGTAAGGGAGGTGAATGCAAGAGTTTTAGGTGGAGGTCTGAGTCTTGTGAATGTTGATGGTGGAGAGTGGAATCTGAAGCAGCTGCTGTTTGCAGATGATACTGCACTGGTGGCTGATTCAGAGGATAGATTGAGACAGTTGGTACAGGAATTTGGAAGGGTGTGTGAAAGGAGGAAATTGAAAGTAAATGAGAATAAGAGTAAAGTGATGAAGTGTACGAGGTTGATAGATGGTAGGGGGATGAATATAGTTTTGAATGGTGAGTTGCTTGAGGAGGTAGAGTGTTTTAAATATTTAGGGCCACATGTTGCTGTGGATGGAAGAACAGATGCAGAAGTGAAGTTTAGAATAAATGATGTAGGTAAGGTGCTGGGAGGAATGAAAAAAGTGTTTAGATGTCGTTCGCTTAGAATGGATGCATAGAGAAGGCTGTATGAGGGTGTTGTGGTACGGACTGCGTTATATGGGGCTGAAACATGGAATATGGGTGTAGCAGAGAGGAAAAGTTTGAATGTAATGGAGATGAGGTGTCTGAGGAGTATGTGTGGAGTGACGCATATAGATCGAGTGCGAAATGATGAAGTGCGAAGGAGAACTGGAGTTGTTTGGGAGATGGCTGGTAGAGTTGAGCAGAGGATGTTGCGATGGTTTGGGCATATGGAGAGAATGGATAATGAGCGACTGGTGAAAAAGATAACTAGATCTGATGTGAGAGGTGTAAGGCTAAGAGGGAGACCACGAAAAGGATGGATGGACAGTGTGAAGAGAGCGCTGGATGCGAGAGGGATGTGTGTTGAGCAAGGAAGAGTGGCTGTGCGTGACAGAAATAAATGGAGAGAAACTGTGAATGAATAAATGATGACGCAGCCCTGAGAGGATATTCTCCCGCATTCGGTCTGATCAGCTAGTCAGGTCAGGTGCGGGTAAGGGGATGGGTCTATTATGATGTGGCACGGGTAAACCAGCTCTGCTGTCGGGCCCTGCTGCGGATGTCACTGATTGCACTGCGCTGTTGACCCTTGTGCGGTGTGGTGCGGTGAGGATCTGTCCCTTCTCCCCTTTCGGGCTAAGATGCGAATGAATGTGTTTGAGTGGATGAGAAAATGGGGAGTGTGTCGTCCTGTCTCGGCTACCACTCTTTCCTTAGGGGAAGCAGCCTAGGTATATAGATAGATAGATAGATAAAATTCTGATAGTGATAATGGCATTACGAGTTTCAATTAACCTAATCAGATACGGCAACTTTTTTCCTTGCCATTTTACATCGACCCGTCCATGTTTCCCAGGCATAACACAACTTTTGCAGAATTCAGAATAGGGAGACAAACGGATACAAGTGCTGGTTTGTAATTTGTTCTTTGTCATGGTCATCAGCAAGTGTTGGGTGGGGAAAAATGGGAAGACGTCGAAAGGAATTGGAACAGATGGAAGCAAAGATTTAAACACCTTCAGACCCACGATATAATTTTATTTGAGCTTTAAAACACTAAATCAACAAAAGCAGTTGGTTCTTATTTTCTTCATGTTCCTGCTAGATACAACTCTGATATAAGCCGACAGCACTTCGGCAGACTTACACCTTCCCCACTATCATCCCATCTCGTCTTGTACAGTCCACATCAACCAAAACGTACTTCACATAAGCATCACAGTTTCACTATGCTCCTCCACATGCCACCACGTCGACGTTAATGCCCAGCGTCTATACAGAATATATGCTAGGGATGTCTCATAGGGGACTTGTGTGTTGGTATTAGAGGGGGTATTTTTACATGTCGGCGGGTCTTTTGGTAGAACAGTAAAGTCTCCTTTAACGAAATTCAGATCCTTAAACTGTTCCCTGTCTCGGCTAAGGACTCGAACCTGCGTCCATTAGGACTTCAGGGCACTAATTATTCCCCCTCCCCCCAATTATACCTATTGTATGGTAAAGGTTGCACAACCGAGGGTGTCCCAGTTACTGAGATAAGTTGTTGTTTAAGCTGTATCGTTTTGTGTGTGTGTGTGTGTGTGTGTGTGTGTGTGTGTGTGTGTGTGTGTGTGTGTGTGTGTGTGTGTGTGAAGGGGATGGCTTCTTCTACAGAAAAAGTTTGTTATTCTTACTTCCTCCAGGAAACTTATTCAGTTGAGGAGCTTTTTCGTACTGGAGGGGTTGGATATAGCTGAGTAGCTTCTTCTGTGCAAGATGAGAGGTATTTTCTAACTGTTACATAACATTAGGAGGAAGCAAGAAGGAAATGGGTATGTAGATGATCATAATTAAAGGGATTAAGGTGGCGCAATACACTGAACTAAGGAAAGGGAAAAATAGGTTTCTCAGTTTGTCTTGTCCTTTATCCTGAATGCTAAAGACAATCAGCATTTAGTTAATCTCTTCTTCTTAACATTTTTTAACTTGTCTACTAAATGTCTTTCACACATAGGTTTGCATTTGGAATGCTTTGGTTATGCATGTAATTTAAGTCTTTTTCACCTGCTGATATCAGTATTACTGACAGTGGGTGCCGTTTAGTTCCAGCGCCGTCAGTATGCCACCAACTAGTATCTTGGGTATTTTTTTACCCTTCATTCCGGTGACATGTTTCACTCATTGATTCTTGGAAACTCCAGATGATTTATTTAATCTTTTGTGAAGCCTCCTGTAGTGAATGGGTAATTGAAGGCTAAATTTAACTTTGCCATAAAGTCTCCAAAGCTGGAAATAATGGCTGGTGGAGGGGAAAAAAAAAATGACATTAGCGTACTGGAAAAGTTGATGGCCGTATGCCCTTCCTATCGTCATCTCTTACTTCGGGCTTTGGGTTTAGACATGTAGTTTTCTTTTTCTCTAGGGCTAGGCAAACTACCATTTAAGGTTAATGAATCCACCGTAATCCAGGGAACAGATTGTTGTTGTGTTGTAGAGATATTTGCTTTACTGTACAGGCAGTAACCTCAGTCAAGACTTTGTGCAAATGTAGCTGAGTTTCCTGGATGGAAGTTTTGTGCAAGGTTCTTTACAGCGCTTCTGGATCCAAACTACTTTGCAATTTTATTATTTCCTTTATATAATAATATTTATAGAAAGACAAAATCTGATAATTACAGGTTGTAGGAGAAAATTTGGACAGATAATTAAGTCCCAATCTTCCCACAGAATATGAGTCGCAACAGACCATGTTAAACCCAGGTTCCTTGTTGTACTTCTGAGTGTACAGGGACAAAGAGAACACCGATTTTTCCAGGAGTCCGACATACCCAGGAGTCCATCTCGGGTTCTTACAGATGTAAGTTGGAAATGCTAACCAATGCAGCACTGGCTCCATCTTTTATAATACACTGTAGCTTAACCCCTTCAGTATGATCATGCACCGTTGATTTTATTATGGTTAGTTATGGATGACTCATTTCCACTCATAGGATCTTTCTTTCTCTCTCTCTCTCTCTCTCTCTCTCTCTCTCTCTCTCTCTCTCTCTCTCTCTCTCTGTAAAGCAAAGATTTCTAAAATAGCGGGGTAGAGTAATCTGGACATTCCAGAGGGGCCGGGGAATAAACAGATAAGGCCAAAATGGCATATTTAGTCAACCTGATGTTCTATTGATTATAGATATGGTCTATTATGTGACCAAATGCTTCTTGGCTGTATAATGTGTACAGTTTAAGGGAAAGGTAAGAATTATGGTCTTTAATTATCATGCCACCTAAAAGTAAAAAGTCTCTGAAATATTCCAAGAAAAGTATGTAAAAATCATCAAAAGCCCGCTAGAGTTTTAGCCGTTAAACATTTATAAAGTAAAGCTAAATGCAGGCGAATATACCGAAGAAGTTAGAACCGTTTTAAAAACTCCCAAAGCTGGAGGGGATTCCCCTCCTTGGGAATTGGGGTGGGGGTCATCAAAGTGTTTTGGCAAAAGTGGGGAATGGCAAGGAAAAGTCTGAGAACCTCTAGTCTACAGTGGTTCATGAAATCATCAGTGAACCCCTTAACTACGAGGACAAATTTTTAAGCTTTATTGTTTATAAACTAGTATATCCCAAAGTATAAATTTAAAATATATTTTCGTCAGTCACACTGGAAAACAAAAATCCATCAGGAATAAATTGCTTGCATAGTCGATGCATTGCTATTAAATATACTCTACACGAATTCCCCTAAACTGAGAAACTATTTCAATACACTGTACATGCTGCCGGAAATAAATGTAGCTTTTACGGCATACTATATTGCAAATTGAACTCAAAAATTGTTTAATGGCCATATCTATATTTCATTTTTCCAACCAAGCCCAGCTGCCATGTAATCATTTCCTTGTAGCCCGTGCCTGAGCTGCAGTGATGCCAGTGTTGCGTTGGTGAACATTAATCTGTTACTTGTATCCTCACTGTATAATTTATCAGCAGCATACAATACACTTACTTCTTCACTCCTATGACATATTTACCTTATTCTCGGTACCTTCAGAAGCTTTTATTCGGTGGAAGAGACTTTCCGAACTGGAAGAGTGAGAGATGGTTTTTATTGATCCCAACAGTACTAAAAGTCGACTATAAATATAATAAAATCTTTTGATGGTAGCAAGAACGAAAAAATTCATATGGATAAAATTCATATGGAATATGGACTTTGTCGTATTTTTCTGATCCTTTACAAAAATGCACGTAATACTCCTCATCTGTTCACTGAGTATAGATTTTTTAGGAAATTCACAAACGATTCTGGCAGCCTGGGATCTGTTCTGTACCTGACAAGCCCCCCAAATATATGAGAAACAATATATTTTGGGACATTTGGTCTAAGGTCTTGTTAAGATTTTTCGTTTGTTAGGCTTTTCACAGTCAGGTTATAAATGGCAGTACGCCAGAAAAAAAAAAAAAATGTGTCAGTCACTACGAACCTCGCTCGAAAGTATTTATTTTATTTTCAACCGTTTTTAAGTTTTAACCCTCTGAAAATCTGTGTTCTTGCATTTGAAAATTCAAGGTCACTCAAGGTCAAAGGTCATGGTGCCAAATCAAAGCCCATATGAGACCTCATCTATCTTGATAATAGTAAATACCTGTATCTCTACCTTCAACCAGTTTCGAATTATAGCCCCTTGAATATCCGTGACCTTGAGTTTGACATTTCAAGGTCACTTAGGGTCAAAGGTCTTGGTGCCAAATGAAAACCCATGTGGAAGTTCCTCTATGCTGATAATAGTAAATATCTGTATCTTCAACCGGATTCAATTTGTAGTCCTCTGAAAACCCGTGACTTTGATTTTGACCTTTTAGGGTCACTCGGTTGCCACCAAAATGTAATCATTCAGCCGGCTTTTCCGTAATGTTGATAACAAACAAAGGGTCAAAGAAACACAAAAACAAACAAACAAACAAACTCAACCAAAAACAATGTCTCGTCGGACTCCGTCCGGGCGACGTGAACATCGGAACAAGGTCAAGGCAGTAAAACGACATGCTATCCCTCCCATTAATTTTTTATTGCATATTTTTTATACTTCATGGTTGGTACTTATAACATTATCATAACACTTTTTTGGGTGCATTTAGTCTCCACTATAATGGCAAGAACCTGATAAAAAAAAAGTTGAGATGGGATACAATGTTTTGCTACCTCAACCTTGTTTAGATGGTTTTTGGCACATTGTCATCCCTACATCTTTACACATAATTATAATGTTTTTAAATACTTGTCTTACTGATTTTATAAAGCCTCTGTGTAAGAAAGCTCCAGAGATTTTTGTAAGTTTTTCATCTTAAGGTATAGTGGTAGTAGTGAAGGGATTGATGAAGGTGCCGACCAGGCCACTCCAGTCCAAATAGCATCTCGAGCTGAATAAAATTCCGGGGAAAACAAAAAGGAGGAGAACTAGAGAAAGATCAGCATCCACGCCGAGCAATCGGTCTATGACCAAACTTTTGACCTAGCTCTGAGACCTTGACGGATTATTTTCAAAACTGAAATTCTTCATCATTTCGTGACCATTAACCCCACCGCTAAGTCTGGTTCAACTTAGATAAAAAAATGTTTAAGGCCTTGCCCTGTGACCTTCACATTTGACCTATAGTTCTCATGACTGAATGATTTAATCATTGACTGACCATTTAGCATTCCACTAATTTTAACGGAACTTACAAAAAAAACAAAATTGAGTTCAATGGCCAAAACAGCTTGACAATGTCCTGTAATCGTAAATTCTGACCAACTGTTCTCAAATTTGAATCACTTCACACTTTGCCTGTCCCCAACCACTCTACCACTTTTCGTTTAAATCGGATCAGAACAGTAAAAGCTGACCTATTCTCGACCTACTGTATATTACATTTGGCCTTTTTCAGGCAGTATCTGCTGTGCATCTGACCCAGTGGAGAATGACACACTTCCGTTGGAAAAAAAAATGAGTAATCGGTATTGCTATTTTTAAAGGTAGAGGTGGTCTAGAAAAGAAGAAGAAGAAGGACAAATTGAGATTTTTGTTGTTTGTGTTTTAGTGAGCTAAAGTTATGGTTTTGTTACGTTACGAGACGTTTTAAGTACTGAAAAGCATGAGGATTAAGACTGGACGAATAAAATAAATTACATTTAATGACGCTTATGCACGCCTCAGAGCCATCCCTACATACAGTATCCTCCGACATACCGATATTCATTTATTTATTTCAAATTCTTGCAGGAAGGGGAGACCATCATCCGCTCGCTTTATACTGCAACCTTAATGTGACTATGCTGAATGGCACGCCACACGGTTTGTTGTAACTAATACTACATTGAGTGAGAGTCATGTAGCCACATATGAATGTTTGGTGACCTTGTAGGTCAAGGCGCTAAAAAAGGTGTGGGGGGAGGGATGTTCCAACAAGGTTTAAATAGTGGGAGTGGTTGAGGTTTATTTCTCACAGAGGCATAATGATGCTAAGGGACCAGCTGCTAGGCACCCACCCCTTCATTGCCCTGGCTGACTACCCAAGCTCCTCCATGGGGCAATATTACAATTGATTTTTGTTTATTCTCCAAATGTTAGTAACTATTGTAGCAGCTTATTTATTTTAGGTTTTAGGCACACGTAAATAATATCCAGATTTTTTTATTTTATTCAAACAAATCTTTCAGTGCCTGTGCCAGGGGTGAGAATATAGGTTGAGGGAACACTAATCCCAGCCACCCTTTCCCTTCCCACAATCAGGCTTTCAAGGATCAAGGGGCCAATCAGACTAAAAAAAAAAATACCCTGCTTTCCTCTGCCTTGCTTTTCCTCAGCCATCCTGCCTTACCTATTCTCCCTTTGCCACCCTGTATTCCTTATTCTCTGCTACCCCGCTTTCCTCTTACCCTGCTGCCCTGCCTTAACTATAGTTATTCTCCTTTTGCCACCCTGCCTCACCCATAGCTTATCTCCCTTTGCCCCCCTGCCTCCTCTGTTACCCTGACACCCTGCCTTAACCATAATTTTTCTCCTTTTGCCATCCTATCTAACACGTAATTGTTTTTCCTTTGTCACTCTGCCTCACCCGTATTTGTTCTCCCTTTACTACCCTGCCTTAACCATAATTGATTTCCCTTTACCGCCCTGCCTTGACCATATTTGTTCTCCCTTTACCACCCTGCCTCATCCATATTTGTTCTCCCTTTGCCATCCTGCCTCACCCATATTTGTTCTCCCTTTACCACCCTGCCCCACCCATATATGTTCTCCCTTTGCCACCCTGCCTCACCCATATTTATTCTCCCTTTGCCACCCTGCCTCTCCGCCTTGTCTCCCTCCTCCAGCCTTTCTGGCTTCTACCATGAATTTCGCCACACGTTCGCAGAGTCTGTCCACCTCTTCCCTCACACCCTCCCCATGGATATTTACTATTTACATTGTTTTCCCTCACTCATTGCACACATCTAAGATACTTTTCTCGTGATCAGTGGAGGCTTCCTATCGTCATTTCGTTAGGAGTGTTACCCCCCCCCCTCTCTCTCTCTCTCTCTCTCTCTACATTTCATTAGTGTGGCAAAGAGGCAAAGACGATAGGAGTCTGGATGAAATTAAAAATCTCAGCGTTCCAAGTCGTTATATCCCCCACTTATGTTCCAATGAGCGTTGTTGCTGGCTCTCGCTTCTCGGAACACTGAAGATGAGTAATTACCACATTTTTGTGTGTCCATCAAAGGCAAGTGAAACTGCCGCCTGATGGTACTGTTTTATCATATAGAGCATCTTCGTTTTTTGCTCTGATTTTAATTGAGTGGGCAGGATCCATATGCAAGAAAAAGAAATAATAGATAAGCATGAGAAGCATGCGTCAGTGTATCCAATGAAAAGGACAATACAACCAGCAATGCAATAGATATCTTTTCCTTGTCACAGCCGCTATCAATATTTTGTCACTTCAGTCTGTCTGTGTGTGATTTACTTTAAACTGGCGTGCATAGAACGAGAAGTGACAAAACTATGATAGGCCAGAGAGAGAGAGAGAGAGAGAGAGAGAGAGAGAGAAATGTAGGACTCAGAACCTCTGATAGCCTCACCGGAAACTCCAAGTGCAGCTTTGTCAGCTAAGGAACCCGGCACACATCAGTGCTAAATGAATGTAATGCTGTCATCCCGACCCTATCCATGTTGCATTGTAACTTGAGAATACCTGTGTGAGGCAAAACTCAATAACCCCAGATGAAACCGACAATAAGAATATAAAACAGACCCACGAACCTCCTTATAAGCTTCTCATCCCTGTACTGGGAAGTCCCCTCAGCATGTTTTGTTTTTATTATGTATTTGAATGGGTATGTCACGGGGGGATGTGAAATTATGAATTAAGAATGCTTAGATGTTACTTGTCAATAGAGACAAGGGACTGCCTTATGAAAATCAAGCAGTAAGTTTTCCTTTATTCCGACTTACTTCGCCGATTCTCTAAAGAAAAGAATTTATAAACTTTCTCAACAGTACACAACAGACTAATTACTCACGAGTGCTGTTTGTAGTACTGTTAGCCTCTCGAGAAAGTGACTCCATCCCTGACAATCAATAACTAATGCTAATAATAATAAACAGGTTCTAGCCAGTGCATTAACTCCTGGTTGGCACAACGGATTTAAGCTTGATACAAAAGAACTGGCCTAAGTGCCAGTTATAAATAATGTAAAACGTTTGTGCAAACTAGGAGCGGCAACAAAAATAAGCTTAATGTGGAGAAATATAACACGAGTTTAACTACATTAAGCTCAAAGAAAAGAACTGTAAATTTATTAATTACAATGAAATAAATTTACATTACATGAGTCTCAAAAATGAATTCAAAATAACAAGGAGAATACACTCACTCACTCATTCAAAAGCTAAACACATTTAAGCCTTGAGAAACGAATAGAAATACTGGTCAGTGGAGGGGAGCTGAGCAAGTAGTCTGGGCGCCTGTGCTGAACATCAAGACGCTGCCAATCGCTAAGACCACTTCGCCAATTTATCATCTAGTTGGAGATTCAGGAACTCGCTGTACAACGGAGACGCTCTTCACGTTGGACACAAACGGTCCTATTCTCGCGACGACTCAAAGCTGACTTAATTCAAACTATGAAAGAGGCAGAGGCTGGCCATGTTTGCTGGAAGTAGGGCGTGGCCTAGCTTCAACAGTCAATGGAGAGAAAGTGAACGATATACGCTCACAATAAATCACTCAGTGAAGGCACTAATGTCGTGCATAAGAATGATCACTTGTGAAACAGTGAAAAATGTTCTGAAAACCATCCCGATCGAGTGAATACGAGGACGGTTGAACTGAGTGATGCGCAGTGGGAATTCCACTAGAATTCATGGTTTTCTCACTGACGTACAATGTCACAAATTTATAAATATGCTCGCGGGAAATCGTAACAGGGTATGGATAGAAAGTTCATTCACTCCAACTCAGCAGTCTTCTTATGTATACTGATGGTGTCACTCATTTGTAGAGGGTAGTAGGCTACATGAGCAGTAATACTAAATATCTCACCCAGTACGGTACATGTCGAAGCTACTTTATTCTGGTCTAGTGTAACAGTACTAGAGGGTGATGCTGTGTGACATATTTGGGCTGTGGTGGAGAGAGATTGTTCCTCACTACCAACTCTGTTAGCCTCTCTAAATTTTTGTGTACTTATACCCGTGCCCACTGTTCTCTTTCTTCACACAATGTACTCCTCTTCCCCCTCCTCACTTCGCCGTTTTAGTACCTTAACTGCCCTGTCCTAATGTTTTACCTACAAAGTAGCAGTCAATATAATTATCTTCCTGGAAAAATAACCAGGATTATAGTAGGTGCAATTTGAAAGGGATATTTGTCGTTATACAGATGAACCACATATGAAAAATTATAGAGAGCAGGAGACGACTCTCAAGCTACCACCTCCTACCTGTACTCAAGAACTGCTACCTACTGTAGAAAGTAAGTGTCGTATACTTGCAGCATTTCATTATCACTTCACTTTCTGAAAGGGAAACAGGAGAGGCCAGGAAGAAAAAATACTAATTTGCCTCGAGAAGGTGGATTACCCTAGGACACACAGGGCCCTCAGGGTGCAATTTCTTTAGTGTTTCTTTGCTTGCCGTTGGACGGATCACTACTGGCCAGATGGACACTGTCGCTGCGTCGAACGCAACATTATTCAAAGGTGCAGCTGCTGAGTGTTATCTAGGTTAAAATGATACGTTATAAACCTGGGCTAGAAAACCGATGAAGCTAAATTTAGCCCTAACCGTTGTCAGCAAAAAAAAAAAAAAAAAAAAAAAAAAAAAAAAACATAAGCATGTTTATACCCAAAGTTAAAGCTGCTTTGGAGCGACCAAATTATAAAACTGAATAAAACGTCAGACCAGACATGGGTCTGCCACCTTTGTCATATTCACAGGCCATTGAACAGTCGCTCTAAGTCATTCAGTGTAAACGAAATGGTAAAAGTTTTGTCCATAAATTTGGATGGTGTGAGTGCCGGGTTTACGAGTTGCTATATTGCACTTGGATGATAGGGGGAAGTGGAGTGGGAGGAGTGAGGTATAGGGTTGGCTTGGGAGGTAAAGGATGGGTTTAAAATGAAAGTAGAGGGACTGCAGCAGTATAGAGTTGTTGGGGTAATGAAGTAATAACTCGTAGGATGATGATGAGAGTGATGATGAGTAGACTATTACCAGCCACGTCTCCCTGGAATGCGATAACTTAACCATTTGGATGATGCGATACTGAAAAAATGTTCCTGGCAGTACATAAAACATAAAACATAACCTGCATTTTTTGCCAGTCTCCCTAAAGTTCAGCAAGTTCAGTTCTGTGGCTTTTTCCATATTACAGTGTGGGAATGGACGAATCATCTTCATTACATAAAAGGTAACAATAATTTACATTTATTTTACGAAGAAAAGTAGTGCTTAAGTTGTAGCACAGCACTGTACTTTTCCTGTAGTAACAGCAGCAAGGGAGTGTGTAACGTAATTTCTAGGGTAAAATAAAAACAAAAGTCGTAGGGGAGGAAATACAGTACCAAGCCACTGAGGTAATCTTTGCCCTTAGGAGTAAAATGGTAATGTGGATGGATGCAATTAGGTTAATGAGAACAGCCAGTGCCAGCGGCAGTGTGGTCCTTTGTCGATAATAACACACACTGTGCTGGGGAAGGACGCCTTCACGTGGTGGTAGTGATATCACTGACTGGCCTCGCTGTCTGGTTCTACACACGTCTCACAAATTCCTTCCTATCCCCCGTAAGGAAAATGGTGCCTTGGAGAAGAGGAAAGATGTAATTTCGGCTTGCAGATTCCTGGAATCACACTTTTTTTTTTTTTTTTTCCTATCGACCATTGAGGCCGAAGCCCCTGGTCATTAAGGCAATTATATATATATATATATATATATATATATATATATATATATATATATATATATATATATATATATATATATATATATATATATATGCTTAGGCAGATATAGACATATACACCTGTCTTGAACTTTTTTTTTTTTTTTTGGCCTATCGACGATTGGGCCAAAGCCCCTTGTCATTAAGGCAGTATATATATATATATATATATATATATATATATATATATATATATATATATATATATATATATATATATATATATATATATATATATATATATATATATATATATATATATATATATATATGTGTCTGTGTGTGTGTACACACACACACACACACACACACACACACACACACACACACACACACACACACACACTTCCATGCATATATACAGGCACACTTTCATGCACACGTACATATACCTGTATATATAATAATTTTTATTTTATTTTTTATTTTTTATTTTTTATTGTTTTCTTGGTTTTATATTTTTTAGACCTTATAAAGAAAAACCTAATCTAGAGTCCCTAAAACTAATCACCTGACAGACAAATCGCTAACCTATACTAAATCCTACAGCGACAAATAGCTAGACCTACATTAATGGTAAAAATACCTCGACTAACAGAACACCATCGACTGCAGATATGTAATGCCTTTCTACATTACATACCTGCACTCATCACCTGGTGACTGTCAGTCGAGGCACAACCTAATATAGGGGACATCAATATATGAAAGAGAACCAGACGAGTCAGGAACAGTTCCATATACGTCAGCTATCGGCCCTAATTAGGACAACTTAATCAAGATGGTACAATGTATTTACCTAATATGTACAAAAAGTGAAGAACCTCGCCCAAAAGACCACCATCGACTGCAAGTGCCCAATACCTTTCTATATTGCACACTTGCACTCATCAGCTGGTGACTGTCAGTCGAGGAACGGGGTTTAATGTAGGGGACATCAATATTAGAAATAGGTCAGTGGGAGGAGGAACTATTTCAAATATGTCAACTATCAACCCTAATTAATAGTACAATATATGCATCTTTACAATCGATAAAAACCATAACCATATAGTAAAAAAGTCACATCACTCTGATCAGTCCGGTCTCTCTCAAGAAAGCCATCAATTTATCAGTCATAACAATGTCCCCATCATCCAAGATGGTGGAAAGGGTGAAGGGGACATCTGCTGCGCCGCAGTAATTTATAACTGAAGTGCGTTCACGAATAAATCGCCGACAGCGCAGGATGATATGACTGATAGATAACACCGCATCAAAGATGTCACAGTGCAGTGGGAATCGTCTTTCCATATAAGGTTTCATATGCGTTAACATGGTGGCACTAAGCCGTAGACGAGCCAACACTTTTTCTTCTAGGCGACTGGGACGGTTGGCAGTGTCCCAGTCGCCCAGGTACGGCTTACACGTTCGAATATTTAGTCTGATCCACTGACCCTGCCACAGAAGATTTATTGATTTCTTTCCGAGAGAGAGAGACTCGACCGTAGATCACGAGGAAGGTCCCAAGTCTCCTCGAACTCTACAGCCGACTTTGCAAGTAAGTCAGCCTGCTCATTGCCGTAGATACGATAATGACCAGGCACCCAGATCAGCGTGAATGACTTGTTGCATGAATGCAACTTATTAACGATGCGGCAATGGATCTCGTGAGAGTCCGTAGTACAACATGCAATTGTCTGGAGGGGTGATTCTGAATCCGAAAATATAACAAATGAGTCATGCCTAGAATTGAGAGCATAGTGTATGGCTTTGTCAATAGCAAAAAGTTCGGAGGTAAACACAGATAACATAGATGTATGGGTCGGCAACCTATACCTGAGTGCACATTCAGTCGACCACACACTTGCACCCACACATTCACTCGACTTGGAGCCGTCGGTGTACAATTCGTGGGACCTCAAGTGACGAATGATGATGTTACGAAACAAGTGGTGGACCTCCGCTTCCGGCGCCTGGGCCTTGGGTGCTGGGAGCCATGATACATCCACTGTAAAGCTGGGTGGCTCCCAAGGCGCTATATTTTTTGACACCAACTTGTCACAGTCACTGAGGTCCACACCAAGCTCCTGAGTCAGTAAGTGGAAGCGAACGGCAAGTGGCCGACGCACCCCCCACATAAGGTGGTGGTATTGACGCAGGGGGGTACGGGCCACATTGCCAATATTACTTTTCCTAAATGTTCTAAGTCCATAGGACCAAGCCAGGTGATCACGGCGAATACGGAGGGGAGGCACATTCTCCTCCACTTCCATACAAGCTACGTGGGTACACCAGACGGCTCCAAGACACATTCACGAACATTTGTTCTGCAACACATCCAATCCTTTCAGCGTGGCATCGGATGCCGAGCCATACACCTGAGCGCAATAGTCTAGCTTCAATCGAATAAGGGACTTATACACCATTAATAAAGATTTTCTGTCGGCACCCCATGTAGTTCCCGCTTGGTACTTGAGGATATTTACTGGTTTATCACAACAAGCAATCAAATTATTAACATGAATTTTGAAGTTCAAACGACGATCAAAATGTATTCCCAAAAACTTTACAGAATTTTGAAAAGGTACCGCCTGATTATCCAAAGTTAAGCACAAATTAAGTATGTTACGATTAGTGAAGACTACAGCGGCACACTTAGGGACGGAAAACTTAAATCCCCACTGCAGGGCCCATTGGTGGACGGAATCAAGGGCTGCTTGAATCCGCCCAGCCGAAAATTGTGCATTATGGGAAGAGTGCCATATTGCACAATCGTCAGCGTAGAGCGAGTATTTAAGATTCCTCGGGATGGGAGCTGATGACAGAATATCATTGATCATAATACTAAATAAAGTGGGACTAAGAACACTTCCCTACGGCACCCCGTTTTCCTGGATAAATATATCCGATGTTACGTTACGGGGCAATTTGACAGAAAGTTCTGTCTCTTAAGAAATTTGAAATTAAAATAGGCAAATTACCTCTTAAACCATAGGCATAGAGCTTCATTAGTATACTGTGTCGCCATGTCATGTCATAGACTGTCTTGAACCGGCTACTACTACAACTACTACTACTGCTATACTACTACTGCACACTTGCAGGACATGCAGAGGGAAACAATGAGGACCATATGAAAGATGACATATACTTGTTTTACTCACAGAACATTACGTACGTATTGTTCACTCTGCCTCCTCCTCCCCTGCATCCCACCTTCCTTCATGTTTCCAATACCTAGTTCCCTCTTCAGTGCAGCAGTTTTCTTTAACTTCAGTTCCTCTTTTCTTTCCCATCTCTCTCTCTCTCTCTCTCTCTCTCTCTCTCTCTCTCTCTCTCTCTCTCTCTCTCTCTCTCTCTCTCTCTCTCTCTCATATCTTGATCTTTATATCCTTATCTTATCTTTAGCACTTGTATCCTTATATACCTACGAAACTAATTTTCTATTTTTTATCATTGCTTCCAGTCACATCTTTTCCTCTTTTTTATCCCAGCCCTTATTGACTATTATTCCCTTCACGGACGGCGAACACTGAAAATACAGGAAGAGAGAGGGAAGCAAACTATGGGAATTTTGTAGTGTAGTCTGCTCACAGTCATGTAGTAAATATGAAACACACAACCAAATGTTGCGTGGAACGACTGCCATAGGCTATACAAAAATCGTAGAATAGCAACACATACATCTCAGATAACATTAAGGATAATTACTAGCGAGCGAGTGCAGCGACCGAAACAAGCAAGCGTAGCGAAGTTACAATATGTTTACGTTCGTGTGTGTCTCCTTGTTGTTGGTGGTTATTTTCCTGGCTGAGAGATAAACACTTAAGGCTAATTAGCTCTGATGGCCCTTTAGGATGCCACTCTGCCCTCGAAATTCGTTGCTTCAGGTGGAGGTCCAGGTAATGAGATAAATGTTGTTTGTAACGATAATGAGGCCGATTAACTAATCTTAGGTGTTGTGTAACCGTGTCTGCATGAGGATGTACTATTCAGTACACTGGGTAGGGTACCGTTATCTGTGTGTGTCCCAGTGGTGTCCGTGGGATTAGTAAACGAGTCCTCACGCACCCAGAGGTCAGTAACTTGAAAACGCATGCAACTTTTTTTTTTTTTTTATAATCAACATAGCTAATGCTTGTTTATATGCCATTATCATTGTATGCTAAATGCATTCAGGATTATATTACATACTTCATTAAATTTCGCGTGTCTGTCGGTAGCACATTTAAAATATTTCTAAAATTCTAGACAAAACATAACTTGAGTGTGCATCCCTTGACAGCACTGGCAAAATGTTAGTACAAGATCCAGTCCAATTTTATGTCACGCTTGGCCTGATATAGATCATAAAATCTCTCAACAGAATAGGTATTGCATATTTGAGCCCCTTGACTCCGGATGAACCTTTTTCTTAATTCTTGGTGTTCCCAAACAATTATTCCACTTAGGAAAAAACTCATTAGAGTTACTTAATAAGGCAATCTCTTTTCTGGCCCAGATGAAAAAAAAAAATGTTATCTTAATTTACTGAAGTAACTAATAATTAAGCTGTCTCTAGTTTGCTCAGATTGAAAATTCTACTTTACATACGGAAGTGACTTACTAAGGCCCTCTCAAAGTACATGAGCTCTAAAACTCTATCCTATGCTAAATAAAATCGTCAGGAGATAACAAATAAAATATGGAAAAGGCATACTCGGAACCAATGGATAGCACGTGCAGCACAATGGAGATTCATAAACAGCTACGTCATACGTGTAACAAATAAAGATGTAGATATAAGACACGACAGTTAGATATACCGTAAACTGAACTACTAAAATATCTGCACAGGCTTTTTAAGTGAACCAGAAGTTGAAAATTTCATAGGTGTATGTCAGAGATTTTGGCAATGTTCTTTTTGCAGTTATAAACCAGATAAAACTACAGGCAATATTCCCATGACTGTTGGCCGTCAGTGTGGCTTGTGTCAATGATGGGATCCGATACTTAACATCCAGTCTGATCTGGTTCCAGCGATCAGTTCCGTAATTCTTTCAGAACGTCGGTGTGGTCTGATCCTGGTTATATCAGAGCTGTAGCCTAGTTCCGGTTATCTGATCGGCGTAATTGATTCCGGTTGTATCCGTCTTCTAGCCTAGTTATGATAATATGATCGGCTTTACTGATTTAGGTTATATCAGTCTTGTAGCCTAAGTCCAGCAATCTGATCGGCTTAACTGATACTGCTTATATCTGTCTTCCTGCCTACTACCGATAATTTGATCGATTAAAGTGTTTCCGACCAAGCTTCACCATGCTTGATAATAAAAGGTTAAGGCGAACTAATAAGTAAGACTAATGATCGTCCAAAAATAATCGGCAATAACCTCTCAAGCAATTTCCTGGCCAGTAGAGTAATTCCAGTCGATGTCATTCCAGTGTTCCTTTTTTGTACTTGACTACTGTTGTCATGTTGCTGGATTTTTTTTTTTAAACTCTCTCTCTCTCTCTCTCTCTCTCTCTCTCTCTCTCTCTCTCTCTCTCTAGCACTTGTTTTTCCAAAGACTTCGGTATCACACGTAGCAATGGTCTAGGTCAAATCTGGCTTTAAGAAGTTATATTTGAAACAGTAAGTCTGGGTCAGTAAGACCCAAGGCTAGACTGACATGATGCAGATCAGCAGAGGTCAATCAACTTTCTTAGCAGCCTTATACTGAGAAGGAATTAAATTTAAAAACACACATACAAACATTAGTAAAGTTAAAATCTATTAATACAAGTATTAAATAGGTAACATTTTTTTTTCTCTTGTTGACAGAAGAATATATACAGCATTTTTTTTTTCATTTGCCATTTACTGCATTTTCAGTGTTATACTTATTATTATCTTCTGTGTAATTTACCTCTCACAATATCGATATGATCTGCATTAGTAACATACCAAAGTTATGCTGGGTATAATAAAGTGCTGAGGAAGAGGTGTACGGATATAGTAAACAGGAACACGACCCCCAAAGATTAAAGGATAAAATGAATCAGACTGACATCCTACCTACTGTGTATCGCAAAGCACAGAGAGACAGGCGAAAAAAAGATCAACGAAGAACGTACAGAGAAATATATAGCAAGAGTAGAATCAGATGGAAATATACGAGCGGAATCACACGAAATTAAAACGAATACAACGGGACATTTACTGAGATCTAAGGGATACGGACTGTCGGCTTTTACATTCGTATTTGTATATTATGGAGATTTTAGTGTGAGCATATATATATATATATATATATATATATATATATATATATATATATATATATATATATATATATATATATATATATATATATATATATATATATATACGTATATATATAGATAGATAGATAGATAGATAGATAGATAAATAGATAGATAGATCTCTATCTATCTATCTATCTATCTATCTATATATATGTGTGTGTGTGTGTGTGTGTGTGTGTGTGTGTGTGTGTGTGTGTATACGAGGAGGAGAGGGAGATCAAGGAGGAGATGGAGGGATGGAATGAAGAAACATATGAGAGTTGGAGGAAGGGCAGACAAACGGCAAAGGACAGGGCGATGTAGAGATGATTTGTTTGTGGTAACCCCTTTCGGGATTAAGGCAGCTGACAAAAGATATATAGAAATACTAGCAGGGGTACCCGGGATTGCCTGGGCCAAAAAAGGTGAACACTCTAATCCTATTTGTTCTAAATCAATCTCTCTTTCTACTCCAGAAAGACCATGTACCTCTTATACTTTTGAAGTGGGATTGTAAGAGGTCCAGGAACTTTCCATTTCAGCTTTCGCAGACGAACGCACAATATTTGTGCGCCCTTGTTTGCTATTACCGGTGACCTCAAATGACCTCCGACCGGTAACCTCAAATGAACTCGGAGGTCAACCTCACATAGCCTACGACCGAACTGGAGGTCATGTGAGTCTTCATGCCAAAAAAATTGGCTACAGAAGTACCCTGCATTGCTCGGGCCATAAAAGAGAACACTCTACCAGTGCCCTCGAATGACCCAGATCTGAATTTTGACCCCCCTAAAACCATCTTGGGTCACCCTCATTCCGAATATATGTGGGTCTGGGAGTCTCTGACCCTTGATCTGGGCGTGATTGAAGGACATAGAAACAAACGTGGTTTATATATATATATATATATATATATATATATATATATATATATATATATATATATATATATATATATATATATATATAAAATGCAAGGAAGAAGGAACCAAAGGCCACGAGCCCGCAATAACTGTTCCCTCCAAGAGAAAAAACAAAATACAAGAGAGAGCCAAATTCAAGGTCCGATCATTTCGAGATGCCTGGACACACAGCGTTTGAGAGACTGGAGATCATAGGAAGCAGGATATACAGACAGAGGGAGACAGTTCCAGAGCTGACCTGGTGCATAAATGAAGGACTGGGGGTAACGGTTAACTCTTGCATAAGACAGTTGGACAGAAAAGGGATTAGAGTTTGCTGCTAAACGGGTGCTACGTGCCCGTCGTAGAGGTGGAGGAATGTAAGCAGACAGTTCAGAGGAGCAGTGATCATTGAAGTTGCGATAGAAAAGAGATATAGATGCAACAGTGCGGCGAAGAGACAGAGGTTGAGGGGAGTTAATAAGAGGAGGAGAGTTAATGAGACAAAAGACCTTTGACTCCACCCTGTTGAGAAGAGCTATATATGGGAAACCCCCCCACACATGAGAGTTGAACTCTACACAGGGGCGGATAAAACCCGTGTATAGAGTCAACAACTGTGCAGGAGTAAAGAAGGCACGGAGTCTGCTTAGCACACTTAATCGCTTGGAAGCAGATTTTACAAGAGATGTAATATGATCATTCCAAGATAAATTCCGAGTGAATGAAACCCCAAGCATGTTCAAACATGATGCAGGATTAAGCTGAACATTATTAAACATTAGTGGGTACACCTGTGGAAGATTTTGTCGGGTTGATGGGTGTAAGAACTGAGTCTATGATGCATTAAAAACAACATGATTATTTTTATATTTTTACCCCAGTTAGAGATACAAGCCAAGTCGGACATTAGGTGTACCATAGCCTCATCTCATGTTTGCTGAGGTAACTGCTGAGATGGACGTTGCGGGAACTGAATGGAAAGGTGAATGGTGGAGTCATCAGCATATGAATGGATAGGGTTAGATGTACAGCTTAGAAGGTCGCTGATGAAGAAAAGGAAGAGGGTTGGTGATAGGACAGAGCCCTGAGGAACACCACTGTTGATAGATCTAGAAGAACGATGGCCGTCTACATCAGTGGCTATAGAGCAACCAGAAAGGAAACTACAGATGAAGGCACAGATAGAAGGATGGAAACCGTAAGACGGCAGTTTGGAAATTAAAGATTTATGCCAGACTCGATCAAAAGCCTTTAAGATGTCAAGTGCAATGGCAAAGCTTTCGCCAAAGTCCCGAAAGGAGGATGACCAGGAGTCTGAAATGTAGGTGAGAAGATCGCCAATGGAGCGTCCCCGACGGAACCCATACAGACGATCAGAAAGAAGATTGTGATAGACAAGCTGCTTTAATATTTTTCTATTAAAAATTGACTCGATAACTTTTGAGACACAGGATGTTAAAGCAATTGGACGATAGTTGGAGGGTTGGGAATGGTCACCCATCTTTGGGAATGGCTGAATGAGAGCAAACTTCCAGCAAGAAGGAAAGGTACAAGTTGATAGACAAAGGTGAACGAGTTTACCTAGGCAGGGTGTAAGCACAGAAACTCAGTTCTTGAGGACAACAGGAGAGACTCTATCAGGCCCATTATGCTTTGTTAGTACTGAGGCCTGTGATAGCAGAAAATACCTCAGCTGAAGAAATTTTAATGTCAGCCATGAGGAAGTCAGAGGGGGGGAAGTGATGGAGGAACAGCACCGGAATCGCCTAAGGTAGAAATGGAGGAAAAAGTCTGAGCAAAAAGATCTGCCCTATCAGTAGAAGAAATAGCTACAGAACCATCAGAGTAGAAAAGAGGAGGGAAGGATGATGAAGTAAAGTTGTTAGAAAGGAATTGGCAAGGTACCAGAAGGAGTGGGAAGAATTCGAGTTGGAGTTGAGTACATTTAGTACGGATGAAATTATTTTTAGCACAGCGAAGACCAAACCTAGCACGATTCCGGGCAGAAACGTAAAAAAGATGTGATTCAGGGGTGGGTTGGCTCCGGTACCTTTTATAGGCCCTCTCCTTGTTGCAAACAGCATTAGAACAAGCGTGATTAAACCAAGGCTTTCTTGCATTAGTCAAAGGATATGAGAAAGGAACGTATGTGTCCATGCCCGAGAGAATAACCTCCATAATGCGCATGGCACACTCAGATTTTTTTTTTTTTTTTTAATGCGAGGAAGAAGGAACCAAAGGCCATGGCCCGCAGTAACAGTTCCCTCCAAGAGAAAAACAAAATACAATAGAGAGCCAAATTCAAGATCCGATCATTTTGAGATGCCTGGACACACTGCGTTTGAAAGACTGGAGATCATAGGCAGCAGGAAATACAGATAGAGGGAGACAGTTCCAGAGCTGACCTGTTGCATAAATGAAAGACTGGGAGTAACGGTTAACTCTTGCATTAGAGAATTGGACAGAAAAGGGATGAGAGTTTGCTGCCAGACGGGTGCTACGCGCCCGTCGTAGAGGTGGTGGAATGCAAGCAGACAGTTCAGAGGAGCAGTGACCATTAAAGTAGCGATAGAAAAGAGATAAAGATGCAACAGTGCGGCGAAGAGACAGAGGTTGAAGGGAGTCAGTAAGAGGAGGAGAGTTAATGAGACGAAAAGCCTTTGACTCCACCCTATTGAGAAGAGCTGTATGTGGGGAGCCTCCCCACACATGAGAGTTGTACCCGGCCATGGAAGCAATAATCATTCCAGGGAAAATCAAAGAAGTAATGGAAAACAGAAATTCTGTTTTCCATTACTTATTGTTTTACTTTGGTTCTCATTGGCTTAGGCATCAGGGGTGGTGCATACGTCAAGACTGACCTAAGTAAATACATCTGGTGGGATTAACCTCTCTTAATCCTTGACTCAGGTGATCACTCGCCCTGCCCCGGTCAGCAGGGAATGATTTTCATATCACCTGAACTGTACTGCATTGTATAGTAAGGATTTTTCCATTAAGAAAAAAAAAAAAAGAATAACGGCTTAAAGATATTCAACCTGAAAATTTTCATTCAGAAAAATGGGGGGGACAAAAGATACTCTGTCCCCCAGGCTCCAAAATGTGGGGGAACACGTCCCCCTGTCCCCCACCCTAACGAGGCCCCTGGCACACATATTTATATCTGCTTACCTTCTAAAATGTAATCTGAGTTAATCAAAATGGGTTTATGCAGTCTTCAAAAATTCTGCTTGTCGCAGTTTTTTGTCACAATAATTGTGTAGTGTTTGTCTGCAACTGGCTACAGGGTGAGAGGATGTGGCCGAGGGGACAGGACGGCCACTTTTACGCCTCATCAGGATTCAAGTGCAAAACATCATTAGAGTTCTAATATTAACCACATAATCTAAGGTGATAGGGGAAATCGTTAAGTTATAATGGTCATTTTTTTTTCTCAAGGGTTTTATAATATTTAGTGTGGCTTACAGTTTCAAAGGAAATTATTGCTCTCAAATAAATATTTTTGGAAATAGATACTATTGTTTAATATAAAAGTGGTAAAATTAGGAAAATTGTATTGCCATACAAGAACTATGCCAAAACTCCCTTTCAGCATATTCCCAAAATTTTCCCAAGAGGGGCAAACCTCTCCCCCTCCCCCTCCCCCCCCGTGGCTACGTGTATGATTAACAGTGTAAGCAGAAGGATTAGTTGTGAGGAAGAGGTCAAGTATGTTGGAGCTCTCTCCAAGGCAGTCAGGGATACAGGTAGGGTGCTGTACAAGCTACTCTAGGTCATTAAGGATAGAAAAGATGTAGGCTTGTTCACCAGGTGGATCAATGAAAGGAGAGGAGAGCCAAAGGTGGTGGTGAACATTGAAATCTCCTAGAATGGAGATTTCAGAAAAAGGAGAAATGGATAGAATGTGTTCCATCGTAGAAGTAGGATAGTCGAAAATTTTTTGATAGTAGAATTAGGGGATGAGTAAACAGCACAGATATTTTTAGTCTGAGAATGACAGGAAAGCCGAAGCCAGAGTGTTGAGAATTCAGAAGAATCGAGTTCAGGGACACGAGAGCAAGATAAGTCGTTGTGTATATATACACAATAGCCACCTTTGGCTTTGAAATAATTGAGAAAGTAGGAGGATGCAGAAAAGGGTTTGCTGTCAGTTGCCCCAGACATCTCAGTTAGGAAAGGAAGGTGAGGTTTAGAGAAGGACAGGTGGTGTTCAGCAGAGCGAAAGTTAGAGGAAAGGCCGCGAATGTTGCAGAAATGAAGAAGTGAGTCAGACAGTGGTTCCAGGCAGCTCGAGTCGTCACCGGGTGAAGGGCGGAAGGTGGGGGAATATGTGGTCGCCCTCCCCCCCCCGGGGGAATCCGAGGCTATGTGTTGTGAAGCCCTGATTTGTTTTTGAATTTTGGAAAAGCAAGTGTAGTGTGTACTGTGCATGTACTTTGGTGCTGACAGTTAGAGAAAATTGCACGGAGAGCATGCTGGTCTATTCTCTGTGTTACTGAGGCACTGAAAAAGTTCAGGAAAGGGGGATAGTCAGGAACTAGTCCCAAGGGCTGATGAAACGGAAGCTTCAGCTCTCCGTCATCAGCTTTCCATCCCCCTTGGGAGTACTGCCCTGCTGGACTGGTGCTGTCATCTGTCTGTCTATCTATCTATCTATCTATCTATATAGATGACAGCCATTTCGACAACAATGTTGTCTAATTCATTGTATTTGTCTTACTACCAAACAGTTTTATTAATTAACGGAGACGACCTTGCAGTGATAAAGTTAAGCAATTCTTTATGAAACCCACTCGATCAAGACATCGCTCCAAAGCTAAGATAAAAAAAAAAAAAATACCAACATGTTCTCGTAGTGTATGAGTTAATTAGTTTTTCTTTGTTCTAGGTTGCCTCGCTTACTATCTACTTAACTGTTTGTGAATTTGGTCGGTCAAAATAATAAATGAATGGTTGAATCCCCATCTCCCTGGGCAATCTGATGGTAATTCTCCTGCGATTATATGATCATTATATTTGTAGGCACTATACTTCTTCTGCAAACTAGTAGTAAAGAAGGTGATGGCGATGGTTGTGGTGGTGATGCTGCTGCTGCTGTTCATGATGATGAATGTGTATGTGGCGTTACATCTGCCATCAATAGTTCCGTATACTGTTCGTAAATTGTTCACGTCTAACCCACTGCTACTGAACTGACAAACATTATTCATATCGTTTCAGTATTTTGGAATCCCAGACGTGTGCTGGGATAATAATTATTGCCAACAGCGGATACATATCACTTTAAAATCATAATACGTAATTATTTGTTAATACTGTATAATTATAATATACTTTTCCCACTTATCACTCACCGTCTCCCACATAAACCAAGCCTGGCTCTCTGTCGTGGCCATTACCACCAAAACAGGCGTCACTCTCACTGCCATCACCATCACTTTCGCCACGTCGTCATATCTGATATTCTCCCTGTTATGGCCTCTCTCTCTCTCTCTCTCTCTCTCTCTCTCTCTCTCTCTCTCTCTCTCCACTTGGTGTTTTCTCCCAACAGTCACTCAGGCGCTCCATCACCATGAGAGTAAACCTTTTAAAAGTAGTAAAGGGCAACAGATCACAGAAAGAGTGATAGTGTTGTACAACTGCAAAGACAGAATTTTAATGATGGTCTGTGAGGTGTAGAGAGGAGGGAAAATCTATCGTGAGTCCTGGATTTAGCATCTGAAATGGTAGACGAAAACCCAGTACAGTTCAGTTGGGTGGCGTAAAAAGTTTCGATTCATGAATATGTAAAATTATTAAGCAGCAGTGAATTAAGGAACAAATAGATAGAAAAATAGAGTCAGATTAGAAAAATGCATACGAAGGAACATTTACTGAGATTTAAGGGATACCAATTGTAAGACTTCCCTCTGCACTGAATAATTATGTAAATTTTAGTGTGTGGATTTATATATCACTGGCTGTGCGAATGTCCCTGTGGCGTTTATGTTTTTCTCTTCAGATATAAATGACTTGGTTTTATCTGATTGCTTCCAGGATCTGAACGGCGAGTGATTGGAGATGTGGTCCATTTCAATTGGTATTCTTATGGTAGTTTTTCTTGCTTTGTATTTTACTTCTTCCTTGTAGTAGATACTGACCTGTGCATAATGGTGGATGCTGGATGATGATGAAGAGAGAGAGAGAGAGAGAGAGAGAGAGAGAGAGAGAGATAAGCGACTATTTCCTTCCATATTCAGGTTGATGCTATTCTTTAAGGCAATGTAAGTTTTAGAATATTTTTGCTTCCTCTCTAGACTGTTGCTGTGTTCCGTTAATGGACATGCTATAAACCCTTTTCACCTTAACTTGGCCCAGGTTTTAGTCCATTTGTAGTTTATATCACGTAGCTCAGTGACATAAATAGAAAGTGCTGCAGCTCTTCATCATTTCCGTCGCTCCTGTCACTATACTGTAATGTCAATCTTTTGTTACAATTCGGCATTCAAGATGGAGAGATGGCAATTTTACACCAGGTTAGTGTGAAGAGAGTATAGTTAGCCAACATTTTTCCGGTATCTGCCTCTCTCATTTCACTTGATTGCAGCAGTGTATTATAGTATCAAAAGTCTTTCCCTTCTTTTGCATCTCTCTCACTGATAATCAATGGGGTGAACGCGCAACAAAAAACGGTGATAACAAGGAACTGTGGCAAAGTCGACTCATCTTTGTCTCTTGCAGCGGGTCCACCACACAAAATGCCAAAGTACATGGAGAGGAACCCAGGAGAGACGACATGACTTTTGATACTGATTGTATATTACATAGCATATGAGTACTGTATTGTCATAATTATTAAAGGATTGTGCAAAATGTTACAAAAGGGAATAAACCACCAGATACGAAAATTACTACCCCCTGGGGGTAGGGGGGGTTTCAAGAATACTCCCCCAGTATCCCTGCTTGTCGTATAAGGCGACTAAAAGGATTGGCGGAGGGTTAGTGCCCCTCCCCGGAAAACAACTAACTATAAAGACAAACAAGAAGCCTCGGACAAGAACTGACCTAAAGATGGCGACCAAGGACCGGACAAAGGACATGGTAATTGGAACATGGAATGTAAGAGGTGCGAATGATGAGGTGCAAGAGAGAGAGATAGTCCAGGTGCTTGAGGGTGCGAAAGTTGATGTATGTGGAGTAACTGAAACTAAATGGAGGGGTGAGAGTGTGAGAGAATGGGAGTATGGATGGGGTATATGTGCAGGAGTAGGTGAGAATGAGAGGGCAAAAGAAGGAGTATGTATAGTTGTGAGTAAAAGATGGAAGAAGAACATAAGAGAGTATGGATCAGTTGGGTCAAGGATTGTGTGGGTAAGATTGAAAGTTGGAATACAAATGTGGGTGATTGTGTGTGTGTATGCGCCAATGCAAGATCGTGCAAGTAGAATGAGAGAAGAGTTATGGACAAATGTGGAAGTGTGCATGGAAAAGTTTGGAAGGAATGAGAGAGTGTTTTGATCGATGATATGAATGGTAAAGTAGGGAATGTGAAGGTGGATGGAATAGTTGGTGAGTGGGGTGTGCCTGCTGAGATAGATGAGAATGGTAGTGCGTTAGTGGACATTTGTGCTGGGAGGGGGTTGATGATAGCCAATACCCTCTTCAGGCATAAAATGATCCACAGGTATACATGGCGAGTGATGAGAAGGGTGGGTGGTGAACTGAATGAAAGGAAGGCAATGATTGATTATGTGTGTGTGGATGAAAGGATGCGAAGATGTGTAATGGATGCAGGAGCCTATAGAGGTTGGGGGAGTGGACTTTCTGACCACTACTTGGTGGTGGCCAGAATCAAGATGCAAATAAGATGGAGTAATACAAGAAGGGAAGAGCGGGAAGAAGGAGTAGTTGCAAGGAGAGTGGAAAGGTTACAAGAGGATGGGAAAAAGGCAGAATATAAGAAAGAAGTGGAGGAACGATTGGACAAATATGAATTGGAGCAGATGGGGGACGTGGAAGGTGTGTGCAGGATATTCACAGGAGAAATATGTGCAGCATGTGCTGTGGTGTGTGGGATGAAGAGAAGACGGAGGGGGGTGCAAGAAACAGCATGGTGGAATGAAGAGGTGAGACAGGCTGTGGCACAAAAGAAGAAAGCATACAATGAATGGATGAGAAATAGGGGCGTGGAAGAAGCAGAGAAGCGGAATAGAGAGTTATATGTAGAAAGAAAGAGAGAGGTAAAAAGATTAGTAAGAGAGAGTAAGAAGAGAGTGGATGAGGAACTTGGAAGGACTTTGAGTGTAAAGTGGAGAGACTGTAAGAAAATGATCTGGAACGAGGTGAAGAGAGTAAGACAGGGTGGAAGTGAAGTTAGCAGGGGAGTGAAAGATAAAAATGGTAGATTACTAGTGGAGAAGGGAGAAAAAGTGAGCAGATGGAGAGAACACTTTAAGGAATTATTGAACATAGAGGATAGATGTGATGCGAGTATAAGTGGCTGGGGAATGGCTGGGAGAAGGAGGGAGGTGAGAAGACAGGAAGAAATCAGTAGGATAGAAGTTGTGGAAGCAATGAAGAAAGTTAAATTGGGGAAAGCCCCAGGAATTGATGGAGTGCGTGGCGAAATGTTGAAGCATGGGGGAGAGATAGTAGTAGAATGGATGTGGAAGATGTGCAGATTGGCCTGGGAGGAAGGTAGAGTTCCGGAGGATTGGAAGTCAGGTACAATTATTCCCTTGTACAAAGGAAAAGGGGAAAAAGAAGTGTGTGGTAGTCACAGGGGCATTTGTCTTCTTAGTATAATAGGAAAAGTGTATGGTAAGATACTTATTGACAGAGTTAGGGAAATAACAGAGGAATTAGTTGGAGAAGAACAGGGAGGCTTTAGGAAAGGAAGAGGTTGTGTAGATCAGATATTCATTCTTAGATCTTTAGTGGAAAAGTTTCTAGAGAAGGGGAAGAAGTTGTATGAGGCTTTCATGGATTTGGAGAAAGCATATGACAGGGTGGATTGACAAGGATTGTGGAAAGTATTAGGAATATATGTTAGTAGATGGGAAGTTGTTGAATGCTATGAAGAGTATGTATGATGGTGCTAAGGCTGCAGTGGTGTGGATGGTGAACTGAGTGAATTTTTCTCTTTGAAGGTTGGGTTGAAACAGGGATGTGTCATGTCTCCATGGTTGTTCAATCTGTACATGGATGGGGTAATAAAAGAGGTACAAGGTAGGGTAGTGGATGTTGGAGTGGCCCTGGTGAGAGAGGGTAGTGTTTGGAAACTTCCTGTACTGTTGTTTGCAGATGATACTGTGTTGTTGAGTGAAGACGAAGGGGAGCTGCAAGGCTTGGTGGATGAGTTTGGGAGCGTGTGTAAGAAACGGAATCTAAAGGTGAATGTAGGGAAGAGTAAAGTGATGGTCTTTGAGAGAGGTGAAGTCAGTGAATGTACAGCGAGGTTGGATGGTGAGGAATTGGATAATGTGAGTACATTTAAGTACTTGGGTAGTGTGTTGAGTAAGGATGGAGGTTTGGAGGGTGAAGTGCTTGAAAGGGTACAGCAGGGAAGAAAGGTTGCTGGTTCCTTGAAAGCAGTGATAAGAAACAGGGAAGTGAGCATGGAAGTGAAGAAGTTACTACTTGACAGTATTGTGATACCAACTCTAACGTATGGAAGTTAAGCTTGGACGTTGCTGGAAGGACACAAGTCAAGAGTGAGAGCAGTGGAAATGAGTTATTTAAAAGGAGCCTGTGGAGTCACATGGAGAGACAGGCTGACAAATGAGGATATAAAGAAGCGTTGTGGTGTGGATGTGGATGTGATAGGAAGCGTTAGGAGGAATACACTGAGGTGGTTTGGCCATGTGGAGAGGATGGAGGGTGAAAAACTGACGAAGAGAGTCTACAGTATATGAGTGAGGTGGAGGGGAGTAGAGGGAGGGGGAGGCCGAGGATGAGATGGAGAGATGGGGTGGAGAGGTATAAGAGAGAGAGGGGTGTGAGTTGGGAGCAGGGCAGTGAAATGGCGGGGGACAGGGCGACGTGGAGGCGATATGTTTGTGGCCACCCCGAACGGGATTGAAGCGTCTGGCAATAGATAGATAGATAGAAAATGGTTCGAACTATGTGTAGGACAATTAATGGGAAAAATATGGGTATAGTTAAAATGCGTTCACAAGGGCTCGGTCAAAACTTTTATACGACAACTATTTCGTTCTTATTCGCTAAAAAATATGGCGTCTTGAGGACAGAAAATGAAAGAAGGGAGAGGAAAAGGAACACTGGAGGAAAAACAATATATAAGGAAAAGCGAGGTTGTAGGTAGAGGTCTGGGGGAACAGTTTTTTTGTTTTTTTGTTTGTTTTTGTTTTTGTTTTCTTCAGGTATTATGGGCGACAACATTTCCATCTGGTTGTTGTTCATCCCATAATATCTTTCCGTCATGTCTGGGTGGCACCTCGGGGATGTCACTTCTCATATACGATTACACTCGGGAGAATGAGTATATATATATAAATATATATATATATTGTTATATAGCCTGTGATTTCATCATCCTTTGTGTAATTCTAACGTACACTATGCTGCATGTTTGATCACGAGCGTGTTCTGCCTCAGTCCCCCCCTTCTACCGTTATAGTAGAGTAAATCGTCCTTTCTGTTGTTCAGAGCGGGATTGTCAACTCTTTGTCCCCATGGCTTCATTTGCGCGTCCTTCTTACAAGTTGTATCAAGCTCTGCTGGCCCCTATATGATGAGCTCAGTCTCTGCATCATTGCCACTTAGATCTACTCCTCATTTTGTTCACATCTCTGTCCTCCCCTGTACAGTTATTGTTGTGAGTGCTCCGGAAGTCTCCAACCATCTAGCAGCTGTGTAATTTGAGTATAACTGTTATTGCATTTTTTTCCTTGTACTGTATAGCATAAGGTGTTGATTTGTGGGCCTAGTGAGGTTTTTTTGTAATTTATGTAGGATTCATTTTGTCAGCCAGTTTTAATACTATTTTGTATCTGTAATAATTTATCTTGCATTAACTGAGCATTACCCAGTGTATTTTCATTTTATCAGGGCTGACTTAGGTAAATTTACTCTTGCTAATTTCATGTTAATAGAGGCTATTGCAGTTAACCATATATTTAACCTGTTTTTTGCCATTACATTATCCTTATGAGTCCTGAATGTTTTGTTGTTAATTTGAGCATTAAACTTTAACTTGTAATTTCACCTAACTCTTTTGTTTTGAACCTGGAACTTTACGGGACAGTAGTGATTTTTAGTATTCTCACTTAAAGTGTACATTATCTTTCTCTGTTCCGTAACATAAATTTGGCGACCTCATATCAGGATATTCAGGATATTATCATAAGGATATTGCTTGATATTTTGTGACTGTTACTTATTCATGATGTCTACAATTACTACGCTTGATGAAGCCAAGGATTTTTTGTCAAATGTGCAAACAGTGTGTGTTGTAGAAAACAGAACAAAGAATGAACTTAAGCTTGTTGCTCAACAATTGGGAATTGCTGTTCGCTCTCATCATTCTAAAGATCAAATTGTTGACATGATTAATGAAAGCTTGTTTAATGTAACTCCTCCAAATGAGCAAACGCATATTGAATTAGCTAAGTTACAGGTAGCCCTGCAGGAGGCTCAGGCTAAGGAAGCGGAGTCTCGTGCTAAGGAGGCTGAATTTCAAGCAAATGCTAAGGAGGCTGAATTTCAGGCACGTTCTAAGGAGGCTGAGGCACAAGTTGAAATTGCTAGGATTCAGGCAGACCATGAGTATCGCATGAAACAAGGTGGAACTGGATCATCTAGCTCTGATGATTTTGATGTGGCTAAAAATGTTAAACTTGTCCCTCCTTTTAATGAATCTGATTTAACAAAGTATTTTCAGTTGTTTGAGAGGGTAGCTACAGGTTTTAATTGGCCCAAAAAGTATTGGCCAGTACTCCTCCAAACTGTTCTCACCGGTAAAGCTCAAGTAACTTATGCATCTTTGCCTCAGGATCAATCTGATAATTATGATGTAGTTAAGAGCTTGATTCTTAAGGCCTATGAGCTTGTTCCTGAAGCCTATAGAGTAAAATTTAGGACAACTTACAAGCAAGATAAGCAATCCCATGTTGAGTATGCAAAAATCAAAGAAGATCTGTTAGAGCAATGGTTAAATTCTAAGAATGTGGATTCTGATTTTGGTAAATTTAAGCAGATGATTTTCCTAGAGGACTTCAAAAGGTGTATTTATAAAGATGTAAGCCTATATCTTGATGAGAAAAGAATAGATAATTTGTCTGATGCTGCAGTTTTAGCTGATGAATATGTTCTCACTCACAAGAGATATTCTAAAGAAAAAGGGAAAGCTGAGAGTAAGTACGTTGCCTCTACTCAGAGTACAGGTAACAGGAAAGAGAATAAAGATGATGTTTCTCAGGAAGTAAATACCAGCTTCACCTCTAGATTTCAGAAAAGTAAATGTACTTATTGTAGTAAGCTTGGTCATACTACGGAGAGATGTTTCAGGAGACAGCGTGATGTGAACAAAAAGGAGTCTTTAAAAATTCAGTCAGTTGGTCTAGTGTCCACTCTTGAGAGTTCCCAGAATTCTTTAACTGAGTTAACTGAACCTGCTTTGAGGGGTAACTTAAATTCTCATGATGGAGCTCCTCTTTTGAGCAGTGACGTGGGTGACACTCTCAAGAGTTCATGTGCTAATTTCCTGTCTGATGGTTTTGTCAGTCCTCTGGACAGTAATGACAGGAAATCAGTTAAAATATATCGTGATACAGGTGCTTGCCAATCCTTTATGCTGACCAGTGTTCTAGGCTCTAATGTTAATTCCTCTGATGAAACTGTAATCTTACAAGGTGTAGGGAATAATTACTTCTCTGTCCCTCTGTGCAGAGTGAAATTAGAGTCTGGTTTTGTTAATGGTTCCGTTATGGTTGGGTTGGTTGAGACACTCCCAATGTCAGGTGTAACTTTCTTACTTGGGAATGATATTGGTGGAAGTCAAGTGTGTCCAGCTCCTCAGTTGTCTAGTGAGCCAGTGGCTGCGTCCCAGGATTGTGATGTCCCTGATGTGTTCCCTGCATGTGCTGTCACTAGGGCTAAGTCTAAAATTACTGGTGATTTAGAGGATAATGATGATGATGATGTTATCCTAGCTGACACTTTTCTTGCTAATTTGGACCACTCACCAGATGAGGCAGTACCCCGTAGTGTTGATAATTTGTCTTGTCAAGAGTTGGTTGAGTTGCAGGTTGCTGACCCTGAGTTGAAAGGTCTAGCTAACTCTGCTTGCAGTGAGGAAGAGTCAGCTGGTGCTTCTACTTGTTATTATGTAAAGTCAGGAGAACTTATGAGGAAGTGGAGACCCCCAACAGCATCAGCCAACTGTGAATGGGAGGTTGTACATCAAGTTGTCATCCCTCGTGTTTGTAGGCAGGATATCATTAGAGTGGCTCATGATTCCAGTTTGGCAGGACACCTTGAAGTGAGGAAGACTGGCACGCATTTTGAAACACTTCTACTGGCCAGGTATCTTCAGGGATGTTTCCTGGTATTGTAAGTCTTGTCACACCTGTCAAGTTGTGGGGAAGTGTAATCAGACCGAAAAGGTTGCACCTCTAGTTCCCATTCCTCCTTTTGAGGCGCCTTTCACCCGTGTGTTGGTGGATATTGTGGGCCCTCTTCCTAAGACTTCTTCAGGATTTTCTTATGTGTTGACCCTGATTGATATGGCTACTCGTTATCCTGAAGCCATTCCACTTAGAAATATCTCAGCAAAGAACGTGGTTAAGGAAATGCTAGGGTTCTTCACAAAGTTTGGTCTGCCCAAGGAGGTGCAGTCAGACCGGGGAAGTAATTTCATGTCAAATGTTTTCAAGCAGTCTCTGAAAGAGTTGGGCATCACCCAGATCACGTCTTCAGCTTACCATCCCCAGACTCAAGGAGCGTTGGAGAGATATCATCAAACACTCAAATCGATGCTCAAGAAATACTGTTTGGAACATCATAAAGACTGGGATAAAGGCCTTCCATTTGTTGTATTTGCCGCAAGAGAATCTCCAAATGAATCACTGGGCTTCTTACCTTTTGAACTACTGTTTGGCCATGAAGTAAGAGGACCCCTTAAGCTACTCAAGGAATGCTGGCTGTCGGAGGAAGATGACGTCAACCTGCTGAAGTATGTGATGAAGTTCAAAGAACGGCTGTCCACTGCTTTACAGCTGGCGAGAGAGAATTTAGGAGCTGCTCAGGAGAAGATGAAGACTTGGTATGATAAGAAGTCCAGGTTACGCCACTTTCAGCCAGGAGATCAGGTTTTGGTTCTGCTACCGGTTCATGGGCAACCTCTTCAAGCCAAGTTTAGTGGTCCTTATTTCGTGGAGAAGAAACTCAGTGATGTCAACTATGTCATCGCCACACCAGATCGTAGAAAGAACAAGCAACTTTGTCACATCAACATGCTAAAGTTATATCACAGGCGGGACGAAAATAATCCAGTCTGCACTGTAGCTGTTCCACCCGAGTCTGCAAGTGAAGCTCTCCCATGCAGCATGAGCCTGAGTGATAGTTTGGGGAAGAATCCTGATATCATGAATGATCTCCAGCCTAAGCTTTCTCATCTAGCTCCCGAGGAAAGGCAGGAGTTTTTGGCATTACTGCAGGAGTACCCACAAGTGTTCCGTGCCACTCCAGGAAGAACTACTGTGTTGATGCATGATGTCGATGTTGGAGACGCAAAGCCAATTAAACTGCCTCCGTACCGTGTGAACCCAGTGAAAGTTCCTCTCATCCAGAAGGAGCTTGGCTACCTGTTGGACCACAAGATGATTGAGCCCTGTCAGAGCGAGTGGAGTTCTCCTGTCACTCTAGTCCCTAAGCCAGGGGAGTCACAGCGGCTTTGTATTGACTACAGACGTGTTAATCAGATGACCAAAACAGACACTTACCCTCTCCCTCGCGTGGAAGATTGCATAGACAAGATCGGAAAGCCTAGGTACATAAGTAAGTTTGATTTGTTAAAGGGATACTGGCAAGTACCTATGACTGAACGTGCTAGGGAGATCTCATGTTTTGTAACACTAGGAAAGGCTTTTGCATGTTCTGTAATGCCGTATGGTATGAAGAATGCACCAGCCACATTTCAGAAGCTCATGAATGTTGTAACAGAGGGTTTGGCAGGGTGTGTTGTTTATATTGATGATGTATTAATCTTCAATGACAACTGGAAAGATCACCTATGCCATGTCAGTAAATTTCTCGAGCGTTTAGTTCAGGCTAATCTTGTAGCTAATTTATCAAAGTGTGAGTTTGGTCAAGCTAAAGTTCAGTACCTTGGGTATGTAATTGGTGATGGACATGTTGCACCACCAGGAGCTAAGGTTCAGGTTATAAGTGATCTTCCCAGACCTAAAAGTAGGAAAGAGCTACAAAGATTTTTGGGAATGGTAGGTTATTACAGGAGATTTGTTCTTAACTTTTCTATTCTTGTATCACCACTTACAGACCTACTGAAAAAGGGAGTTAACCCGTCACGTCCCGCGGTTTTCCGCACTTCCGACATCCCCCAGTCCCGAGGTATTTTCGAAAAAATTTTTTTTGGCTAAAACCTTCGCTTTTGGTGAGAAACATCGAAAATTCATAGAGAAATTGCTCACCTGAGGTTTAAAGTACCCAATCCAGGTAGGAGTTCCTCCTTATCTGACTGGGTTTTCTAACATGCTGGCACCAAAGAAAACGAGTTCTGTGGGAGGGTAACTATTTTATCCACTCATAAACGGTATTTATTTTTTTACTTGGTACGAATGTATATGTAGTATGAAAGTATATTGGTTTTCAAGCAGTAATAAAGGCATTATAAGCATTGTTTCACTCAATAACTAATCACCATACCTGACCTTTTTTTGCCACATTACCTGATCATTATTTCTGGCTGTTTCTTCTTCTAATGCTATGTAAACATTGTCCTCCACATTGTCATCGATTGGGGAATCACTCTGGCCCTGAATATCTTTACTAGCCAGGTCACTGGTAACAGGTCCTTTGCCAAGACAATGGAGTGAGGGGGGGAGGGGGGAGGTTATGCAGTGTAAAGCATTGTCCCTGTTTGGCATCTTGTAGAGGAATAGAGGCAGGTGTCCTGTGTATACATACGAAAAATCACGCGCGAAAATTGAAAATTATGCAAATTAGGGACCTTGCAATTGCACGACGTACTGGTACGTCGCTGGGACTGGCAAATGCAAATCGTTGCAACGTACCCATACGTCGACAGGACGGGGCGGGTTAAATTTGTCTGGACCGATAACTGTGAATCCTCTTTCAACAAACTTAAAGCTATCCTATTAAGTCAGCCAGTGCTCTCTACTCCAAATTTTGCTAAGCCTTTTAAGATGTCTGTTGATGCAAGTGATACAGGAGCTGGGGCTGTTTTGCTGCAAGAGGATGATCAGGGTATTGAACACCCTGTATCTTATTACAGTAAGAAGTTCACTCCACCTCAAAAGAACTACTCAACTATTGAGAAAGAGCTTTTGGCCTTGATTTTGGGTTTACAGCATTTTTCATTTTATTTGTGTTCTGGTTTTGACCCCATAGTCATTTATACCGATCATAACCCACTGAAATTCCTTAGTAAGTTTAAAGATAAAAATCAGAGATTGACAAGATGGAGTCTACTTCTTCAGGAGTATTCATTAGACATACAACATGTCAAGGGAAAAGAAAATGTCATTGCAGATTGCTTATCTAGACTTTAGACAGATTGTTTTAGAGTAATAAGAAATTTCCTTTGTAAATTTCTTTTTCTTTGTGGGGAGGTGTTACATAGCCTGTGATTTCATCATCCTTTGTGTAATTCTAACGTACACTATGCTGCATGTTTGATCACGAGCGTGTTCTGCCTCAGTCCCCCCCTTCTACCGTTATAGTAGAGTAAGTCGTCCTTTCTGTTGTTCAGAGCGGGATTGTCAACTCTTTGTCCCCATGGCTTCATTTGCGCGTCCTTCTTACAAGTTGTATCAAGCTCTGCTGGCTCCTATACAATGAGCTCAGTCTCTGCATCATTGCCACTTAGATCTACTCCTCATTTTGTTCACATCTCTGTCCTCTCCTGTACAGTTATTGTTGTGAGTGCTCCGGAAGTCTCCAACCATCTAGCAGCTGTGTAATTTGAGTATAACTGTTATTGCATTTTTTCCTTGTACTGTATAGCATAAGGTGTTGATTTGTAGGCCTAGTGAGGTTTTTTTGTAATTTGTGTAGGATTCATTTTGTCAGCCAGTTTTAATACTATTTTGTATCTGTAATAATTTATCTTGCATTAACTGAGCATTACCCAGTGTATTTTCATTTTATCAGGGCTGACTTAGGTAAATTTACTCTTGCTAATTTCATGTTAATAGAGGCTATTGCAGTTAACCATATATTTAGCCTGTTTTCTGCCATTACATTATCCTTATGAGTCCTGAATGTTTTGTTGTTAGTTTGAGCATTAAACTTTAACTTGTAATTTTACCTAACTCTTTTGTTTTGAACCTGGAACTTTACGGGACAGTAGTGATTTTTAGTATTCTCACTTAAAGTGTACATTATCTTTCTCTGTTCCATAACAATATATATATATATATATATATATATATATATATATATATATATATATATATATATAGCCCGACGCCCTAATCCCACTAAGGGTGGCCGCAGACAAAACGCCTCCAAGTCTCTCTGTCACCCACCATTTGACTACCCTCCCCCGAACTCACCCCCCTCTCCTTCATATACCTCTCAACTCCATCCCTCCACCTCATCCTCGGTCTACCCCTCCCTCTCCCTCCCTCCACTTCGTTACAACCTGTAAACCTATCTGTTAAAGTAAATGAGATATATAGGATTTAAAGTTTCAAAAATAGGAAATTAGAGACAATTCGGTTATCTTGGATTTTTTCAAAATTTCGAAAAGACGAGCATCAACCTCCTATATGGACCTACAATCATACAAAATATGGGAAAATTCCAACAAATTGTTTCTGAGATACAGCTGGAACGGTCGAACGGACGTCTGGACTAAAGGATGTACGGACGGCCGGCCATGACCTAACCTAAGATTCCACTTCGTGAAAAACGACGTGGAATAACAAAGTTTAACGAGATGAAATTGTTAGCATATTTCAAGTTTTAAAAAACGAATCACTGGTTTAGATGCGAGACTCTTGATGTTGCTCTTGATCATTGAGTGTATGTTGGCCTCAAAGAAATGAAAAGCCATGTTATATGCAGAAGATAATATGCATCATTATAAACAGTTCCCACGATCCGTCAGATGCATATATTTAAATGGGGTATTGCTCTATTATTATTATATTAGTAACAATATCAGTAGGGGTAGCTATGGAAGTTGATCACATGTGTCTACCTTATGTACATAGGCCTACATCAAATAATATTTTAAAATTGTAGGCATTTTCCCTTGCTATATCATCTTACTATTTATATGTATATCCAGTAGATAAGTTGTCTTGCTCTGGATAGATATACATTCCTGTCCAGTTGCAGGCTGGACCTGAGTGTTGCCGAACATTTATCTCACTGCAGCTTGTCACCAAAGGTAATTTGTCTGAGTCTGATGCACGGCTTGTTTCACAGTCCCTTCATATGCAGGGTAACCACATGGCGCCCCAACATGTTAGCACTGATGCAAACCAAAACGGTGAGCTTTACAGGTGTCATCTTGGTATGTGAGAACCCAAGGCTAGTTCCCAATTGAAGTTACAATAATAAGTAACGACCCTTACAAGATAAAAACGAGGAAACTACTGAGAAGCCCGAACTTTAGAAGAGGGAGGTATACTACGCTTTTTACTTATCAGACGGAGCCAGGATTCCGGGGACTTGAATGATGAGTGAATGGAAGCATGATCCATTGGACTGGGTAAACTTAGGCTGTCTGGACGTTGCTACTCCTCACCCTGCCCTAGGGTGGGAAAAGAGGTCCAGATGGTGATGATGATGATTTACAGTACTTTCACTTTACCTGATACTGTCATCTATCCATTCTTAGATGCTACGGTACTATAGTCTATTTGACTGACCTGTGCAGCTGAGATGTATGCGGCAAGTAGGGTGTGTTTGATACGCGGCTGTTGATTGGCCGCTGATGATGTCACTGAAGTAAATGTAGGCATGTATTGTTGTGCAACATGCGGACGTAGATGTACACCGTGGGTAGATATCATAGCCCAACATGCAAACGTAGGTTGTACACTGTGCATGGATGTAGTGCAACATGCGAACGTGGTTGTACACCGTGGGTGGATAATTTATTTCAAACTTCACTCATCATTTTATTAAACTTTATGATCAACATTATTTTCGTTGATAACAGTAAACTTTTAAAGCTAATTTTGACCTTTTCAGCCTCAAATTAATTCATATTTAACATAGTAGCTTGTATTGAAGGCAGTTTAAAAATATAAATAAATATGTGTTAAAATAAGAAGGGGTGTAGATTTAAAACATCAGCGGCCAATCAGCAGCCGCGATTCAAACACACCTTACTCGTCCCATGCATCTCAGCTGCGCAGGTCAATCAAATAGACTATAGTAGTATACAGTAGGACTGGTAGTAGCAATTACCGTAGTAGCATTTGTAATAGTGGTCAGTAGTCAGCAGTAATGCAGTAGTATATAGTAGTACTGTTAGTAGTATTTAATAGTGCTGACACATAAGCCTGTCTCCAGGTACACCGCTTTTAGGCCATTCCCCACACCCTATTTTCTACCATGGACCAATTTTCACCCTTTGGACATATTTTCCTTCATACTCCCAATTTCTCAGACATTTTCCCATAAACCTATTATTCTCGATGGACCAATTTTCCCCATGAACCTAGTTTCCCCATGGACTGGTTTCCCCAATTAACATATTTGATCTTTTGGGCCTATTTTTTTCCCCCTATAGATCTGTTTTCCTCCTTCAATCTGTTTTCACCATAGTCTTGTTTTCCCTGTGGAACTATTTTTACTCCATGGACCAATTTTCCTCTTGAACCTATTTTCTCCATGGACCTATTCTCTCCATGGACCTATTTCACCATGGACCTATTTCACCATGGACCTATTTTCACCATGGACCTATTTTCTCCATGGACCTATTTTCTCCATGGACCTATTTTCACCATGGACCTACTTTCACCATGGACCTGTTTTATCCGCTGGACCTACATTTCCACTCGGGCCTGTCTCCCTCAAGGACGGATTACCCCATGGACTATCTTCCCCCATCCATCCACCCACTCACTAATCCACATACCCACCCACCCAATGTAGTCTGCCTCAGGAGTAGCATAATCAATCAGTAATTTGACACACACACACACACACACACACACACACACACACACACACACACACACACACACACAGAATGTTAGTGGGTATGATTTGTCGTGAGTACACGGAATCCATGCTCAGTTACACCAAGCGAAGGCAATAATCACTCCTCTCTCTCTCTCTCTCTCTCTCTCTCTCTCTCTCTCTCTCTCTCTCTCTCTCTCTCTCACACACACACACACACACACACACACACACACACACACACACACACACACACACACACACACACACACACATCAAGCTCTGGTTCATTATATTCTTTGGGAATTATAATGGTATCAAATAATCACGATGCATTATGGTGTGGTGGTCATTATGGCGCACTACGTTAAGCTTTGCCAGTAATAACAGTTTCAACAGTGATTTCGCCACAAGTTTATGGCCGCTCGTGAATCAGGGGTAATGTGCTCCCGACTCTTTCATTGCCGGCAAATTACTGGGCATGATTATTGCTGGCAGAAATGGTTTGCTGTTAAAGGAGAAATATAAGCCGTCAAAGTGAGTCTGGATTATGAACAGAGACGATGCTTGGGTACAAACGAATGCCAGTAAGGAACAGGTTGTGGGATGACTGCCAATTGTCTCGGCTGAAAGATCCGAGTTGTTTTTATCTCGCTAGTTTTTTTTTTTTTTTTTTTTTTTTAAGTTTTACGGTTAGATTGGGGTCAGGTAACAGTAAGTAAAAAAAAGTGATCATCGTTAACGCAGGGAGCTGCACTGGCTTATAGGTGGCAAATATGCATCCTGTGTAAGCAATCCGAGAACTGATCACAAGCCAAGCATGCTCCCTTTTTGCAAATTTTGTTTGTCTATCTATTCAATGCAACGTACAAATTTTTGAGTTCATGTTTGGTAGTTTTAACAAATTCATCCTAGAACCTCGCCATCACCAGTCGACCATACTTAGGACAGGCTGTTATTACACAGGTACTCTTGTATTTTTTTCCCACTTTTCATTTTGGTGTTTCTCATTTCTGTCTTCAGCTTTGTTGACAAACACTTCTATTTAATAATTTTTCCGTGTTTTTAATCAATACAGTATTATGAAAGAAGTATTTCAGGCACATCCTTTGGTTTCTCTTTTCGCGCGCGCGTGCGTGCTTGCGTGCGTGTGTGTGTGTGTGTGTGTGTGTGTGTGTGTGTGTGTGTGTGTGTGTGTGTGTGTGTGTGTGTGTTATAATGCCTCAGCCATAATGTTCTTTGTCCTGTATGCAACTTGATGTGTCCATCTGTTTTTCTGTATCTTCACATGCACTGCTGAGTAACTCGGCTCTACAGTTTTTAGTCATAACTTCGTGTCTTTCTAGCAATACTCCTGGATCGCTGGCTCGCTTCCTAAATTTACAGTAAAGTAGGTAACAATTCTCTGCCATGTAGGGATCTTTCACATCCATACTCCCATTCCTACCTCTTATCACCACTTTCAGGGTACCAGTTACCCTCCTGTTTGCTGAACTCTCTTTCTCGCTTCTTCTTCGATCGTTACAAATTACATTGCCCATATATATATATATATATATATATATATATATATATATATATATATATATATATATATATATATATATCTATATATATATCTATATATATCTATATCTATATATATATCTATATATATATATGTATATCTATATATATATGTATATCTATATATATCTATCTATCTATCTATCTATCTATCTATCTATATATATATATATATCTATATCTATATATATCTATATATATATATATATATCTCCCATTGGATCCCAGGGGTGCTGGGCGAGGCATGGCACTGGGTGGGTACTAAGCGTACCGCCCTCCGCCTATCGGCTCATAGTCGCGAAGCTCATAGGTCCCTAACCTGGGGTTTCCTACTTTATATAGACTTCAAAAATCCCAGTTCTGTCCAACATTCCGGACACCGGGCTCCAATGGGATATATATATATATATATATATATATATATATATATATAGAGAGAGAGAGAGAGAGAGAGAGAGAGAGAGAGAGAGAGAGAGAGAGAGAGAGAGAGAGAGTCTGTGGTATAGTGGTAAAGTGTGCTTTTTCGTACACTGCGGACCGAGGGTTCGCGCTCCGCCAGGATAATAAACTTTGGGAGCGTTCTTCTGGCCACGTACTGCATTGGAGGACACAAAGGGTGCTGTGGTTGAACCAGTGTCGCATACTAAAGTATGCTTGCACCCAGTCGGCTTCGCTGGCCGATTACACTTGGTTCACAGACTACACACACATCAAAAACCACTCCAACACAACAATTACACTTACAAGCACTTCTCACCCTACATACAATCTCTACTAGACAGCCTAAGCCACTTGGTAGAGATACATTGGCTGTATCATCCCCACTTTGGTATACATACATATATATATATATATATATATATATATATATATATATATATATATATATATATATATATATATATATATATATATATATATATGAAAGAGATGGAATTAGAGGAAGAGGGAAATGTGACGAGCCGAGTGGAGGTATGGTGGAAAAGTAATGTTTCATAACAGAGGCATGAGCATCCAGGTTGGTGAGTGGAGTGTATAGATATGAAGTGGTATGTGCAGCGGATCATTCGATGTTAGTGATCTGTAAAAGACAAGAGAGGAAGCAGCTGGGGAAAACTCAGAGTACGTAACAGGGTATAACTGTGCATATATCAAGCATGTTGTGGTGTGGTCATTTACATACCATAATGAAGAGAACATGTATGAGTTACTGAGGTATGTTTCTATTGCACTTGTGAACCACATTGTAAAATCAAATACAAGATCTTTCAAGCTGAAAAGCTTCCGACTGCAAGTATTTGGGCTATGTAAATGGGAATTATATTATAACGGAACATCCACCTAGCATCGACCTGTGTGATGTAACATAGAATGCAACACTATTTCCTTATTAGCTTATGTGATACATTACACTGCATCCTGTGAGCACTGCTCTTTACTAGATGATATGGAAACGTTTACATCCACACTGTGGAACGAAACTTTTCACCACAGAACACCGCCCTTCTCCATAAATTTTTTCACCGTGACTCACAACCTTCGGCCACCCCTCGTAATTTCCCTCATAAGAACTAGTTTCTAATCCTTCCTTAATTAGTCTCTCACTCACAGTTTGATCCATTTAATTAAGGCAGCTCAGAGCACAATATAAACTGTTTTCCCACTGCCTGTACCATTATTCCTTTCTTTAAAACAGGGAATCACTATATTATGATGATTTACCGTGGTTGGATGGATATTTTATAACGGGTGTGCGGTAGTGTTCAGGTACAAACTATTTACTACTTCACCCCATTGGTGTAATTTGTACTTCTGTTTTACTGCTGCCAGACAAATTTATTTAACCTAAATTCTATTAGATAAATGTATTGTTTATATCATTCATACAATCTTCAGCAGATATTATTAGGGTTATGAGAGACCTTTAAACTGGAGGAGGGAAACATAGCCTTCAATGACCGCCTCGTTGAACAGCGTCTCCTCTGAGTCATATAAAATCGAGTAGATGGCAGCAATAAATAGATATACGTCACCAGATTCAAGGGATTCAGAAAGCACCCTAGTAGTGAAGGGGTTAATGAATGCTATGTGTAACCTCTGCCGGTTGAAAGATTTACTTCAACTTAATGAGAGAAGAGATCGTAATGAAAGCGCTAAGTAACCGGTATGCGATAGTTGCCTAAGCTCTGTCGCTGATCAAGACATGTTGTACAGGAAAAGAATGAGGGAAGAGTCAATGGGACGAGAGATGCATTGCCTGAGTGTTATGGATACTGGTACTTGTTTGGATAATTTGGCTCAGATTTTAGTTTTGCCTCAAGGGCGCAGGATATCGTCTCACATCTCTTATTCTACCTGATACAACACATTTGTGTAAGGAGAGGAAGTTGACTAAGTTAGTCTGTGAAGACGGCCTATGGACTGTTATACTAAAAGCATGTAGTGCATGCTACCAATAGCTAAAGGATTTATATATATATATATATATATATATATATATATATATATATATATATATATATATATATATATATATATATATATGTATAAAATCAGCATCTGGAGACGGTAAGAATAAAAATTAGAGGAAAAACAATTTAGTGAAGGAGTAAATATCAGCTGTTAAAGCCCACCTTTACGCAATTAACCATCCAGCATCTTTTATTCACTTTACGAAGAATATCTCACATTTCAAGGTTTCATCAGGGATTTACATATCCCATGCAGTTCAGAATATCATCTGAAGACAGTGAAAACATTATAGAAAGAAGTAACTGCATTGAGGATGTTACTACCGGCTGTTCAGACCCTCCCTCGCGGAGTTCACAATCCTACTTCGAATCCTCTGAACCCCTGCAGCCTCTCGATCTGTCTGTATTCTCCAGATGATTTTATGCAGGTAACCAAAATCCCTTCGTACTGAAGGGGTTTATGAAGGCTATGTTTAACCATTCAGTCTAAGTTTCCCTCCTAATATGTATAAAATCAATTGAAGATAGCAAGAACAAACCAGAGAAAGATGTCATCCCTGTGCCGGAGATAATACTGACTGAACCTTCCCTCACCGAGTTCGCCATCCTGTTTCGAGTCTTGTGAACGTCAGAGGCCTCCTGGACGTGGTCTTGCTCATTTGCTTGGCAAAAATGAGTCGGAAAGGATGTGCCAGAGAAGACCAAGGGAACGAGGATTTTACAAATATTACTTCCATTTTATTTGTATGTGCAACATTTAATGGTTTTCAACAGAACATAGTATTGTAATGGGTGGTTACTGTTTATTTTGGGACTATGGCTTCATTTCACAGTTGGCTTGCACAGGAGATTGACTTTTCTGTGGTGGTGGAGGGGAACGTCTAAGCTTCTGGTCTAATGAATGTTTCGTCTAACATTCAGGCTCCTCTAAGTATCTCACTGGCTGAATAAAATCTTTACTAGAAGCTGGGAAAATAATATTAGAGATGTTCTTTCCATGCAAGCCTCCTATGACTCCGCTAAATGAACGCCTTATGTTAGCTAGAAGAACACTAGATATACCCGATACCATGGAAGTCCTAATGGTGACCGTATTTACATTACGAATCAATCAGAGCTGAATTACATACTTTGTCGTTACCTATAACAAATACTGCTGAGGGTACAACCATCATACAGCTTACAGTTCTATGTTCGCTGGGGGGGATATTTCATCCTCATGGGTCCCTCAGCACACTTTTCACCTGGAATCATATTTTTTTAATGCATCCTGCTCTTAATGGTGGTTGTGGTGCAGTTTTTACCTACAGTCACAATCGAAGAGGCAAACTGGACTTGATGTTAAAATATGTCACACCGTTTTTAGGCAACATGTTCCTAGTAGTTGCAGCTGCTACATATTCCCAGCCACAGTTCTTAATAAGAGCTGTGTTTTTTCAGTCACATTGACAGCAGTGTATTTATGCACCTCAATTTTTGGCTATTAGAACAGTACTAAAGGCAATCTCTAATGCCCGGGGAGCCGAAGGACAACCGGCAGGGATGGTGGGAAGGGAAAGTAAATGAGCGAGCTGGGGGCAAAGCATTCCAGGCCTTTGCACGAAACTTGAATGAAACAATACGTGGTTACAGTATAAATGACCTTTTACCAAATGTTGCACACTGGGGGCGATGTATGTCATTATAATACACTGTGTGTTTTGTATGGCAAATATGTCCATCGAATATAACTAACTAACCAAAATGCAGTTAAGGAGAAAGTGAGACCACTGAGTTACCTTAGTATATTTACACTATTCTTCAACGAGACTATTCCTATTAACTCTTTTAGCAGGAGGACGCAGTTTTTTGTTCTTTTTACCACTAATCACTTACATTGAGCTTATGAATGATGGATAACCTCTCGTAATGAAGAAATTAATTACTATTTTTTTTTCCTATGAAAGTCACTCGAAATGTAGACGAAATCATCAGGTGCCATGAACTTTATCATCAAGTTTTCTCATAAATCAAAAGTCATGTATCACACAAAATGCAAAGATGTACATAAAACGATTCCAGCAAGAGGTACACTGATGGAGAGAGGTTGGCGCCCCAGTGGAAACAGTATTCATGATTACTGACTGAGAGAACGAAGAGAGCTAGAACTCTGTAAAACAGGATGAGTCTCGCCAGTACCACGCACATTAACTTTTATTTCGGAGACAACTAAACCTACAGTGGATCAAGAAATTGACCACTAATTAACCTCTAAACTATCAAAGCCATAGCGGTCCTATGCAAATCGCTGAAAAGATTACAGAAATGGTATCTACAGTATATTACTTAACTTTTCTAAAAACTCGACGTTGCCTTATTGATTATGAATATATCTGAGAGAGAGAGAGAGAGAGAGAGAGAGAGAGAGAGAGAGAGAGAGAGAGAGAGAGAGAGAGAAACGGTGCCAACTCGAACACCTGAATGAAGTTAGCCCTGAAATTTTTGAAGCTACAGCTGACTTACGCACATCACTGGAAAACGTATGGAATGGTAATAGATTAACTGAAGTATGTTTTCGGAAAATGGTCCATCATACTGCCGAAAAAAAAAAAAAATGCCAAACTGATCACAAACAATTTATCAAGTATGTGACCCGCCATGTTCTGGCGTGACTCCAGAAATATCAGACCACGGTTAAATAACCTGTATTAGATTGCGTACCCACGAATCAAGTATATTTCAGCCTGCGTACTCCATCGATTCATAAATTGTTCCGCAATTTATCGGCGTCTAATTATTAAACTAGATTAATAATAAATTCGTTTACCAAAGAAGAGACAGTATTAGATTTTGAGCAAGACCGTATATACTCCTTTACAGTAAACATAATAAAAGTGGAATATAATTTAATGTAGAATTACAGATGAGCAAATGCTAGCAAAGCCTCCAAAACAATGTATAAAATACAGTTACATCCATGGAACCTTTTATGCACCATTACTGAGGTTCCATGAACCCCAATAAGTGCATGCATTCCCCGTGAGACAACTCTACCATAAAGTGACATGCATATCCAGAAACGGGATAATTTCAAATTGTGAAGTAATATCAAACAAATGGGATGGCACTTTTTTTTTTTTTTACTTATACTGGCAAGCCAGCTAGATATAACCCGGTCCACACCTAGTGGGGACACTTACACCAGCCATTAATATGAGCTATTTCAGTGCTAGGAAGGCCTCTTCAATTACATTGTTCCTACCATCTGATCACTTGGATCAGCTAAACTTCATATCCTGTCTCACATCATATTCTTATACTCTCCCAACTATAAGTATTTAATTCAATGGAACTGTCGTCGGCTTGTTGCCCAGCTTTCATCAGCATGCTTGTGCATCCAGATGATTGTTATGATGATGCTGTTCTTTCCAGTTCTCTTGGTTACCAGGTCTTTTATTCTGATACCATTCCAGGCCCAGAACATCATGAAAGCACTGCTATTATCCTATGTTAGTATGTCCCATTTACTCATCTGAGCCATTCCACTCACCTACAGGCTGTTGTTGAGGTTATTCTGCATCATCGATATACAGTTTGTGCTCATTATTTGCTTCCTAGTGCCACAGGTTGGGGGGGGGGGAATCTAGATTATCTAGAACGCCTTGTTCGTAATATTCCCTTCCTCACGCTTTACCCGAAAGATTTCAGTGGTCATCGCTTGCTGTAAGGTGACAGCACGCTCAATCCTCGGGGTGTTATGCCGACTTGTTTGGTGGAGGATGAGAAGTTGGATGTTTTGAATTCTAATGAGATGACATACGTCCATAGCCAGACTGGGACTTTACTGCCATTGATTTGGTTGATGCTGTTTTAGATTTCTCTGAGGGGTGCGAAACTTGCATGGCAGTGAGCACTTCCCCGTCCTCTTGACTGCTGCTGAGGGTGGAGCACAACCTCATTTTCCTCACTGGCACATGTATAGAGCGATCTGGAATCTTTTCACAAACATATGTTCCATCCACTTCCCTGGTTGATTTCGTAAATGCTGATGAGGCAGTGACTTATTTAACTAATGTGCTGCACTTGGCGGCCCCTCTGTCTGTTCCAAAGACAAAAGTGAGTTTCCTAAAATAATGTCCGGTGCCGTGGTGGACCTCTGAGTTAAGTTCCACAGTAAATGCCAAATAAGTTGCCTTCTCTCTGTGTCACTTCCATCGTGGGGATCTTCATTAATTGGTGCCATTTTGGAGGGGGAGAGCTCTTGGGTGGCAAGAATTAAAGAAGGCCAGACTCTAATCATGGAAGGGTTATGTTTCCTCCATCAACTCGCAGACTTGTCGCACTCCAATGCGAAACTGGGTGAGGAAAATAAAGTTTATCATTAACTATGCATCGTATCTGATGCAGATGGGACTGTGGCTGATCATTTTGCTGTTACCGAATCATTTGAAGATGATTTTGCTGGTGTTTCAAAGAAGGATACAGAATCCGCATCGGCATGACACAGTCAGCATTCGGAATCTCGTGATCTGTTTACTTCTTCTGGGCAAGTCTTATATTGTCCACTTTTCTATTTCTGAACTCCAGGCAACTTTGTCACAGTGCCATGTCGTCTTCGTGGGATTCACCCAGACCCAGATCTATATCTCTTTGTTGCAGAATATCCTATGTCGAAGAGACTCGGTCTCTGGGTTTTGTATTTGATAGCCACATGTCCTGAGTTCCTCATATCCGTTATTTTAAGGATTCTTGAGTTAAGGCCATGAGCCTGCTGAGGATTCTGTCTCATTCCTCCTTGGGTGCTGACCGACAGACCGTCCTCCTCATGCAAAGACCTCTTCATTTTTCTAATCTTGAATATGAGTCTGCAGTGTACTGTTCTGTTACAGATGCGTCACCATGCATTGAATCCAGTTTACGAGTATAATGTTGGCGTTTGAGCTTGTTGGTGGATGCTGATACCCTCCGTTTGGACTTGCACCGCCAGTTGTTGATGATGAGGTGTTGGTACTATAGTCTTGGCGCACGACTCTGAGGTTGCCATTATCGTACCCTGGCAACCTACCCGTCAACTGTGCTTCCGATTTCGTATTATACACGAATCATGTTATTATACACGATTATATTATACACAAATATTATTATACACGAACATATTATAGACGAATCACAGGCGTATCATATTATTCACGAAATCGGAAGCACAGCTGACGGGTAAGTTGCCAGGGTACGATAACGACATCAGAGTCGTGCGCCACGACTATAGTATCGTCATCGTCTCCTCGACTCAGTGCCCTGTATCTTGTTTTCCCAGGATTCTCGGTGTTCTGTTTATATGGCCAAGTGTCCTGAAGCCCTTTGGTTATAGGATCCGATCTGTTTTGACAGCTTTATCTGTCTCATCATTGACAGTTTGTCCCCATCGAGTTACGAGGGTAGGTTATTGGTTACACTGGATTTTTCATGGAGGGGGTTTCCTCTCCTTTCTGTGATGACCGCTTGGTCCCCTTAACTGCTTGGCACTTGCTGGTGGAGTCGGTGCCTTTCTGAGCACCGGGCAGGTAATGAAATGTACAGTCTTTCGCCTGTGCTTGGGGAGGAGGCCTGTTGTATGGGAGGGGGAACCTTCTTTCTTAATGCAGCCCGAATACTTTGGAAGATTTAGTGTTTAGTGATTTTACTGATTTTATTAGTGTATTGTTTTTAGTGTTTTCGTGTTTATATTTTAGTCTTACTACATTTTATCGTCTTGTCAGATTTTACACTACCTTTCTTGTAGTCGTTTTAATTGTTTTCCAGCGGCATATGACCCTAGCCGTTGTGCCGCCAGTTTTATTTCAGTTAATCAATCAACCAACTCGGTTCCCAGTTAAAAGAGGGAGAGTAGTTGGATCCAGTGCAAAGAAAAACGGCACAAATGTAAAAGGATTATTAGTTAACATAATCATCTGAAAGGACGACACAGTCATTATGCACATACCAACCAAACCATTGATATACTGGCTTCACCTTACTTACAGTATAATCAACACAGAAGACAGTTCACTGCTGATTAATTATTTATATATGTTTAATTATTTCATATCGTTAGCTGTTTCGAAATTCTACCTTCCCCTCTCATACTCTAGAGCCTCTCTCCTTCATATCATTGTGATTAACTACTGGAAATCCTCGTAAGTGATTTGTGACGTTTGACTAGCTTTGTTTTCGATCACAAGTGTTTAGTCGCAAAAACCATAAACCAAAACTCAAGTCCTTGAACGTTTTCAAACGTAACAATATCTGATTGTGACTTACAGTTCCATTATTAATATTTCCTTTAAAGCTACAGTGTTCTCTTTATTATTATTTGGGGGAAAACTTTTACAAACTACTTGCGTGCCCATACTGTACTGTGTTTCGAAATTCAGATTCTCTACTATGCACGATGGTGCGTTTTGGAAATTTGCCAGATTCTCTACTGTCTCGCCTTGCATTACATTCCACCACACATCTCACCCTGCCTCACCCTCTACAGTACCACACGTCTCACCCTGCTTCACTCTCCACCACACGTCTCACCCTGCCTCACCCTCCACCCCACGTCCCAATCTTCACCACACGTCTCACCCTGCCTCACCCTTCACCCCACGTCTCACCCTGCCTCACCCTCCACCCCACGTCTCACCCTCCACCACACGTCCCACCCTCCATCACATGTCTTACCCTGCCTCACCCTCTACCACACGTCCCACCCTCCACCACACGTCCCACACTCCCACCACACGTCTCACCATGCCTCACCCTCTACCACATGTCTCACCCTCCACCACACGCCTCACCCTGCTTCACCCTCCACCACACGCCTCACCCTGCCTCACCCTCCACCACACGTCCCACCCTCCACCAAACGTCTCACCCTGCCGCACCCTCTACCATAGGTGTTACCCTGTCTCACCCTCCACCACGTCTCACCCTGCCTCACCTTCCATCACGTCTCACCCTGCCTCACCCTTCACCATAGGTCTCACCCTGCCTCACCCTCCACCACGTCTCACCCTGCCTCACCCTCCACCACACGTCCCACCCTGTCTCTCTCCATCACACGTCTCACCCTTCGACATCCCCAATCACGCGTCTCACCCTGCATCACGCTTCATCACACGTCTCACCCTTCGTCTTCCTCAATCACACGCCTCACCCTGCCCCACCCTCCATCACGTTCCTGTATTTTGTTCATCACTCCCCAGTCATAATTAATCTGCAGTAAAAAATGTGTTAGCGTGGCTTGCCTTCATATAGAGAGCACGTAAGGGTAGTAAACACGCACCACTAGCATCATCTGAGGCGAAACAAGTGATTTAAAATACTCATAATCTGGAAGTTTTAATTATAACTAATGAGTCTGATCAGTACCTTTGCTTGTATAACATTTTTGTTAAGTAACTTTAGTATTTACAGTTTAACTTTTTCCGCCTGTTGGCATTGTTTTGGATTCTATTCTTGATACAGCCACTGAATCTTACTGAGCTTAGGAGAGTTTTTTTTCTCTTTTCTTTTTTTTTTTAGTGGTTAGGTATTACCTTGAATTAAAGCTTCAATACTAGACGTATTTCCTAAGTCGCATGATATCTACTGGCAACAGTAAGAGCAATATTAAACGGGTGGTATTGTAGTGTAGAGATTTATAATCGTCCCTCGTATGATGGAGTTGCGGAAATTAGTAGCGTTCTAGCGTTCTCCTGCACTTTGTGATTCGATGTGCCTGCCCACCTGTCACTCAGTTTACTCTTTCTTAAATTACTCTTAATTGTGTGTGTGTGTGTGTGTGTGTGTGTGTGTGTGTGTGTGTGTGTGTGTGTGTGTGTGTGTGTGTTTTAGCCAAACGCAGATTTCCAGTACGGACTGTTTAATTACCACATTCCAAAAAGTCATTATTAATGCATGTTCGTACCTAATTCATTCACTATTTATGTGACAAAAGATTGAGCATAATTTTGCACAATTTTATGAAGATTTTTTTGTGATCACGTTACACTGATTCCGACGCGGTGATACAACAAGAGTGCCCAACTGTAAGCTATGAGTATAGCTGAATTCAAGATGCTTGTTCAGTTAATACTGTATGGGAGATGTTGTATAGACTAATCGTTTTTTTACATCTCCAGAATAATAAATCTGAATTAAATCTGGCAAGCTGGGTATTGATCCACACTATTCACTTATTTCCCGTTGAAATCCTTTTATATTTCAGTATCTCAATAAGAATTTCATAGAAGGCATCATTTAGTATCACATTATTTTATAAACACCCTGCTATTAAGCTTTTGAATTTAAGCTTCTTGTATTCCTATCTGTTCCTACCTAGTTACGAACTGCTAAATATGTGTGCTGTTTGGAAAAAAAAACACACACACACACACATACACAAACGATTGTGTGAAGATTTTAAGGAATATTTTCAAGACAGTACCAAATAGGTGACAGACAGACGTTTCATCTCAGGTGGGATTTTTACTGAAAAAAAAAAAAAAGAAGCCACAACAACTTTGTGGTAGTTGCTTGCATTTGTTTCATACTGCAAGGCTTCCTCTTCTGCAGGAAGCTCCTGCCTCTCCTCCCCTATCGCTCCAAGCATTAGGTGGAGCAGAGTTCTGGCAGCAACCTACTTTAATACGTTGCTTCGCTTTCTCATCAACATTTTTGACTTCGTTTTTGGCATTTAACACAAACAAGCCTTTGGCGCCTCTTAAGCAGAGTGTGTGTGTGTGTGTGTGTGTGTGTGTGTGTGTGTGTGTGTGTGTGTGTGTGTGTGTGTGTGTGTGTGTGTGTGTGTGTGTGTGTGTGTGTGTGTGTGTGTGTGTGTGTGTGTGTGTGAGAGAGAGAGAGAGAGAGAGAGAGAGAGCGAGAGGGGGGGGGGCAGGATGGGTGGAGGATCAATTGGGGCAACGGAAGAGGCAGCTTAAATAAATCAAGTGAGTGCTTAGTATAGTACGAGGGGGAAGTAACGGTGGTAAGCATGAAGAAGTAAAAAAAAAAAAAAAAAAAAAAGTTAAGGGCATTCAGAGATCACATACCTCCGCCAACGCCTTTACCAGACAACTCAGATCACTACCAAACTTTAATTAGCTATTTCTTCGCGCATGACCCACATAGCCACAAAATTTCTCTGAAACCCATCAATAACTTTTTTCAGATTTAATGGACAAATTAAAAAAAAACAAAATCCTGAACTAGGACTTAAACTCAGGTCACCACTCAAATTTATTCAATTTATTGAACTCTGGCCTGGCATATGACGCACATATCCACAAAATTTCAGTGAAATCCATCAATATCTTTGGAAATATCTTGTGAACAAACAAACAAACAAACACACAGACAAGCGGGGGTGAATATATAAGCCTCCTCCAACTTCCCTGGCGTAGGAAAAAATGCAATGACCACGTACGGCGGAGAAAAGAAGGTAAGAGAGGCTACATGGTTTAATGATATAGAGCATCAGAATCTTTGTCCTGACCATCTTTATCAGGCTCCCGGATTCGGATATAAATCAGTATCCACAGTATGAGGTGGTCTGCAGCACAGGTTTTGACCCATGGATTCACAAAATCCCTACACCATTACAGGGTTTGAGAATATTCCAGATTTTGCACTCAGCTTCATTCATGACAGCTGTGGACCTTATGGACGATTAAACTTTCCCTTGATCCTGCCTGAGATCCAGCTCTAACAGCAGTTATTTCACAGTCCATTTGACCGTCGCCACCGTGACCACAACATGTCCATGTTTGTCTGTATGCTTGTTTTTGTCTGTCAGCCTCTTTCTTACTTTCTTCTTGTGTGTATCTCATCATCTGCAATAGCCTGGACTTCAAAAAGTAGAGTAATTAACTTGAAATGTACGCCATGGGACTTAAGAGGTTAAAAAAGGGGATTTTTCCTGTCTTGAACAGTAGCAAAAAAGAAGCCAGGTTCGTCATAGTTAAATGCTCTGACTTTATTAGTGTATGTTGTAAGCCGACGGTACTTAATATGCGGATATATCGTTTGTTGATATCAGATCTAATTGAAGCTTTTAAACCCAGCAGTGTATATCTTAAGCTGACATGTAACAGAAACCCAAGAACATAATATTGGCTGCCGCTGCGTTTTGTAGACTGAGGAAGGGGCCGTGTCCGATGAAGAGGAACTTAAGAGACCGGAACAGAAGTTAGTGAAAGAAATACTGTGGGGACGAACTGGTTTAAGCTGAACAAATGACAAGTGAGAGGGAAGTGTCAGAAAAAGGGGAACAACAAACTTGTTCGTCTCTTTTTATCTCTTACGTGTTGTATTCAAACAGTTTTATTTCCATGATTTTCTTAGCTGTTGTTCTTTACATTTTATGCTTTATGTTGTCCGTCGCTGTTCCGTTTCTGTCATTTAATTGCCCTTAATGTCAATCGCATTTTTACTTTGCCTTTTGTTTCTTCTATTCCCATAGAATTTTAGCGGCCTCATACTCTTCCAGCTCCTTTTAATATTCATCCCCATCGAACCATCCCCTTCTACACACACACACACACACACACACACACACACACACACACACACACACATCTGCTACTGGAGGACTCTACTGTCACTTCCATAGACTCAGACAGTCGGTAAATGGAACCAGAGAAGGAAACTGAATTTCACGGCGTGTGTGTGTGTGTGTGTGTGTGTGTGTGTGTGTGTGTGTGTGTGTGTGTGTGTGTGTGTGTGTGTGTGTGTGTGTGTGTGTGTGTGTGTGTGTGTGTGTGTGTGTGTGTGTGCGTGCGTGCGTGCGTGCGTGCGTGCGTGCGAATCCTTTTCCTTCCATTTTTTTTGTGTGTAAAAGTTACTGTTCGTGAGCCAAGTTTGTCAAGTTATCTTGGGTGGGTTCTTTTTGTCACTAATGTCATGGAAGTTTGATGACCTATCCTTGCCAAGGTATGATGAGTTTCGTAGAAACTGTAAATATGACTGAATGAGGTTTATTGAAACTTTCAGTTCCAAACTATGGAGATGCATACATAAGATATAACATCCGTAGATACACACAGGTCTGTTTTATATCCTAAAATATAATACTGATATGGAATTACATGCATTGTTATGCCACAGACATTGAGCTTAATCATCAAGAAACAGGCAGCAGTAAATTTTTGGTTTGATACTCTGCGTTGTATGAGACATGGTTAAGGCTGTGGATGACAGTGTCTGGACACAGTTATGTTTTCGCTTACTTTTGTTTTTAAGTACTTCACATTCAATTTTTTTCTTTCATTTTCCATATGATTGATTTTACAGTGTTTGCACGTCTTGTATTTACCTTTTTGCGAGGACGATATATCTAACAATGTATCTATTTTCAGTAGGTTTGATATATAATTTATATTATTTATAACATCCATAGATATATATAGATACAGATAGATGCATAGAGAGGTAGGCTGCTATCATTTCAGGGTATCTTGTTTTTGAATTTACCGTAGCCTATACCCTCTGCCAGGCAGATGTGAAACCGTATTGTTCTGTGTCCAGTGTGCACCACATCTTTTCACTGACAGTCCACTGCAACACAATGTTTATGAAATCAGTATATTTAGCTTTTGTGGGGTGCACAGATAAAAGGCTAAAGCATCGCAGCCAAGTCTACTTTCATGGTGGAAGCAAAATTTACCTTTTTATGAGGTAGTGATGAGCTGCAGGTATGGATGGGCGTGCTGTGGAATGCCTGAAGGGTGGTGGAGTGACTATTGTTGACTGGTTAGTAAGATTGTTGAATGTGTGCTTTGTGAAAGGTATGGTGCCAATTGACTGGCCATGTGCTTGTGTGGTCCCGCTGTACAGTATAATGGTAAGGGTGATAAGTATGAATGTACTAGCTTTAGGGATATAAGTCTGTTGAGTGTTGTAGGTAAGGTGTATGGTAGAGTGTTAATTATGAGAGTTAGAGAGGGTACAGAGGGAGTGATTGGTGATGAACAGTGTGGCTTTAGGAGAAGGAGGGGATGCGTGGATTATGTGCTCGCTGTGAGACAAGTGTGTGAAAAGTATTTAGCGAAAGGCAAGGATGTGTTTTGGGCATTCATGGATTTAGAGAAAGCGTATGAAAGAATTGAAAGGGAGGCTTAGTGGACTGTTTTAAGATTGTATGGACTTGATGGTAGGTTACTAAAAGGGTGAAAAATTTTGTGTAAACAGTAGAGCGTGCGTAAGAGTGGAAAATACTGTGAGTGATTGGTTTCCCGTGAGAGTGGGGCTGCGACAGGGATGTGTGATGTCACCTTGGTTGTTTAATATTTATATGGATGATGTTGTAAGGGAGGTGAATGCAAGAGTGTTAGGTGGAGGTCTGAGTCTTGTGAATGTTGATGGTGGAGAGTGGAATCTGAAGCAGCTGCTGTTTGCAGATGATACTGCACTGGTGGCTGATTCAGAGGAGAGATTAAGAGAGTTGGTAGAGGAGTTTGGAAGGTTGTGTGAAATGAGGAAATTGAAAGTAAATGAGAATAAGAGTAAAGTGATGAAGTGTACGAGGTTGGTAGATGGTAGGGGGGTGAATATAGTTTTGAATGGTGAGTTGCTTGAGGAGGTAGAGTGTTTTAAATATTTAGGGTCACATGTTGCTGTGGATGGAAGAATAGATGCAGAAGTGAAGTTTAGAATGAATGAAGTAGGTAAGGTGCTGGGAGGAATGAAAAAAGTGTTTAGATGTCATTCACTTAGAATGGATGTAATGAGAAGGCTGTATGAGGGTGTTGTGTTACCGACTGCATTATATGGGGCTGAAACATGGAATATGGGTGTAGTAGAGAGGAAAAGTTTGAATGTAATGGAGATGAGGTGTCTGAGGAGTATGTGTGGAGTGACACGTATGGATCGAGTGGGAAATGATGAAGTGGGAAGGAGAACTGGAGTTGTTCGGGAGATGGCTGGTAGAGTTGAGCAGAGGATGTTGCGATGGTTTGGGCATATGGAGAGAATGGATAATGAGCGATTGGTGATGTGAGAGGTGTAAGGCTGAGAGGGAGACCAAGAATAGAATGGATGGACAGTGTGAAGAGAGCGTTGGATGCGAGAGGGATGTCTGTTGAGCAAGGAAGAGTGGTTGTGCGTGACAGAAATAAATGGAGAGAAATTGTCAATGAATAAATGATGACGCAGCCCTGAGGGGATATTCTCCCGCACTTGGTCTGATCAGCTGATCAGGTCAGGTAGGTAAGGGGATGGGTCTATTATGATGTGGCAGGGGTAAACCAGCTCTGCTGTCGGGCCCCGCTGCGGATGTCACTGATTGAACTGCGCAGTTGACCCTTGTGCGGTGTGGTGCGGTGAGGATCTGTCCCTTCTCCCCTCTGGGGCTAAGATGGGAATGAATGTGTTTGAATGGATGAGTAAATGGGGAGTGTGTCGTCCTGTCTCGGCTACCTCCCTTTCCTTGGGGGAAGCAGCCTAGGTATATAGATAGATAGATAGTGATGAGCACCATGTTCTTCCAAGTATTTTTTTTTTTTTTTCAGCAGAAGACGAATGTTTGATGGGGTGAAGGTCCTTTTTTATACTTACTGGAACAGTTTACCTCATTCTGCCTTTCCATCTGTATATGGCCTTCAGTCTTCGAAAGGAGGCAGCAGGCAGCTCAGCATGAATGGCCTTTTGTTATATCTTCCGTTGAAAGATCATTGTTTTAAGGGTGGCGTTGGCAGTGGTTTCTTTCTGCATTAGAAATCGATCGTACTAATCTAAATACTCATGGGAAGTTGGATTATAAGATGATGATAATGATAATGATGATGGAAATCAAAGCCAGGAACTTAGGGAAACATTTTAGAAAGAAATAAGATGTATATATGAGTGAGAAAACAAAGTGGGAAGTATTAATCATAAAAATCAGAGGATCTTTGCAAATGTAAACGAAAAAAAAAAAAAAGGCCATATATCCTTCGCCAAGACAGAACAGTAGTGTTGTTGTTGTGGAGGTGGGCAATCACCAGCGTCCCCATTACCTGCCTCCATTACGGTGATCTGTGACGGGGTTAATGAGGTCCTTGTAACTGCTACACGACGCTAACACCCGCCATAATTATCCACGGCGCTCGCTTTGCTTGCCTGATAATTACTTCATTGTCGTGACAATTACATTCACATACCGTTACTCGCAGGATATTACCGAAATATATCAGAATAACAACAAGCAGATGATTATACGCATTTCTGACATAAAGCATTCTTACAGTAACAAAGTGCCCCGGATTTAAGTATATGTCTGTGCTGACTTTTCATTATATGGAGTTACTCTAAACCTGAATAATAATAGTCAGGGTATAGTAATACACATATATGAATATATCGTAGCACTAAAAGGCTTATTGAAAACTGAGCAAACTCTCTAATACCAGTAAGCTTTCTTAAATTAATACGAGTACAACTGTGTGCAGAGTAGTAATCTCCTAAAATGCCAGCATCGTTGTGACACTGTTGAGAAAATTTGGTGGTAGTGAAGTGCTTCGGGTCTTTTAACTGAGACTTCGCAGGAGTTATTGTCAGTGGGTTGGGGGATGGCTGAGTTACATTTCTTCTAGGATATAAGCTGTGACTTCTGTTTTACTGAACTGGGTTTCACAGTGCAGCAAATTGTTTACCTTGATTATTTACTGTTTATCCATATAATGAAATGTGTTTATTGTGAGGACACATTTCCTTGTATTCTTGGACTATACAAGAAAATCATTGTATAAATGAGTAAATTCATCCACATTTCTATTTCACTGTCAAGATTTTTCAGACAGATCCTTCGCTGTTATAATATTGTCAATAATCATTTCATGAGAACACAGTATAGACTGTGGTGTCTTAAAAGGGATAGAATCCTGGATGAAGGGATAGAAGCAGAGAGTTTTAGTAAGTGGTACTAACTTGGGTCGGGGATTATTAAGTAGCCATTTGCCACAGGGATCAGCACTGGTCCCTTATTACTTATTGTACATATAAATGATCTAGACTTCGGAATCACTAGCTAGCCTATTATTAACTCACCTGACTCAACTGAGGTGTTGAAATGGATGAAAGGGATAAATACGGGAGGTATTAGGTGGGTACTAAAAGTGAGCATAAAGGATAGAACTAGAAGTAATGGTTTCAAACTAGATAAATTCCGTTTTATTAAGGAAATAGATAGAAATTGGTTTGAACAAAGAGTACTGGACGAATGGAATAAGCTGCCTAGTGATGTAGTTGCTAACCTTCCTCTGAGAGTTTCAAGCATAGGCTAGAAAATAACGGGTACGCGTTAATTCTTTTTCCTTCTCAGGTTTCATTACGATGCTTTCTTTTCTCCTTTCACACTTTCCTGTAAAATGTCAAAGCCAGTTTTTCTATGCTGAGTGGTGTTTCTTCTGGCTTTTTCCTGCCGGTTTTGTTTGAAAGGTTTGGTGGGTGGGAAAGAGCCTCCTGTTTTGCTGTCCTTTTCTTTTTCTAGTAGTTTAATCATTTCTAGAAGCTGCTTAGCATGGGCCAGCTGGCCTATTGCAGTAATCCCCTCTTATGTTCTTATGTATTATATTGTCGTATGCTTGAACCTTAAAGCGCAAAGTGGAATCCCAATCCCTGAATTTTACAGTCATATAGGGAACGCCTGTGGCTATTAGGTGTGGATAGTTTGCATGCCATGAGACAGGGTGTTTTCAGCAAGTATTTAGGAAGTCAAGATATGATTTTATCATTGTCATTTGCATCATAAAATATCGTAAATTTGGGGGGTTGCATTCCACTTTTCGCTGTAAGTTACACCTCTGAGAGCTGTTTAGACCGTTCTATATGCATCCTCCTCGATTTTTATAGACCAGCGACAGAGAAGCATTCTTTTTTATGTAGGCTATATATGGATATCGATTTCGGTTGACGAAAGTTTGTGATGGCTATAACGCAACACTGCAATCTGTATAACATTTGGGGGTTGTTTATATTTTGATAATTTATCCGACTCAGTGCATAGACTAGATGATCCGGTTCCTGAGGCCCAGCAGTCCTCCAGCGTGGTACAGCTGGCTTCACATACCTTTACATGTCACCAGTATGACGGTGTTACCATGCACACTGGACACGTGCCTGTGCTACCTCATTCAGGACTGGTTTAAAAGAGAGAGAGAAAAAAAAGTGTTTACTCTTAACACAATTGTTGCCCATAACACAACATTTAGTAAATCCTCAGCGAATTTATACCATTATATATGTCGATCATTATTTTCCCCAGATTTTCCTCGTTTATTCTCCATCATCCCATTGACTCCTCATTAAATTATTATTATTATTTTTTTATATTTTCTTATTTTCTATACTTTGAAGTTTCCCATTTAAGATTAAAAGAGAAATTACAAGTGTATGGCCTCTCAAAAATTATATTCATGGAGAGATGGCTGGCTAACGAATAGCTAGCAATGGCGAATAATCAGACCGGCAATGATCCAGGAAATGGACTCATTTTGTATTTAGTGAAATTTCCACATGACACTAACATAGAAGGTAAAGTGATTAGTAAAGCGGACTGCGAAACAAGCCAAAATGGCCCGGGTTAATTAATACTCTAAAGAGAAAAATTGCATATTATAGATATATGTAAAGCAATGGACTTTTTGTCGACAGTATACAATATCTATCTATCTATCTATCTATCTATCTATATCTATCTATCTATCTATCTATCTATATATATATATATATATATATATATATATATATATATATATATATATATATATATATATATATATATATATATATATATATATATATATATATATATATATATATATATATATATATATATATATATATAGAGAGAGAGAGAGAGAGAGAGAGAGAGAGAGAGAGAGAGAGAGAGAGAGAGAGAGAGGTGAGTCATGAATGATCGATAACTCATTGACGGAATTATGGGAGAGATAGAGGTAGGAGGTATCAACAACGATCTTCATGGAAAAAAAGAATGAGTAGTGTTTAGCAAAAAAGGCACAAGGCAAGTAAAATGAATGTCTAAATTGCGAGGTACTTCGATAATATATATATATATATATATATATATCATCTCATCTTCCGTTTGAGTGTCCACTGCAGGAACGGCCTATCCCTACCGAAGCAGGGACGATACAGCCAATGTATCTCTACCAAGTGGCTTAGGCTGTCTAGCAGAGATTGTGTGTAGGGTGAGAAGTACTTGTAAGTGTAATTGTAGGGTTGGAATGGCTTTGGATGTGTGTGTAGTCTGTGAACCAAGTGTAATCGGCCCGCGCAAGCCGACTGGGTGCAACCATACTTTATAGTATGCGACACTGGTTCAACCACAGCACCCCTTATGTCCGCCAATGCAGAACGTGGCCTGAAGAAAGCTCCCAAAGTTTATTACCCTGGCGGGGCGCAAGACCCTCGTTCTTCAGTGTACGAAAACGCACACTTTACCACTTTACCACTGAGGCTCCATATATATATATATATATATATATATATAAAATGCAGTTAATATCCAGTTCTATAATAAATGAGTGGATGTAAACATTTTTTTAATTCCTACCTTTTCTCTATATATTTTTTGAATTATGCAGCTTGTGTCATAGATAGGAAGAAACCCTTCATCAGCCTCTTACCTACCCTAAACCAACTCTTCATCAACCCTTAATAAACCTGTCAACTCATCATCTCTTGAACATCAACCTTTTATCACCAGCATAATATCTACCCATAAAATTAGTATAAATAATGTGATGAAAAATAAGTAAATAAAAGTAATGAAAAAAAAAATCCATATGCTGCTATATTTTATCACAGTTCCTGTTCAAATATCGTTGGATTCGTTTTCTGTGTTAGCACTAAAGCCGAGTGACGTCACGACTGTATATCCCCCCCCCCGACTCCTACATGGGCGTGTCCCGACATGTTATTATATGGGCTTGGCACAGAAGAGCCACTAAATCACTCCATCGCTGTGAATTATGACCTACGAAAAATGGTCAAGGAAAATGAACGTTTCTCTCTCTCTCTCTCTCTCTCTCTCTCTCTCTCTTTCTCTCTCTCTCTTCAAAAAAGAGAGGGGAGAGGGTGAAGAGATCTAATACAAATATTTAAAAACTCTTAATGAAAACGACTACTTCAGTTATGAAGATCTGTTCTGTTAATGCTGTCAATGCCCCCCTTTACACCACTTGCAGATGAAGGCAAAGTCTTGCAGTAGTTTTCTGACAATATATTAAACACCGTCTTGAATCAATATACTGGAATACCGGACAGCATTCGTGTCCATCCCCACACCCGTGCAGACAGCTACTGATCCCCGGCTCTCTCAGGCTAGACCGGCGGTGCGACTACGGAAGTCGTGACTCATTCAAATCCAATCATAAGTGCGCTTAGACATAACACTGGGCGGTGACGCCCTACTTGGATTCTACTTACAACTACTTACAACTACTTACATACTATATTTACATACTATATGATATTTATAAAAAGGTTACAAACAATTTTCCCCTTCATCAAAAAGTGTGTCTCCTGACACAGTGGTGGGGCATCAAGTCATAATATGGCAAAAATGCAAGTGGTCTGAGTATACAGTCAACTGGGACTACATGGGAGTACAATAATAAATGAGATATTACTACATAATTCACAAAGCTGGATGCAAGAAAGGATTAATATATTTACAGTACATGGACATGTTGGAAAAATAGCATAAACATATAGGTTTGGTCAATTTACAAATATATATATATGTAATCACAAATGAGTTTTACTCAGAACTACCATTTTCCAGGTCTTTTGGTTGTCGCACTAACCTTGTTGCTATAATATAGAGATGATCATGGGAGAGAAGAAAGTACTCTGAAGAGACAGAGGCATGTACCAGGGAGTTATTGTACCAGAAGGGAAAAGGAATGATGTGAAAGAGATCGAGTATGATGGAAAAACGAAGAGGAATATGAACAATTATATCTTTAGTAAGGAATGTGGCCTCTAGTATTGGGTAGTAGTGTTCTAAAGAGGAAAATGGAATCATAGGAGACAAGCCGAATGTTGAGTGAGCCCATTCCAAAGTAGAACGAAGGTCAGAGAGAGATACTAAATCTAGGGTCACACGACTATCAACAGCGTTGACTAAAATACGAATTACGCTAGAAACTTGGGAGACAAGAGAGTCCAGAGAAACCTGCAAATTATCAACATGTAATATACATCAACTCTAAAATAATATTATTCTTTCATACTTCACGCTTAAGAATAATCATAAAATTATTTAAAGTACTAGTAACATCATGTAAATGGTGACTCATCTGTTGCTGCATAAAATGTTGAACATGTAACACTTTGTCTTTTGACTCGAGGGCATTGGCTAATTGAATTAAGTCCCTTTTGAAACCAGAAAGTTCAAGGTTAGTCGCAACACCAAATAATCCACTGAGGATTTCTCCTCCAAGGTCAAAAAGTCCACGTTTCACTCGTGAGCGACCCACAGGCGTTTGGTGAGGGAAGGAATCTTGAAGATGGTTGAACTGATAACGAATATAATCTAATTTCCAGCAGATGGATAGGTAGAGTGGGTGCAAAAATATGTCACTGGGATGTCGATTTTTAATATCTGACAGGAGTCCCTGCAGGTCGTCTAGCTGACGTGCAAGGTCAGGCAGGGCGTTGGCCACGGCGGCCAGCGGCTCTAGGTCGTAGCGCAATGAGACTACATCCTTAACCACCATTACCTCGCCTCCTGCGCCAACCAAGGGCCCTGGGCCGTACAGAACCATCGTCCTTACCCGATCCAGACCCAACCAGAGTCAGCACTGTCAGCAGGTAGACCCACAGCATCTTTCCTATAAAATGAGGTGATCTTAGAGGTGATGTTGATACAGATGGTAACGACAGTATGAGATGATAACGTTATGCAAGAGACTTAGTGGCAGAACGCAATTTGGCACGATAGTCATTAACAGTAGGGGAAGGCTGAATAGTAATGTCAGAAGGAAGATTTAGAGAAGAGGAAGAAGGCTGATTAGGAGTTTGTTGTGGGGATGTGGTCTCTCTTAGTGGTTCCTCCAAGACTATGCGTTTTGATGCACGTTTGAGATGATCTGCATGCACCCATGTCGTCTCTGACTTGTGCGTATCTCTTAATTCGAATTTATTACCTTTACGAGATATGACACGGAAGGGACCCAAGAATTTACTGTTTAATTTTGCTTCTCTGTCATGATCTAGGGCAAAAACTAAGTCACCTACTTGGATGGCAACATCTGTGGCAGCGGCATGTTGGTTACGTACCATCTCCTCATTTGTAAGGGCCAGATTATCCTGAACATGAATTTTTTGGAAGTTGGATAGGTGTACTCGCTCATAGTTATCGTAGTCGTATATCGGATCAGGCTTGGATTGCGACAGTGAATAAGGTAGTCTTTTGTCAAAGCCGTATATGATGAAGAATGGTGTTTCTCCAATTGACTTATTGATGGATGAATTAATTGAAGCAGCTACCTGCGGAATCCACTCATCCCAGGTGGAAGCCTGATCTCCCACTATGTGACGCAGACTCTCCAATGTCTTTCTATTCTGGCGCTCTACTGGGCCATTCGAGGCTGGATGATGGGCCACTATATTGCATTTCTTAATTCCATATCGAAGACAATTTTTTTCCAGAACTGAATTATTGAATTCTGACCCGTTATCAGTTAAAATTACTTCTGGTGTTGTGAAAGGGCAAATTACTGAATTAATAAAGGCATGTGCTACTGCGTTAGCAGAATTTTCACGCAATGGAACTAAGATAACAAATCTAGAGAAATGATCAATTACTACTAACAGATAAACGAAGCCAGATTCTGTATGAGGCAGCTTCAGGAGATCAAGAGAGACAGTTTGCCAAGGTTTTGATGGTACTGGGTACTGCAATATAGGAGCAGGTTGACAGGTTGTCCCTTTGTGACGGGCACATGATAAACATGCATCGCAGTGCGCTTCTATATCCTTTCGCATAGTGGGCCAATAATATGACAGACGTGCTTGCTGTAAGCTTCTGTCTTTACCAGGGTGTGAGGCATGAGGGGTGTCATGGATTAAATGGAGAGCAGAACGAATTAAGTCTGTTGGAATGACTAGTTGCTTAACTTCACGACTGTTACCTTTCAGTACTGAGTCTTTATAGAGCAATTCATTGTTGAGGAAGAAATCAGATACAGGGACTGGTAACTTTGGCAGAGAAGAATCATCGCCTGACTCTAGGAAATATATGACCTGTGACCATATGGGGTCCTCGCGCTGGAACCTATGTAGTGTGTCATAATTGAACACCAAGTTTACGTCGCAACCGGTTGAGACTGTGGCAACATGTCGTGAGAGGGCATCGGCTACGACATTGGATTTTCCAGGAACATATTCAAATGTCGGATTATGGTCAGTCACAGTGACTGCCCAACGTGCAAGTCGACCGGTAAGGTTACGTCCCCAAAACAAGTCACATAAGGGAAGATGGTCGGTTTGGATGTGAACAGGATATCCGTAGATGATGTCACGGAAATGTTTTAGGGACCAGACCACGGCAAGGGCTTCCCAGTGAGTTACACTGTAATTCTTTTCCGTGGAGTTTAGCACACGGCTAGCATAGGCAATGACACGATTCTTTCTTTCGGAGTCATATTGCATGAGAACGTCACCTAGGCCTGCTCCGGAAGCATCAGTACAAAGAAGAAATGGTTTAGAATAATCAGGGAATGCCAAAACTGGTGATTGTGCTAGAGCAGTTTTCAGTGTTGTGAATATGGTTCCCTGTTCATCAGCCCACACAAAAGATGCATCCTTCTTTAGCAGTTTTGTTAACAGCGCAGCTATCTGGGCGTACCCTTTAATGAACCTTTTATAATACCCACAGAGACCGAGGAAAGTGCGTACAGCGTCGGTATTGGTTGGAGTTGGGAAATTCGTCACGGCTCTAACCTTGTCATCTGCTGTGTGAATTCCGTGAGCGTCAACAACATGTCCTAGGAATTGGAGTTTCTTACGTAAAAAGTCACACTTTGATAGTTTGATCTTAAGTCCAGCTTGTTTGAGTCTAGTGAACACTTCGGCCAATTTTTCTGTGTTCCTCCACCGAGTGACTAGCGATTATGACATCATCTAGATAAGCAAAAACTGAGTGACCTATCATGCCGGCGAAAACTGTATGAATTAGCTGCATGAAGGCTGAAGGTGCATCTTTCAAACCGAATGGAAGTCTACAGAATTTGTAATGTCCGGATGGAGTACTGAAGACAGTGATAAGACGAGATGATTCTTCCATCTCGACTTGCCAGTAACCACTTAAAAGATCTAGGGTGGAAAAAACACAATTGTTTTCGCCTAAGGATTCCAGCAACTTAGTGAGTACAGGAATTGGAAATCTGTCCGGGACAGTCAGTGCATTCACGCGTCTGTAATCTATGACTGGTCGTAACTCACCACCTTTCTTTGGAACCAAAAATAGTGGGCTGTTCCACAGGCTATCAGAGTGTTCAGTGACCTCATTATCCAACATGTCCTGAATAAGACAATCGGCTTGTTGACGTTGGCTATGTGGTAAACGGTAGGCAGGTATATATACTGGCTGAGCTCCAGGCTGTAATGTAATATTATACTTTACCAAATTTGTCTTTCCCATATTCTCACCGGGTAAGGCTACGACTTCGCGATAGTCTCACAAGAAATTAATTAATTGATGTCGATGTTCCGGGAAATCACTTTGTTTTACATGAGATTCAAGATTAGTTGGAATATTGGTGGACTGAGCAACTGAGCACACATTGGCAACAGGGTATGGGAAATCCTGGCACACACGTACGGCTGCTGTGTATACCAAGAAATAGCCAATCTGTGTTCCCGTTCGTAAGGTGTATGCGGCGTTTGTTGTGTTGGCAATGTACAAGTAGCATAACCCATCCCCCAGCACCGTACACAACGCCGACTCATAAGCTAAGCCATTCATACAACACGCCTCAGGTAAGGTTAGTACATCCACTCCTGCTTTCGCACCCACAACACGAACAGAGACTTTGGTAAACTTGTGCGGCAACAAAATTGTGCACTGATTTGTTACTGTACGTCTTATCTCTGCGTGTTGTAAAACATCAATCACACTATCTGAGGTAGTTAAATGAGACATGTCTGAGTCGGCGAGTGTGCCACTGTCAGAGGGGTTGATACGATCTATAATTGAATGCTCAGAGGATGTAGTACTAGATGGTAGTGTACTTGGCTGTTCAGGTAACGGCGTGTGTATTTGGTTACTCTTGACTACTGTTGGAATCATGTGAAACTTAATAACTGAGTCGGTTTGGGAAAGTGCCGGATGTGGATATTCCATACTAGATATTGGGAAACCATTGACATGTATTCAACGAGAAGCAGGGAGGAGAGCAATGACTTCTTGGGCCATTGTCGAAAAGCCAATGAGAGTGTCCTCTGGATACTTAAGATCATTAGTGACATGAAACTCTACGTCAAAAGGTCTTAAGGCTTTATCAAGTTGTACTTCTAATGTGATCTTTCCTTTGACTTGAAATTCTGAGCCGTCCACACCGCATAGGTGAATGTCAGGTGGTTCGAGGAGCCCAACTCTTTTAGTTATTTTCCTGATGTTGTTTAAAGAGGTATCTGAGATTAGATTTACCATAGATCTGCTGTCCTTAAAGAAAGAGCTTTGTACCCCTTCACTCCATCCTAGAATGACTAAGCCTGACGATGTTATAGGTCCTACCTGACGAATGGGGACTTGATTTTCTGTTACCTTATTTTCAGGCCGATCTTCTGCTGCTAGGTTACATTTCTCCAATCCGAGCGCTCGTCTTCCCCTGACTGATGGCTCTTAAGGTAACGACACTCGTCCGTGGAGTGGGTTGTGCTATTCTTATGGTACTTGCAAGTTAAACGTCGGGACCGTGAGAGTGCACGCGGGCGTTCCCGTGAGCGAAAACGTCTTTCTTTGCATGCACAGCTAGACTCTCGATGACCTACATTACCGCAGTGCCAGCACACAATTGAGGATTGTTTGCTTCGTCGCAGAGTTGAATTGTCACGACCGCTAGAAGGTGAGCGATAGTGTGAGTGAGGCCGATTACTAGGTTTGGTTCTTGTAGTTGGCTGCGAACGAGAGGAATCAAATGAAGTGATGCTGGTGCGTAGTACTCTCGCAGTACTACCTACAGAGGGAGAGGGTGAACTGTAAGAATTGACCTGGCGAGTGAAGTCTGTTCCTGAGCTTTCAACTATTGCCTTGCTAATATCCATGATTTTGTCTCTGGGGTTAAAGCCAATTTGTAGTGCTATTTGTTTTGGGGATTCTGAAAGCCAATTGAGAAATCTAAAGTAACCGAACAAGTTAGCAAAATTATTTAATGTAATCATGATCTCCCTGTGGTGTTGTGTTACCCATTGAGTACCACGGAATAATTGGCGCAACTCTGAGCTCGTCGCTTTCATAGTAGTGGCTGCCTCAATTACTTTTGCATGTCGGAGAGGTACCTCCATGTCTTCCTGCATTTGCTTGAGGAAATTAGTTAACCCTATAAGGGATGCAGAATTGGAATGTTGGCAACAATATTGAATAAGCCGTTGGCGAAACGCGTCAAACATTTGGCAATCTTCGAAATGCCCCGCACGAATAGCGGCTCCTATTAATGATCTGCCATGATGGAGTCAACTGAGTAGATATGAAACTTTCAAGGGTTCAGTTACGATCTGGCGATTATGAATGTCGTTTTCGACCTCTCTGAGGAAATCGTAAATCGAAACAATACTATCCTCTCCTGTAAATTTGGGTCTATTCACATCATCCAAATATATGGATTGGGGAGGTGGAGGGTTCTGAGTCGCCATCGTAGGAAGAGGGTGAGACCGCGAAGGTGAGGAAGTAGGCACAGTAGTGAACTGAGACGGTGTGTGGGAAGGAAGTGTCGTGGCTGTATTGGTGTGTGTCGTGGTTAGTGGCGGTGTATGTGTAGTAGTAGGGAAGGATAAGACTGTGGAGAAGACTGAGTGGTTTTAGGAGAATCATTTGGAAAGATGATAGAGTACCTGGAGTTAATATATCTGGATTTACGGTAGGAGTAACAGGAGTAGTAGAAACAGGTAGGGAACTTACGGTTGGTTTGGTACAAGATCTGCCACTACGAAGATTTACATTATCACTACATACAGCGTTATCTGTGTTACCGTCAGGTTCAATAGGTGAGAGATCTACCCTTTTAAAAAAGGACATTAACAGAGTAGGAAGGCTTTGAATGATTCCTTGAAGGAACACTGCCTTGCTGTGGGGAGGAATCATGTGTATCTCAGTGAGCAGTGGAGATACACAAGTTGGCTCCAGCCATACTAAACTGATTCATTGATTGGGTTCAGACGAAAAGTGTTCCCCTCGCAGTAATCACGAGTTCAGATTTCCATCAAACCACTATGACAAGTTCAGTCACATCTTGTACCCAGCAGCGACGGTGTAACTGTACGTGACAGAGCTTGACCCTGCTTCAAACCAAGGTGTGCTACGAATCTCTAGGTATAAAAATCTACTTACCATTCAAAGCTAAACTTTGGGACGTAGAAGACTCCAACTCTAGCTAGTGAAACTACCGTGGCATTATAAAATGGGAAATCATAGGTCTTAATGAGGTAAGAAAACCAGGGGAAGTATTACGAAAATTGGCCAAGGTTCATATGGTATTAGATTTTTGGTGTATTAACACTGAAGTGGACCATCCATCCATCCATCCATCATCCAATCCTACATTGCCCCATGAGGAGCGTAGGAGCCCGGAGCTAGGCAGTTGGTCCCGATGTTTAAAATGAGTGACCAGCCTCACTCATCCCTGAGTGGCATTACATGAGCAATCAACCCCAACCACTCCTTGGACATAAACCTTCACCGGCTCAATCCGATTAGAGCGCAATAATTACCCACTAAACCACCAGGAGCCAAAATTTGGTTATATGATTACCACCCAGCTAAGTAAATGGCTTCCTGGTGTACAGGAAACTATTTGGCTTGTCACTCAGTGTAGAGTCACCCACAGGCAGAAGGAAGAGGAAAGAATGAAGGAAAGAAAGACGAAGAGGGAAAGAAAGACAGAAAAGGGAGTGTAAAGTTACCCACACACAGAAGGACAAGGAAAAAATGAAGGAAAGAAAGACAGAAGAGGATGGAAGGAAAGAAGGATGGAGGAGAGGAAAGGGCAGACACCCGACAGCAGCACTACATCGAGTGAGTGGATGGTGAGCGCCCACATCTACCACATGATGTGGACATATCAAAGAATAAATCAGCATAAATGATGGAACAGCAGGCCTAATAATAACAGCCACAAAATCCAGTTATTCCAAGTTTACTGTCCAATATCAGGTTAAGATTAAAAACACAGTAAAATATTTTTATTCCCCCATATTTTTGTTAGAGGAAATGACAGGGCTTTGAGTAAATAGAATAAGGTGATATGAGGATGGTCTCGTTGCCAGTCTTATTAAGGATACAGTGACTTCGCAATACATGAACTAGCCAAGCTGTTTACCATGACCGCTATCCGTCGCTCAGGCCATGCTGGTTAAAGGCTCACTTTGGGTGCACTCTGTGTGCTGCAAAATATATTGTGGGACTACTATATCGCATCGGTTTATGTTACCCTGCTTGCAGTCACTCGCACCATATGACCCTCGATAAGGCAAACCGTTTGGTGAGTTTCTGTGAAAAGAAAAATATATATATCTGAAACTGTCAATGCTTCCAGCAAAGATTTTAACAGTTTTATATGGACTTAAGTACCTTTTCATTTTATACTGACCCTTTTTCCGATGTCAGCAATGGTTTAACAAATTTATATTCCCAGAGTGTACACACACACACACACACACACACACACACACATTACCTTAAAGCTGTCCTTCTGCTACAGAAGAAGACGCCTACTATTCCCACAAGGATGGTATGTTTCTCGGTGTCTTTCGTGCCAAAATGTGGGACTTTGCAGACGAAACTTGGATCCTCACACTTTGCCACACAGTCGGCATGTCAAGTCCGGGTTTCCTGGGTATGGGTTGTATCTCTGTTGTCTGTGTTCTTCTCTGGCCTCGTTCCGACCTTCTTCGAAATGAATGATTCCTTCGCCATTGCTTTCTGTCCGAGGCATTGGTTTCCGGATCTTTTGGTATAATGCTACGTTTCTTCGTTGTTGTCTTTATACGATATTTTTATCTCTTCTTCTGTGCCCCTGGGTTGTGGCGTGCTGCAGGAAGTTGGCCATACTAATCTGATCCCATTCATCAGGCACATAGAACATCAGCGAAGCTTGCAGGCACTGGACCCTCATGTCGTTAAAGACTAGGAGTTTGTGGGGATACCTAATTGAGGTTGTCAGAATCCTTCATGGATTTGAAAGCATTCACTACCAGCACATATTTAATTTAAACAGGAACTCGACGAGAAACCATGGATGCAAGCTTGACATGAAGAATTACCACCACGAGACAATAAGCAGTTCTTCGCATGTACGATATGCAGTACCTGGAATCGGTTATCAGCACAAGTAGTTGACAGTTTCTCAACAGAACAGTTAAAAGCTAGGTTAAACAAAGTTAGTTCAGTGGTTGACTGTTTCCTCCTTTCCTGTACAGTTTCTTAACCCGGCCTTCTTTCTTCTTGGTTAAGTCCACTTCCTTTTTCGTACCCGTTCTGCAGAAGGGAGAGGTCTGTGGGAGAAATTCTTATATTTACTATACCTTTCTCTCATTGGTTGAGTAACATGTTCCTGGTAACTTCTTTCATGGTACCTCCTCTATGTGAGTCATAAGATTTTTTTAGATTATATTGGTCTTTATTAACTCCATGTAACACGCCAAAAACCATGCTCGTCCACAGTAGCAGTATTGCCAGTGACTCATTAACCCTCTAAGGATATTATTAATAATTTATTTATTTTTGTTAACCTTACACACATTAACGTAGATGAATAATGGCCTAGCATGATCAGCTAATTAAAAAGACATTCTTTTGTAACATTCTATGACAAACATAGATTTGTCTCTCTTGTCTAAATGGTTAAGATTCTACATCAAGGCCAGTTAACCGGTAAGATCAACGTCAGTCACACATTGAGCAACATCAGTCTCCTCTCCGTCACCACTATCGTCCCTACCATCACATTTACCATCTTCCCCCGGGTCCCTGTCCAGGATATTACGACTGTAATTTCATGTAGTCAGTCACAGGAAGAAGTATGATACATTTTTTTTTTTTTTTACTAACGCGAATTCATATTTATCAGTGTCCCTTTTCACCTTCTGATATTATTGCCTCGCTACCCATCCTTACCGGCTTTGAATACCTCTATCCCACAGTGACTAACAGAAATGAAAAATTGTCAGGGGGCATATACAGCTGACCTCTGTTGACCATTTTTGTCTATGATTTCCTCTTAGGTTCTCAAGATTCCGGCCCCGTGATCTAAGGATATTGCACAAGTTCCTAACAGTTTCTGCAACTTTATGAGCTAAAGATGCTTCTCTGTGACTGCGTTTGTTGTCTTTGGGTCATTACCAAATGCGTTTCATGTTCTTTAGATTGTTAGGTCCCAGTCATGCACTATAATTCATACTGCATGACCAGCTGACTCTGTGTTCTTACGCCCCATAAAATATTCTGCATTTTTTTTCCGTCATGAGTAAAGAATGTAGGCTGTTCTCACCTGGGGAAAAGGTCTTTTGATAAAATACTTGCATACTCCTATTGTTGTGGTTTATTCATATCATCAGTGTTGTCATCGTTAGTAAAATACACAGAGATCCTACAGCCTTCTTGGAATTAATAGCATCAGCACGACTAGACAGATTCACCTAGACTTTTTTTTTTATGTGTTTAATTCTTAGCAGGCCGAAGTGTACGTAATTCCTGAGCCTGCTCTCCCAACTTTGGTACTTGGACAGACAAATGCTATACAGGTATTAAGCATAAGGGTCGGTGGATATGAATATCAATTAATGATAATGTACAGCTAAAAAATAAAAATAAAAATAGCATTCAGTACGTTCAGTCACGAGTGTTTATGTTTTGAATCTCATCAGTGGCGGACTTGGCAGAGTCGGGTAGTATGACGTCATTGACTTCCACCGTTTTTTCTGTCCACCAACGCACGTTCATGCAGTCCGCTCACTAATAGTCGGTTTGCTTTTACCTGACGGAATTGAGCCATTCTTACAACTTAAATTTTTTAAATCGTATTGCACGAAATTCGATGAGCCTTAGTTATCAAGCAGAAATGATAATTCTTATTTACTAATCCAAGCTTTCTTCCAGTATGACTGCATCCGGCTGGCAACTGAGCGGAAAGGATTGGGGATCTTGCCAGGTTAGGACAAACACACTTTTGCACCAAACAGCCGTTCATACGTGCTTACACATACCACAGATATTCACAGTACTTGGCCCTCCACGCGTTATGAATCTTGACTGCCTTATATCTTGCCTAAACTAAAAAAATATACTCGATTTCTTTTACGTAGTACATCTACATATTTATACAAGAAAAAAAAAAGTAGCTGTAAAGATCTTTTGTGTGTGTGTGTGTGTGTGTGTGTGTGTGTGTGTGTGTGTGTCTGTGTGTGTGTGTGTGTGTGTGTGTGTGTGTGTGTGTGTTTCTTTAAGGTTTTGCCTTCAGTAAAAATCCTTTGTGTTCCCTCTGTCTCATTCTGTATACATCACAGGTGTTCTCTGTCTCACTTCTATGTACATCGCTGCTGCTCCCTTGCGTTCGTCACTATATATCGTTGTTGTTACCTTTCTCTCAAACTTACGTGTTTGTCATGCACTCTCTTATTTCTCTCATATTCCCGTGTCTAATTTCTCTCCCTAACTCATTTTTCTATATTGCCGTTTCTTCTTTCAAAATCCCGGTCACTCAGCCTGAAATAAGGTGTGCGGCAGCCCCTTCTGCTCCATGGGAAGGAGGATGGAGACTGACGGTGAGCATTAGTACTCCTGACAACCAGCTCTCCCTGCCACCCACCCACCCCGCTGACAAATGGTTCACTGCGGTAATGGAGTCTTTGGATTTGTGAGATATGTATTTCTTTCATTTTTTTTTTTTTCAGGGATACGGTACGCGTGTCAAAGGGACTCTAGCGTGGAAATGTAAGAGTAAAGAGAATAATTGATAGTTTTCGGTTAGGTTCTGTCTTCAGTGTCTATAATTCGAATTAAGTGTCTATAACTCGAATAAAGAGTAAAATACAACGTTCATTCTCGCATAATCAGCAACCATCATACAAGACTATTAATCTAGTGCCTGGATTTTCTATTTCTCAAAGACCTTTAAAATCTCCTTTCATACTGCTTACGTCCCAGAGCTGGACTACCAAGTTCTCAAGAATGAGACAAAACTTGCACTTTCTGAAAACTGGATTTCATGGCGAACTAACTGCACTGCACAGATTTTCATTTGGGAAATGAAATGAATAAACATATCACAGAGGTCTGTATGGAGATATGAGCCATGTCATATACATGATGGCTCAGGACGATGTGTGAGGGGTACAGTTTTTATTTCATCTCTGTCAGCTGGTCTGGAAAAGAATCATTTACACAAGAGAAATCAGTCTCTCAGCTCAGTTACATAGCAGCACCTCCAACAATAGGACTCATAACTGTGATGTAGTTGGTATAACCACATGGATATCGCTCTGCGTGTACGTTTGTACTGAAGTGATATGTTACATATTACGTACTACAGTAGATTTTATTTCACTGGCAGAACAGGGCCACTCCATATACTTGAGTACTAAGTGATGGATGCATGAATTTCAGTAAGCCTACGTCAAGTGACAAAAATGAATATGCTTGTTTACCTTCTACATCGACCCTCCATTCTGACTACACTTGACTATCACTTGTGCTGAAAGACTTGAGGTCTTTGTCAGTTTAGGCAAAGAGCTCAGTAATATGTTAGTAATTTTGCTAAACTGTTTGTTTCAGACAGGTATTAAATTTACTGTGTGTATAGGAATTAAACTGGAGTGTCAGAAAAGTCTGGGCCAGCCTACCGTGTGCTCCTTGAGTTAATTAACAAGTGCAAATAATTAAAGAGAAAACACACACACACACCGCATATTTCCGCTGACGCTAATAAAATTTATGATTTACTACCGCTATTCATCTTGCATATCAGAAGAATGCTTTTACAGTCTCACATATTTAACTTTACACCCGTCGTATGGCCACTTACACAAACTGAGAGAGCACACTGTTTTTCCAACGCCAATGGAATTTATTATTTATTTCTGCATCCAGATCCGGATCCACCTTAAAATCTATTCAACACTTCCTTGACGAATTGTCCACCTATCCTATTTCATTGATTTTTTTTTTTTTTTAATATTTTGTACAGAAACAGGCTGGTGAACACAAGCTCCCTCCAGCTTATTTGCCAGACGTTTAAATAGTCCAACATTCGCGGCCTTTCCTCTAACTTTCTATCTGTCGAACACCATCTATCCTCCTCTAAACCTCACCTTCTCTTCCTTACTGAGACTCAGCTGTCTGATGCAATGGACAGCAAATCCTTTTCTGTATCCTCCTACTTTCTTTATACTCATTTCAAAACCAAAGGTGGATGTTGCGTGTATGTACGCAATGAACTATCTTGCTCTCGTGTTCCTGAACTTGGTTCTTCTGAATTCTACTCTATGGCTTCGGCTCTTCTGTCATTCTATGACTAAATATATCTGTGTTGTTTACTTATCCCCTAATTCTACTGACTATCAAAAATTCTTTGACTATCTAACTTCTATGATGGAACACATTCTATCTATTTCTCCTTTCTCTGAAATCTCCATTCTAGGAAATTTCAATGTTCACCACCACCTTTGGCTCTCCTCTCCTTTCACTGATCCACCTGGTGAACAAGCCTTCATCTTGTCTATCCTTAATGACCTAGAGCAGCTTGTACAGCACCCTACCCGTATCCCTGACCACCTTGGAGAGAGCTCGAACATACTTGACCTCTTCCTTACAACTAATCCTTCTGCTTACACTCTTAACCTTTCTCTCTGTCGGGCTCTTCCGATCATAACCTTGTTACTTTAACCTGTCCTATCGCTCCAGTACAGCCTGTAAACGCACCAAAGAAACATCGTCTGTGGCACTTTGGAGCTGCGGACTGGGAGGCCCTCAGGCAGTACTTCTTTGATTTTCCCTAGAATGATTATTGCTCCCAGGGCTGGTAGCCATCTGAGTGTGCCTTGCACATTACGGAGGTTATTCTTTCGGGCATGGAAGCAAACATTCATTTCTCATATCCTTTGACTAATGCAAGAAAGCCTTGGTTTAATCACGCTTGTTCTAATGCTGTCCGCAACAAGGTGTGGGCTTATAAAAGGTACTGGAGCCAACCCATCCATTAATCACATCGTTATTTTATGTTTCTGCCCAGAATCATGCGAAGTCTGTTCTTCGCTCAGCTAAAAATAATTTCATCCGCACTAAATGCTCTGAACTCTCCAACTCGAATTCTTCCCTCTCCTTCTGGCACCTTGCCAAAAACCATTCTAATAACTTTACTTCATCATCCTTCCCTCCTCTTTACTACTCTGATGGCTCTGCAACTATTTCTTCTACTGATAAAGCAGATCTCTTAGTTTAGACTTTCTCCTCCAATTCCACCTTAGACGATTCTGGTGCTGTTCCTCCATCACTTTCCCCCTCTGACTTCCTCATGGCTGACATCAAAATTTCTTCAGCTGATGTATTTTCTGCCATCACTGGCCTCAATACTAACAAAACATATGGGCCTGATGGAGTGCCTACTGTTGTCCTCAAGAACTGTGCTTCTGTGCTTGCACCCTGCCTAGGTAAACTCTTTCGCCTTTGTCTTTCAACTTGTACCTTTCCTTCTTGCTGGAAGTTTGCTCTCATTCAGCCAGTCCCAAGGAACGGTGACCATTCCCAACCCTCTAACTATCGTCCAATTGCTTTAACATCCTGTATCTCAAAAGTTATCTAGTCTATTCTTAACTGAAAAATTGTTAATCATCTTTCCTATTACAACCGTCTTTCTGATCGTCATTATGGGTACCGTCAGGGACAGTCCACTGGGATCTTTTCACCTACCTTTCAGACTCCAAGTCATCCACTTTTTGGGAGTTTCGCGAAAGCTTTGCCATTGCACTTGACATCTCAAAGGCTTTCGATCGAGTCTGGCATAAATCTTTAATTTCCAAACTGCCGTCTTACGGTTTCTATCCTTCTGTCTGTGCTTAATCTATAGCTTCCTTTCTGGTCGTTCTATAGCTGCAGTTGTGGACGACCATCTTTCTTCTCCTAAGTCTATCAACAGTGGTGTTCCTCAGGGCTCTGTCCTATCACCAACTCTCTTCCTTTTATTCATCAATGATCTAAGCTGTACATGTAACCCTATCCACTCGTACGTTGATGATTATATCTTTCACTTTTCCATTCGGTTCCTGCAACGTCCATCTCAGCAGTTACTTCAACAAACAAGGGATATATATATATATATATATATATATATATATATATATATATATATATATATATATATATATATATATATATATATATATATATATATATATATATATATATATATATATATATATATATATATATATATATATATATATATATATATATATATATATATATATATATATATATTATGCGAGAAAGAAGACACCAAAGGCTGAGCCAGCATGAACGTTCCTTCCAGGAAAAAACAAAAACAATACAATAGAGTGCCAAATTCAAGATTCATTCATTTCGAGATGCATGGACACACTGCGTTTGAAAGACTGGAGGTCATAGGAAGTAGGAAATACAAACAGAGGGAGACAGTTCCAGAGCTGACCTCTTGCATAAATGAAGGACTGGGAGTAATGGTTAACTCTTGCATTAGAAAGTTGGACAGCAAAGGGATGAGAGTATGTTGCTAGACGGGTGCTATGCGCCCGTTGTAGAGGTGGAGGGATGCAAGCAGACAGTTTAGAGAAGCAGTGACCACTGAAGTAGCGATACAAAAGAGATAAAGAGGCAATAGTGTGGTGAAGCGACAGAGATTGAAGGAAGCCAGTAAGAGGAGGAGAGTTGATGAGACGAATAGCCTTTGACTCTACCCTATTGAGAAGAAGTGAATGTAGAGACCTTCCTCACACATGAGAGTTGTACTCTAAACAAGGGCAAATAAAACCCATGTATAAAGTCAACAACTGTGCAGGAGTAAAGAAAGCATGGAGTCGGCTTAGCACACCTAATTTCTTGGAAGTAGGTTTTACAAGAGATGAAATATGATCTTTCCAAGATAAGTCCTGTGTGAATGAAACCCCAAGCATGCTCAAGGATGATGCAGGATTGAGCTGGATATTATTAAACATTAGTGGGTACAGTACTCCTGTGGAAGATTTTGACAAGTTGATAGGTGTAAAAACTGAGTTTTTGATGCATTAAAAACAACAAGATTATTTTTACCTCAGTTGGAGATACGAGCCAAGTCAGACATTAGGTGTGCCATAGCTTCATCCCTTGTTTGTTGAAGTAACTGCTGAGATGGACGTTGCAGGAACCGAATGGAAAAGTGAAAGATATAATCATCAACTTAAGAGTGGATAGGGTTTCATGTACAGATTAGAAGATCATTGATGAATAAAAGGAAGAGAATTGGTGATAGGACAGAGCCCTGAGGAACACCACTGTTGATAGACTTAGGAGAAGAAAGATGGCCGTCCACAACAGCAGCTATAGAACGACCAGAAAGGAAGCTATAGATGAAGCACAGATAGAAGGAAAGAAACCGTAAGACGGCAGTTTGGAAATTAAAGATTTATGCCAGACTCGATCGAAAGCCTTTGAGATGTTAAGTGCAATGGCAAAGCTTTCGCGAAATTCCCAAAAGGTGGATGACTAGGAGTCTGAAAGGTAGGTGAAAAGATCGCCAGTGGACTGTCCCTGACGGAACCCATAATGACGATCAGAAAGAAGGTCGTAATAGGAAAGATGATTAACAATTTTTCAGTTAAGAATAGACTAGATAACTTTTGAGATACAGGATGTTAAAGCAATTGGACGATAGTTAGAGGGTTGGGAATGGTCACCGTTCCTTGGGACTGGCTGAATGAGAGCAAACTTCCAGCAAGAAGGAAAGGTACAAGTTGAAAGACAAAGGCGAAAGAGTTTACCTAGGCAGGATGCAAGCACAGAAGCACAGTTCTTGAGGACAACAGGTGGCACTCCATCAGGCCCATATACTTTGTTAGTATTGAGGCCAGTGATGGCAGAAAATACATCACCTGAAGATATTTTGATGTCAGCCATGAGGAAGTCAGAGGGGGAAAGTGATGGAGGAACAGCACCAGAAACGTCTAAGGTGGAATTGGAGGAGAAAGTCTGAACTAAGAGATCTGCTTTATCAGTAGAAGAAATAGCTGCAGAGCCATCATACTAGTAAAGAGGAGGGAAGGATGATGAAGTAAAGTTGTTAGAATGGTTTTTGGCAAGGTGCCAGAAGGAGTGGGAAGAATTCGAGTTGGAGAGTTCAGAGCGTTTAGTGCGGATGAAATTATTTTTAGCAGAGCGAAGAACAGACTTAACATGATTCTGGGCAGAAACATAAAAAAGATGTGATTCAGGGGTGGGTTGGCTCCAGTACCATTTATAAGCCCACTCCTTGTTGCGGACAGCATTAGAACAAGCGTGATTAAATCAAGGCTTTCTTGCATTAGTCAAAGGATATGAGAAATGAATGTTTACTTCCATGCCCGAAAGAATAACCTCCATAATGTGCAAGGCACACTCAGATGGCTACCAGCCCTGGGAGCGATAATCATTCCAGGGAAAATCAAAGAAGTACTGCCTGAGGGCCTCCCAATCCGCAGCTCCAAAGTGCCACAGACGATGTTTCTTTGAAGGGTCCACAGGCCGTACTGGAGCGATAGGACAGGTTAAAGTAACAAGGTTATGATCGGAAGAGCCCGACAGAGAGAAAGGTTAATAGTGTAAGCAGAAGGATTAGTTGTAAGGACGAGGTCAAGTATGTTGGAGTTCTCTCCAAGGTGGTCAGGGATACGGGTAGGGTGCTGTACAAGCTGCTCTAGGTCATTAAGGATAGAAAAGATGAAGGCTTGTTCACCAGGTGGATCAGTGAAAGGAGAGGAGAGCCAAAGGTGGTGGTGAACATTGAAATTTCCTAGAATGGAGATTTCAGAGAAAGGAGATACAGATAGAATCTCTTCCATCGTAGAAATAAGATAATCAAAGAATTTTTGATAATCAGTAGAATTAGGGGATAAGTAAACAACATAGATATATTTAGTCATAGAATGACAGAAGAGCCGAAGCCATAGAGTAGAATTCAGAAGAACCAAGTTCAGGAACAAGAGAGCAAGATAGTTCATTGCGTACATACACGCAACATCCACCTTTGGTTTTGAAATGAGTATAAAGAGAGTAGGAGGATACAGAAAAGGATTTGCTGTCAGTTGCATCAGACAGCTGAGTCTCAGTAAGGAAGAGAAGGTGAGGTTTAGAGGAGGATAGATGGTGTTCGACAGATAGAAAGTTAGAGGAAAGGCCGCGAATGTTGGACTATTTAAACGTCTGGCAAATAAGCTGGAGGGAGCTTGTGTTCACCAGCCTGTTTCTGTAGAAAATATTAAAAAAAAAAAAAAATCAATGAAATAGGATAGGTGGACAATTCGTCAAGGAAGTGTTGAATAGATTTTAAGGTGGATCCGGATCTGGATGCAGAAATAAATAATAAAATTCCATTGGCGTTGGAAAAACAGTGTGCTGTCTCAGTTTCTGTAAGTGGCCATACGACGGGTGTAAAGATAAATATGCGAGACTGTAAAAGTATTCGTCTGATATGCATGATGAACCGCGGTAGTAAATCATAAATTTTATTAGCGTCAGCGGAAATATGCGGTGTGTGTGTGTGTTTTCTCTTTAATTATTTGCACTTGTTAATTAACTCAAGGAGCACACGGTAGGCTGACCCAGACTTTTCTGACACTCCAGTTTAATTCCTATACACACAGTAAATTTAATACCTGTCTGAAACAAACAGTTTAGCAAAATTACTAACATATTACTGAGCTCTTTGCCTAAACTGATAAAGACCTCAAGTCTTTCAGCACAAGTGATAGTCAAGTGTAGTCAGAATGGAGGGTCGATGTAGAAGGTAAACAAGCATATTCATTTTTGTCACTTGACGTAGGCTTACTGAAATTCATGCATCCATCACTTAGTACTCAATTATATGGAGTGGCCCTGTTCTGCCAGTGAAATAAAATCTACTGTAGTACATAATATGTAACATATCACTTCAGTACAAACGTACACGCAGAGCGATATCCATGTGGTTATACCAACTACATCACAGTTATGAGTCCTATTGTTGGATGTGCTGCTATGTAACTGAGCTGAGAGACTGATTTCTCTTGTGTAAATGATTCTTTTCCAGACCAGCTGACAGAGATGAAATAAAAACTGTACCCCTCACACATCGTCCTGAGCCATCATGTATATGACATGGCTCATATCTCCATACAGACCTCTGTGACATGTTTATTCATTTCATTTCCCAAATGAAAATCTGTGTAGTGCAGTTAGTTCCCACGCTAGAGTCCCTTTGACACGCCTACCGTATCCCTGAAAAAAAAAAATGAAAGAAACATATATCTCACAAATCCAAAGACTCCATTACCGCAGTGAACCATTTGTCAGCGGGGTGGGTGGGTGGCAGGGAGAGCTGGTTGTCAGGAGTGCTAATGCTCACCGTCAGTCTCCATCCTCCTTCCCATGGAGCAGAAGGGGCTGCCGCACACCTTATTTTAGGCTGAGTGACCGGGATTTTGAAAGAAGAAACGGCAATATAGAAAAATGAGTTAGGGAGAGAAATTAGACACGGGAATATGAGAGAAATAAGAGAGTGCATGACAAACACGTAAGTTTGAGAGAAAGGTAACAACAACGATATATAGTGACGAACGCAAGGGAGCAGCAGCGATGTACATAGAAGTGAGACAGAGAACACCTGTGATGTATACAGAATGAGACAGAGGGAACACAAAGGATTTTTACTGAAGGCAAATCCTTAAAGAAACACACACACACACACACACAGACACAGACACACACACACACACACACACACACACACACACACACACACACACAAAAGATCTTTACAGCTACTTTTTTTTTTCTTGTATAAATATGTAGATGTACTACGTAAAAGAAATCGAGTATATTTTTTTAGTTTAGGCAAGATATAAGGCAGTCAAGATTCATAACGCGTGGAGGGCCAAGTACTGTGAATATCTGTGGTATGTGTAAGCACGTATGAACGGCTGTTTGGTGCAAAAGTGTGTTTGTCCTAACCTGGCAAGATCCCCAATCCTTTCCGCTCAGTTGCCAGCCGGATGCAGTCATACTGGAAGAAAGCTTGGATTAGTAAATAAGAATAATCATTTCTGCTTGATAACTAAGGCTCATCGAATTTCGTGCAATACGATTTAAAAAATTTAAGTTGTAAGAATGGCTCAATTCCGTTAGGTAAAAGCAAACCGACTATTAGTGAGCGGACTGCATGAACGTGCGTTGGTGGACAGAAAAAACGGTGGAAGTCAATGACGTCATACTACCCGAGTCTGCCAAGTCCGCCACTGATGAGATTCAAAACATAAACACTCGTGACTGAACGTACTGAATGCTATTTTTATTTTTATTTTTTAGCTGTACATTATCATTAATTGATATTCATATCCACCGACCCTTATGCTTAATACCTGTATAGCATTTGTCTGTCCAAGTACCAAAGTTGGGAGAGCAGGCTCAGGAATTACGTACACTTCGGCCTGCTAAGAATTAAACACATAAAAAAAAAAGTCTAGGTGAATCTGTCTAGTCGTACTGATGCTATTAATTCCAAGAAGGCTGTAGGATCTCTGTGTATTTTACTAACGAAGACAACACTGATGATATGAATAAACCACAACAATAGGAGTATGCAAGTATTTTATCAAAAGCCCTTTTCCCCAGGTAAGAACAGCCTACATTCTTTACTCATGACGGAAAAAAAATGCAGAATATTTTATGGGGCGTAAGAACACAGAGTCAGCTGGTCATGCAGTATGAATTATAGTGCATGACTGGGACATAACAATCTTAAGAACATGAAACGCATTTGGTAATGACCCAAAGACAACAAACGCAGTCACAGAGAAGCATCTTTAGCTCATAAAGTTGCAGAAACTGTTAGGAACTTGTGCAATATTCTTAGATCACGGGGCCGGAATCTTGAGAACCTAAGAGGAAATCATGGACAAAAATGGTCAACAGAGGTCAGCTGTATATGCCCCCTGACAATTTTTCATTTCTGTTAGTCACTATGGGATAGAAGTATTCAAAGCCGGTAAGGATGGGTAGCGAGGCAATAATATCAGAAGGTGAAAAGGGACACTGATAAATATGAATTCGCGTTAGTAAAAAAAAAAAAAATGTATCATACTTCTTCCTGTGACTGACTACATGAAATTGCAGTCGTAATATCCTGGACAGGGACCCGGGGGAAATTGGTAAATGTGATGGTAGGGACGATAGTGGTGACGGAGAGGAGGCTGATGTTGCTCAATGCGTGACTGACGTTAATCTTACCGGTTAACTGGCCTTGGTGTAGAATCTTAACCATTTAGACAAAGAAAGACAAATCTATGTTTGTCATAGAATGTTACAAAAGACTGTCTTTTTAATTAGCTGATCATGCTAGGCCATTATTCATCTACGTTAATGTGTGTTAAGTTAGCAATAATAAATTAATTATTAATAATATCCTTAGAGGGTTAGTGAGTAACTGGCAATACTGCTACTGTGGACGAGCATGGTTTTTGGCGTGTTACATGGAGTTAATAAAGACCAATATAATCTAAAAAAATCTTATGACTCACATAGAGGAGGTACCATGAAAGAAGTTACCAGGAACATGTTACTCAACCAATGAGAGAAAGGTATAGTAAATGTAAGAATTTCTCCCAAACACCTCTCCCACCTGCAGAACGGGTACGAAAAAGGAAGTGCTCTTAGCCAAGAAAAAAGAAGGTCGGGCTAAGAATTGTACAGGAAAGGAGGAAACAGTCAACCACTGAACTAACTTTGTTTAACCTAGCTTATAACTGTTCTGTTGAGAAACTGTCAACTACTTGTGCTGGTAACCGATTCCAGGTACTGCAGATCCTACATGCGAAGAACTGCTTAGTGTCTCATGGTGGTAATTCTTCAAGTCAAGCTTCCATCCATGGTTTCTCGTCGAGTTGCTGTTTAAACTAAATATGTGCTGGTAGTGAATGCTTTCAAATCCATGAAGGATTCTGACAACCTCAATTAGGTATCCCCACAAACTCCTAGTCTTTAACGACATGGGGTCCAGTGCCTGCAAGCTTCGCTGATGTTCCATGTGCCTGATGAATGGGATCAGGTTAGTATGGCCAACTTCCTGCAGCACGCCACAACCCAGGGGCACAGAAGAAGAGATAAAAATATCGTATAAAGACAACAATGAAGAAACGTAGCATTATACCAAAAGATCCGGAAACCAATGCCTCGTACAGAAAGCAATGGCGAAGGAATCATTCATCTCGAAGAAGGTTGGAACGAGGCCAGAGAAGAACACAGACAACAGAGGTACATCCCATACCCAGGAAATCCGGACTTGACATGCCGACTGTGTGGCAAAGAGTGAGGATCCAAGTTTCGTCTGCAAAGTCCCACACTTTGGCACGAAAGACAACGAGAAACATACCATCCTTGTGGGAATAGTAGGCGTCTTCTTCTGTAGCAGAAGGACAGCTTTAAGGTAATGTGTGTGTGTGTGTGTGTGTGTGTGTGTGTGTGTGTGTGTGTGTGTGTGTGTGTGTGTGTGTGTGTGTGTGTGTGTGTGTGTGTGTGTGTGTGTGTGTGTGTGTGTGTGTGTGTGTGTGTGTGTGTGTACACTTGGGGAATATAAATTTGTTAAACCATTGCTGACATCGGAAAAAGGGTCAGTATAAAATGAAAAGGTACTTAAGTCCATATAAAACTGTTAAAATCTTTGCTGGAAGCAGTGACAGTTTCAGATAAATATATTTTTCTTTTCACAGAAACTCACCAACGCTTTGCCTTATCGAGGGTCATAATGGTGCGAGTGACTGCAAGCAGGGTAACATAAACCGATGCGATATAGTAGTCCCACCACATATTTTGCAGCACACCGAGTGTACCCAAAGTGAGTCTTTTACCAGCGTAGCCTGAGCGACGGATAGCGGTCATGGTTAACAGCTTGGCTAGTTCATGTATTGCGAAGTCACTGTATCCTTAATAAGATTGGCAACGAGACCATCCTCATATCACCTTACTCTGTTTACTCAAAGCCCTGTCATTTACTCTAACAAAAATATGGGGGAATAAAAATATTTTACTGTGTTTTTAATCTTAACCTGATATTGGACAGTAAACTTCATTCGTCATGTAATGACGAATGAAGAAGTGAAGGAACGTTGTGGGGTAGATGTGGATGTGGTTGAAAAGATTAGGAGAAATATACTGAGGTGGTTTGGACATGTGGAGAGAATGGAGAAGAAAGACTGACTAAGAGGGTGTATGTAGGTGAGGTGGAGGGAGGGAGAGGGAGGGGTAGACCGAGGATGAGGTGGAGGGATGGAGTTGAGAGGTATATGAGGGAGGGGGGGGGTGAGTTGGGGGGAGGGGAGTCAAATGGTGGGTGACATAGTGACTTGGAGGCGTTTTGTCTGTGGCCACCCTTTGCGGGATTAGGGCGTCGGGCTATAGATAGATAGATAGATAGAAACTTGGAATAACTGGATTTTGTTGCTGTTATTATTAGGCCTGCTGTTCCATCATTTATGCTGATTTATTCTTTGATATGTCCACATCATGTGGTAGGTGGGGGCGCTCACCATCCACTCACTCGATGTAGTGCTGCTGTCGGGTGTCTGCCCTTTCCTCTCCTCCATCCTTCTTTCCTTCCATCCTCCCATCCTCTTCTGTCTTCCTTTCCTTCATTTTTTCCTTGTCCTTCTGCGTGTGGGTAACTTTACACTCCCTCTTCTGTCTTTCTTTCCCTCTTCTGTCTTTCTTTCCTTCATTCTTTCCTCTTCCTTCTGCCTGTGGGTGACTCTACACTGAGTGACAAGCCAAATAGTTTCCTGTACACCAGGAAGCCATTTACTACGCTGGATGGTAACCATATAACCAAATTTTGGCTCCTGGTGGTTTAGTGGGTAATTATTGCGCTCTAATCGGATTGAGCCGGTGAAGGTTTATGTCCAAGGGGTGGTTGGGGTTGATTGCTCATGTAATGCCACTCAGGGATGAGTGAGGCTGGTCACTCATTTTAAACGTCGGGACCAACTGCCTAGCTCCGGGCTCCTACGCTCCTCATGGGGCAATGTAGGACTGGATGATGGATGGATGGATGGATGGTCCACTTCAGTGTTAATACACCGAAAATCTAATACCATATGAACCTTGGCCAATTTTCGTAATACTTCCCCTGGTCTTCTTACCTCATTAAGACCTATGATTTCCCATTTTACAATGCCACGGTAGTTTCACTAGCTAGAGTTGGAGTCTTCTACGTCCCAAAGTTTAGCTTTGAATCGTGAGTAGATTTTTATACTTAGAGATTCGTAGAACACCTTGGTTTGAAGCAGGGTCAAGCTCTGTCACGTACAGTTACACCGTCGCTGCTGGGTACAAGATGTGACTGAACTTGTCATAGTGGTTTGAAGGAAATCTGAACTCGTGATTACTGCGAGGGGAACACTTTTCGTCTGAACCCAATCAATGAATCAATTTAGTATGGCTGGAGCCAACTTGTGTAGCTCCACTCCTCACTGAGATACACATGATTCCTCCCCACAGCAAGGCAGTGTTCCTTCAACGAATCATTCAAAGCCATCCAGATATACTTAAGTCATTTCTGGGTCATTTGAATCCAGTGAGGTTCATCATGGCTACTTCAGTTCCAGCCTGGCCAATCATATGCACTTTGGCAGGGTCAGTTCATCTCAGTTCCATACTGGGTAACTCAGAGCAAATCGATTCAAGGCCAGTTAGATCGATTCAAATCAGTATCATCCAGCCATAAGCTTCAGGTTCGTTCAGAGCCAGCCAAGCCAGTCTGGGTCCGTTCACGGGCACTGAAGTCCAGTTACATTTGTTCAGAGCAAACCTAATCAGATTGATATATATCCAATCATATCCAATTAGGTAACCTTAGATCCATTCTAGTCATAATATTCAGCTTATAGTTAAAGATTCACCGATCACCTTAGGATTATTTCAGTCAGTCTAGGCCCTATCAGGCGAACAATGATTCACTGGAGCTTTGAAATAGTTTAATCCTTTATGGTCATTTCAGCTCTCATTAGGTCGACCAGAAGGATTCAGGTCAGTACCAATCGACTCACGTTATGCCTATGTAAGTGTGTAACAAAAAATCAGCCCTAGCGGTGAAATGGTATGTGATATTTGGCGGTTCAGGTCATGCAGTATTTGGTGGGGGAGGTGGAGTTGAGTTAAACAGCTGGGTTGTGGTGCATGATCGGAATGTATGCCAGGTGAGTACGGGGGCTGTAGGCTGCCAAATAGTCGAGGCAGTCAGTGTTATGCCGTTCGCCACATAAGGCCAGAATTGGGTGGGGTGGGTGGGGAGCAGTGCGTGGGATAAACGGTGTGAGTCATTAAGGGGGAAGTATATGGTGTGGTGGTGTGAGCCAATTATGGAGTGTATAATTTATTATGTGGTGATGTGAAGTATTTTGGGAGAAAGCATATGATGTGATGGTGTGAGTCATTTAGAGGGAAGCACCGTATATGGTGTGGTGGTGTGGGTCATTTATGGGGAAGTACGAGTAAATGATGTGATGGCGTGAGTCATCTAGATGCTATAGCACTAACCGTGTGTGTGTGTGTGTGTGTGTGTGTGTGTGTGTGTGTGTGTATTTTGGGCAGCCCGGGGGGGCGCGGTAGCACAGTGGTAGCGCGCTGGACTTGTGATCGGGGGATTGCAAGTTCGAGCCTCGCCCGGGCTGCCGTGCCGGGAGGGGTAGCTCCCTCCTGTAACCCTAGCGGGGCTATATAGTCCAATACAGGGCTTAGCTCGGGGGAACTCCATTTTTTTGGGCAGCCGAAACTACACATTCAAATCGCACCAATATTGGCACAGAAATCGCAAAAAAATCGTTGATGTGAAAAAACTTGGTCCCATCACGATTGAAAACTTTAACTATATTTAATGAGCGATCACATTTTGACCAAAAAACAAAGCTCCTGGCGCCCGGCATAGGATCTCCATAGAATTTTTTGCCCACAGGTACAACTAAAGTATTTCGGACTTGCGTTCGGACAACTTGGGTTCCATTCCCGAAGCTGCAAATAACACGATCAAATGGTTAGCTTCAAAAAATCCAAGTGACAACGTTACACTAGAACAGCACATAAACGCAAGAGCCCTCCGCAGGAGCAAGTGCGAGGGGCCCGAAGGGCCCACGAGCACTTGTTTAGTTGAAAGTATATTATGTAGTGGTGTGAGTCATTTAGGGGAAGTACTGTATATGGTGTGGTTGTGTGGGCCATTTATGGGGAAGTATATGGTGTGGTGGGGTGAGGCATGCAAGGAATAGAATATGTTGTGTGATTATGGGCGCTTAGATAGGTCAGTAAGGTGTTAATTCTAAAGTGGGAAGGACAAGAAATGGGCAGGATGGACGGCAAGAATGGATGGGATGAGCTAAGACGGTGGAAGACGTTGAGGCCGAGCGTTGCATGATGAGCATTGATGGCGGTTTGGTGTGTGTGTGTGTGTGTGTGTGTGTGTGTGTGTGTGTGTGTGTGTGTGTGTGTGTGTGTGTGTTGGGTGGGAGGATAGGACTGGGTGGTGAGGGCGGGAATAGTAGTGGTTGGTGGGGAAGGATGGATGAATGTAGTGCAGTCTGTGAAGGTGAACGTTGTGGGTCTCCAAATTTGGGCGTGGCAGATGTTTACTTGAAAATTTTATGCAAGCATAATTACAACAGTGATTCTCTCTCTCTCTCTCTCTCTCTCTCTCTCTCTCTCTCTCTCTCTCTTTTGCTGCCGCCAGAAAACTTCAATATGCATAGGAGTGGCCAGCCGTACCGTTAAGGTAAAATTCTCTCCTTTAACCTCTTCATTGCTATGATACTTTTTGGTATTGGTCTTACTATCGCCAGATAATTATTTTCAGTTCAGGAAAGACGAGTTAGGTAGATGGTATAGTGTCAACTTTGTATGATATTTTTTCCGTCATTAAATTCTCATATTCACTCTACATAAGGGTTAAAAATTCTCATCCTACATATTTTTGTTCCTTGAGGAAAAAAATGTATTAAACAGGTGAACACATGATACAGGGTCCCTCAGCACCAGTAACATGGCCACAGCCAAAGGAACGACCTCCCTGTCCCCACTGTAAATGTAACATTAGAGAATATCGGTAAAAATGTAGAAGAAACCAGAGTTTTCGCCGCGTCTGTGCTGAGCTGGTGATGTTATCAAGCAGGCAGGTTTATGTTGTCATTATGGGGGGGAGCGAGAGGCCTGGAACCACAAATGTGTTTTGCTCCCTCACTCTGCCCTCTCTCTGCCCACACCTTTCTTTCCTTTATGTATACTTCCACACACTCTTTGCTCGTTCCTATCAGTGTGAGGTTCCACTGATGCTTGTCTCAACAAACACCATTCTAAGGGTATGGATGTTGCTCTGGAACCAGCTTTGACTTCAGTAGTTTTATGAGTTGCCTTTTTGTAGGAAATCTTTAGAGCAAGCGTCTTTTTTAGCCAGAAGTGACTTTTCTCCATGCTAACCGAGTATGAATTGAGAAAGTCTGTACGAGAGAAAGCATGTGAATTCGAAGTGTTGCAATGGCCATGTCTGTGTACGAATATTTGTCACTGAAAACGATGGCATATCATTCTTTCGTGTTTATAGCCAAATAATTTCACAAAGAAAATTTTCGTCATAAAAACATGATACTGGATATTGCCTCTCACACAGGAATTAACACTAACCGGTAAAACTAACGTTGCAATGGACAGCTTGTGAAATTTTCCACGACACACTTTCTATAGTAATATAACTCGTCCAGGCACGTAAAACCCCCACTCTGAAAGCTCTAATTTAGTGAGCAGGCTGCTGAAACGTCAGCTTGCTGGGCAGCTGTGAGAGAGGTAAAAATTCTCTGCTGGTGTAACTGTTTTGAACTGCCTATAATGATGAGGCCTTCCTCCATTACCCTTTTGCTTTCGTGTATTCATATCTTCATATATGTGTACACCGAAGTACATGGGAAAGTTGTGATGTTTTGCACCAGGGAAAGATGGTGTAATTTAGGAGGTTGTGACACGTGATGATTCGTGAGCTTATGTAATGATAACTGAACTGCATAGAAAGAATACAGCCAGATACATGCATAAGAAAATATAAGGGGAAAAAATGTAAGCAAAGAAAAAAAATTACGTGCTATTCGCCACAATGTGTGAAGCAATGGGTGCTGCAGTAGGTACTGGGTAACCAAGCACAACGCCAATATCTCCACAAACAATGAAATCCTTCACACAGGCTTCCCCTTCCTGCCTGGTTTCCTTATATCCTTATCACCTCCATTGCAACAATCTCCCTCTCCCTCTCTCTCTCTCTCTCTCTCTCTCTCTCTCTCTCTCTCTCTCTCATATCAGATTGTTTCGAGAGAAATATAAAGATATCGGGAAGTCTAATATTACAAGATGGACCACACCTCAGTTAAGTATAAGCGTCTTTCGATTCCCTCCTACGTATCTCCCGAAAAGAAGGATAGTGGGTTGGAGAATATCTAATTCAGCCTGTATTCACCTGGGTTGGCGTCCACTTGAACCTGCACCAACAGTAACACCAGAAATAATTCGGTCATAATGGAGACAGATGATGACAGGAAGTGGGGGGAGGGGGCGTGGATATGTGGACCAATGCTATGGGTGGGGGTGCGACATGGAAAAGGTTGAGAAATGCTGGTTTAAAGGATTTGAATTTCATTAAAGCCAAAGTACTGAGCTAATAAAATTCACCGACATTTCGTAAAAACACCCCCACAAATACCAATACACTAGTCCTGCATGAGGCAGCCCTACTATGTATTCAATATGGTCAGTGGGTGTTGGCGCCAAAGTGGTGACATGTGCAGGTGTTTGGTCCTTGGGAGGACTACAAGGTCTCGGAACGGACTGTTAAGTCAAGGCCCACAGTCAGGCGCATAAAAAATGTCTCATGCAAGAATGTAGAAGCAGTCTATTAAAAAAATAAAATAAAATAAAAAAGTAAGGAGGGAGGGTGGGGACATTGCACGAAACTTGAAGACTGTCTGTAACCATGAAACCGGGGACAACTTTACGTTCAGGAAAAGTGGCTGGTGTGAGTCACCTGAAGCAATGCATAACTTTAACCAAAGGAGCCAAAACACAAAAGGCTATTCATCTCATTAACTTTCCTCCTCTTACAGGCTCGTTTCAAGCCATGTCGTTTTGCCGCAATGTGGCCTCCTTATATCTCTTCTATCGTTACTTTAGTGATCACAGCTCCTTTGAACTGTCTGCTTGCATCCCTCCGCCACTATGGCAGGCTCGTAGCATCCGTCTAGCAACAAACTCTCAAACATTTTTTTTTTTTTTTTTGTCCTATTCTCTAGTGCAAAAGTTAACTATTGATCCCCGTCTTTCATTTATGCAACAGGTCAGCTCTGGAACTGTCCTCGTCTGTCTGTATTTCCTACTGCTTATGACCTCCAGTCTTTTAAGCTCAGTGTGTCTCAGCCACTCGAAATGACTCGAATTGAATGGATCTTGAATTTGGCTCCTTGTTATCTTATCTTTTTTCTTGGAGGGAACAATATTGCAAGCTTCTAGCATCAGGTTCCATCTTCCTTGCATAAAAAAGGTAAAAGAAAAGCATTCGGGAGCCGAATGCTAATCGCCCACCAGAATGTGATATTTGCCAAGTAGCAAGCTAGTTACTAACCAAATGTAAAGAAAATTTACAAAACTCTACGGAATTCAGTCACCGCGTTTCACAAGAAGCCAATCAATACTAAAGAAACTAGTCGACCTTTGGAAGCCATTTTGGCAACCTTGACCTTTACGAGTGCACATTTTTTAACTTGTCCAAGATTTTGGCCATATCTTGATACCCTGAAGGTTTTATGTTGATAACTCAAGTCGTTCATGGGATATTATGGTGCTAAAGGCGGGTGATAACAACTACGTGCCTTTGGCAGCCAATTTGGTGACCTTGACCTTGCCCCAGAGTGTCCATTTTCGAACTCGTCCAAGATTTTGGCCATATCTTGATACCCTGAAGGTTCCATGTAGGCAGCTCAAACCGTTCATGAGATATAATGGTAACACACACACACACACACACACACACACACACACACACATACAGACGCTGGCAAAAACATTATCGTTTCGCCTTGCTAAAGCCGGGTGATAACAAGAAAGAATATGTTTTCAAGGCTGAAACTGAGATGGAATATGACTACTGAATACCAAGCGATGATTGATTGTCATAAAATCGCGCGCGCGCGCATGCACACACACACACACACACACACACACACACACACACACACACACACACACACACACACTTGCTGAGAGCACTCTATTTTTCCTTTGTGTCCTCACGCCCTCTTTGGAAAGTGCTCAAGCCCCGGTTAGGGAGCCCACCTCCGAGGTTGAAGACTGCTGCCTTTATCTGGTCCCTGCCCCAGCCCAGATTGGATCCCACGTCCATCGGGACTGACTCGACTACCGCCTCCCTGCCCTATGTTTTTAGCCAGTTAAAAGAAGAAAAAAATACTACGGGAAGTTTCTGAACTTACTGAAATAGCTAGAAACATGAGGCCTGCCTGTAGACGTAGAGCTTAAGGGACTGTGCAACACGTTCTGTAAATTTACAAGTAGTCTGTGTATTGTATGCATTCCAGTAATCTATACATGTATAAAAACACGGGGGAGAATACTGTCCTGGAAGAGAGAGAGAGAGAGAGAGAGAGAGAGAGAGAGAGAGAGAGAGAGAGAGAGAGAGTCTGACTCAGTGTGTGTGTGTGTGTGTGTGTGTGTGTGTGTGTGTGTGCTACGCGTGTGCGTGTGAGTGTGCGGAGGGCAAAAAGAGGGGGTATTAAGGTGGACATGTCAACTCCCCTCCATTGAGTCAGTTTAGGTGTCTACCGTTCTTCACCTCTTTAATTAGCTGCTTTAGAACGATGACATCCTTTGCGATGTATTCCTTTCCTGCTGCCAGACGATTTTATGCATCACTGGGGATCATACACATGGGATAACAAGGGGTTTCCATTAATCAGTGTTTATGTTATCCATGCTACTGTCGATTGAATAAGTTGAACAGAGGAGCCCTCATACTGAAGTGGTTAAACTCATTCCAACTCTCCAGCATTATACTTAACAGACACTAAAGTCGTGTGTACCAAAATCGAGGAAAAGAGAGACTGAGGGATTACGCAACACGGAATAATGTAAAAAAGAAAAGATAATAATAATAATAATAATTATAATGATAATAATGAAATTTTCAGTATAAAGATTTCGGAAATTAACTAGCGGAGAAAAATGTCCGATGGCTGATTGGAAAAAGAAAAGGAAAGAAAAAAATGCAATGTATATAAAAAACAAATATGTACAGAGAGATAACGGCAGTTTATTCATAACAAAGAAGTGAATAGGTTATAATTTTAATAAAGATATTAGACGATTACCTAATGATTTTATAAAATGTAGGATTTTGTGCTCAGCCTAATTTAATCTGCATTCCTTTCCAATTATTAAGAGAAATTTCAAGTGAAATTAGTGACTCGAGAGCTTAGGGTGAAGGTTAAACAATTGGCTATCGATAATGAAATATTGACATTCGGTTAAGAAAAAAAAAAACGGATGAAACAGTTAGATTGGAGATGTTTACTGCAGGGGAAAATATGTGCTGCTCGTAGTTTCGAAACAAAATGGAAGATCTCTGGAAAAAACTTTTGTCGCATGGCATATACATGTACACATATTACAGTGCTCTGTATTTAATGTTCAGTTAGAAAGTTCAGCATGCCAGTTCTTAAGTTATTTAGCCAAGCCATTACGATCTTTACATTTTTTTGTTGCACGGTTGCTGTTTAATACTTTGTTAGAAAGGCCAGCATCGGTGACTACAAGAGAATGCAGAAACAAACTAGCAGTGAGGTGGTGTTAGGGAGACTCCAAACCCCAAAATACGAAACCTCTTGGGTGATTGTTTAAACGGTTTCAATCCAGTGACGTATTTTTCTTTTAATTTTGTTCATTCTATACGATTTTATTCACCCTAGGAAAGTCTGTTTGAACTGGGAGGAGTGGGGGAGTGTATGAAGCCTTAATGAAATCCCTCACTACAAAGACTGAAAAAATTGCTGAAAAAAAAAAAAATCATACGGAGACCGCAAAATAGTCAAAAATACGTCATCGGAGTGAATGGGTTAAGAGCATCAGTTTTTGGAGATACTGATTGTCTATGCAGGTACAAACTGATGATACAAGCATTAATATTATTTACAGCAACATTACTTTTAGATTTCAAACAACCCCGAAACGTAGGTCAGCGAAGTCACAACTGACCACCAGTCATTACACAGCGTATTTATGATGTCGTTTTCTCCCCATACAGTCTTCTGCACTCCTCCCACCACTTCCGTACAATATTCCTAATCGTAATTCCATTTTCTCGTTCGTTCTGCGGTCATAATATGCATCCATTATCACCCAGCTCAGCCGTTATATTCACAGATGGGCGAGGAGAGTTTTTAGGTATAATCTAATGAAGCAAATTGCTTCCTAGATTGCTTCATTAAAGATTATAATTCATTCATGGCACGGGTGGGTAAAAACTCAAAAAATCCCATCATGACCTGGTTAGTTTGACAGAGCAACTCCACCATCTCTCTCTCTCTCTCTCTCTCGTGTTCAGTTCCATGATCCCAACTGCAAGTGTCAGTAAACGCTTTTATCCAGTTAGTCCGCTTTTTAATTTGTAGTTTTCTAAACCGAATAAGCTTAAATAACTCTTCCTTGCTACTCGCTTTTTCATCATCTGATTCCTCCCTTTATTTTCAGACACCTTCACACACGCGTGTGTTCTCTCTCTCTCTCTCTCTCTCTCTCTCTCTCTCTCTCTAACTGTACAGTATATATATATATATATATATATATATATATATATATATATATATATATATATATATAAAATGGGCTAGTGCACAATACTTTCTGGTTGCCCTAATTTTGTGCTCTGTTCCATAACATTGTTAAACTAACCGTTCAACATTGGAACTTGACAAGTTACACTCTGTTCTCTTGCCCATTTAAGTTATATTTATTTACCCTTATTACTCATTTTTATTTATAATCACTCTACCCGAAGTAAAGAATTAATAGTTACCGGTATCTTAATTGATGAAGTATTTTAATGGCTTCAGAACGTGATCCTCAGGTCCTCTGTGCTGATATGCCGTTGTTCAAAGAGAAAAGGTTATACATTTTCTTACTTAAGTAGTACCTGGATTCTCTAGAGAATTTTTTTGTATGGGTTACTATTTTTCTCATTTATAAAATCATGTTGAGACAGCACGTAAAAAGCGTAAAGACAGAATGACATCCTCTGGTGTATTCTGGGACAGGAGGAATAAAATTTATGGTGGACACAATACAGTAAAAGTAATGATACTAAAGTAATTCTCACGACAAATATCGGTACATATCTAAACTTTATACGGTTCATGCCTAAGAATTTAAGAAAAAAAAGTAATATAAAAGAATATAATACCTTGCCAAACCAACACAGCCGGGAATTAATTCTTTCTGTAAGATTAATTATTCCGCAGCCCCAGGGAGTTGTCCAATACCTGGTTCTTAATGACCTAATTAACTCATTTACATAATTACGTGGGGTGAATTTCCTGCCCGTTCATATCTGGTTATTTTGTTTATAAACTGGACCATATGATGGACTACGGGTTAAGATCAGTAGTATAATAGTTACACCGTAGGTTTCGTTGATACGTCGAGATCGACGCGTAGACAGGCATGGACATTAATCAATGGCTTCAGAACGCTTCACGGTTGTAATTCCTTCCAGGCACAGCTGAGGTACACTTGCAAACTGTGACTTTTTTCTCTCTCTCGCTACCTCCGTCCTTCACTTACTAACTCTCACTGGCTGACTCACTGACTCTGCCACTGACTCTCTCTGTCACTGTCCGTCTGCCACTAACTGTTCTCTGACTGTCCATTACTGACTCACTATCTGACTGGCTCTCGCTCATTAACTGCTACTGGCTCACTGACTGGCTGCCGTGCACAAACTCTGTCCATTAGTGACTAAACTGTCCTGGCAGTGGGACACTTCCTTTAATTTCTATTCTCACCCCCTACTACTAGCACAGCCCAGAATATTCTAGAACCTAGGAGATAACTCACATTTTCTCACGCAATATTGCATATTGTACAGCCAAGGAGAGAACTCATATTCCCCCCCGCTGTAATGCACTAAAATCAACAATACACAATAACAGTTATGACAAGAATTAATTCCTAAGATATGAGAGAAAGCAAATCAGACAGACAAGTTGAAATTCTAGACTGATTCTCAATTCTCCATATACAAACATGAACCTAATCCTACAGTATAACAATTTTTAGAATGTTCTTCACATCTCCAGAGCTAAAACCACTGACCTAATCCTACCAGCATAGCAATATTTTTTTTTATTATTGTTATCTTAAGATATAAAAGTGTGAACGATTGATTGAGGCGATTAACAATACTATAAACAATTCACCAAAGCATATATATATATATATATATATATATATATATATATATATATATATATATAAAGATAGATAGATAGATAGATGTATACATATATATATATACAGCATATATATATATATATATATATATATATATATATATATATATATATATATATATAAATCGACATATGGTATCTACATTAGTAAAGGGACTAACAGTGTCCAGCCCTCGCAGCTCTCGTGTCCCAAGCTTTATCGTTAATGGTCTCATATTTCTTCCAAGGGAGCACGCAGATAAACATATTTGTTTGAACTACTCTGCATTTGTAAAGGGTATCCAGCGAAAAAAGCAAAAAGTCAGGAGGTTTTTCTTGGGTAATTTTGAAAGAAAAAAAAAAAATGCTATCGACATGGGTCGAATTCTCAGCCGTTACGGAGCTACAAGTACTGATGACATGAATGAATAATGAGGGAGACCATTTTCTCCCCTTAAGTTATCAGTGATTATAGCTTCGTAACGCCAGAAACTGGACCCAATTTCATACTGCATATCTTAGCCAAAACCAGTAAAAAAATCAATGTACTCAGTGTTTCTTTTAAATCTCACAGGACATCCTTTATATACTGTAAAGTATTATTTCAACGTGGATGATTGCATCGTGAACTTTTAACAACAGTAATAATGTTTTACCTTATATTTCTAAACATGCCTATTACCCTTCAACTGCAGTTATTTCAGAAAATGTTCTCGTTCCCAGTGCAAGGTTTCAAAAACTACAAGCCAGCACTGACACTTCCAGGTTCGGCAGTGTTTTCAGTGTATACCATATCAAATGGAACCCCTATGAATATAATTATGTGGGTATGTGTGTGTGTGTGTGTGTGTGTGTGTGTGTGTATGCATGTATGTATCACCTTCCATAACTCCTATACTCGCGGCGCGCGACTCTGAGATTGTCATTATTGTACTCAGGCAACCTACCATTCAAAAGTGCGTCCCATTTCGTGTATAACATGCGACGCAAACGATTCGTGTATAGTATGTTCGTGTATAATAATATTGGTATATATTATATTCGTGCATAATAATGTGATTCGTGTATAATATGATACGAAATCGGACGCACTTTTGAATGATAGGTTGCCAGGGTACGATAATGACAACCTCAGAGTCGAGCGCCGCGACTATAGTATTGTGTGTCACACTCAGATCGTAATCTGTATGGCTGAGTGGCATGTTTCTTTGGCTACCCATGTTCCCTTGCAGCAGCGTGACATGCATGTACTGTGACCACTTCTTTCCTGAGTCGGTCCTGTGTGCGTTATTAGTACTGAAAGCTATTATCTTTTCACACAGGTGTATTCGATTCTCTGCAATCTGTCTCTAAAAGAACAACAGGCTGAAACTCAATTTAGAGACAGTGATTAGCACAAGCATGACTTTATCTACAGGTTTACATGGTCAAAACATTTTTAACTAACTTCTTGAGGTCTTGATAGAAAAGTGGGGGTTAAAGAAGAATATAGGGTCGGTGAAGAAAAATAAAGTGTAGAAAGATGAAAACGGCAGGAAAGCAATGTGTGGGATCCGTCGCCGCTGCTGTGGTTTCTTGCTGTTGGTTGTTGTGGTGTGGTCTGGTATTTCCCTCGATCGAGTGCTGGTGACGTCACAGGAGTCTGATCCGGCAGGCGTTGGTGATGTTTGTTTTAAGTCGGTCTTTTGCTATTTTGTGTTCCTTCTTAAAAGATCAGAGAATATAACTTTACTCGGGTGACCAAAAGTCTCTGCTATCTGCAGAACTATAATTTAACTCGTGGAATACAATGAGTTTTCGGAGGTTTTATTGCAGAATAATTATTCACCTTATACATTAATTATCAGACTATTATACAAATAATAAAATTAAACAAAATTATTTTTGAAGTTCAGTCCTGTTATATCAGCTTAAAAGAGATCTGTTGTTGCTGATGGGATGACTAAATCTTGCGTAAAAGATCTTGACAAACGTTCATCTCTCTCTCTCTCTCTCTCTCTCTCTCTCTCTCTCTCTCTCTCTCTCTCTCTCTCTCTCTGTGGTGTGTGTGTGTGTGTGTGTGTGTGTGTGTGGTAAGCTATGCTATGCTATCTTGTGGAATGTATTTTCAAAGACCCTGCTTTGAGTTAACAGACTTAGAGTAGTTTGCTGTATCTTGTGATGTTATTTATAGTACACCTCTCTTTAAGAATTACCTGCTGCTTAGACAACTAGTTATTTCCTTGATTTAATACGAGTATATTCACTTACGCTTAATTGTCGGTGTACAAATTTCAGTAATATAATTCCTCGGGAGTACAATTTCATTAAAGTGCTGATGATACTTTTATATTTGGTGGCAGTACACACACACACACGCTGGTGCAGTGGTAACGCTCTCGCTTGCCAACTGGTGGACGGGAGTTCGCGCCTCGCTCAGGTTGCGAAAAAGTTTCACTGACGAAGTGGGTGGTTACTGTCCCCCTCGAGCAAGGGGACGGGTGTGTGCATGTGTGAAGGTCACAGCCTTGCCCTTAGATCGGACTATATGAGCTCCCAGCTCCCTTCCTGGAGGGTAAAAGCTGACGATCACGACCATCAAGTGATCCTGACCGACCCGGTGAATTACACAAAGTGACATGAATTTGCAAGAAACTGCCTTAGTGAAAGATCCATATCACTGTGAAGGAGTTTTCCAAAGCTCATAGCATCATATCTCAGGGAGAGAGAAACTCTCTCGGAGATGGAATTGCCATTCTCGTCCCATCCTTCAAAGCTTCAGAGCTGCAATTTCCCCGTCCGATACAAAATTGAATGTGATGCCAATAACGGGTCCCTTACTGGAACGGGAAGAGATGAATTTCCAGTAACCACTCATAGTGTATGTTGTTGAGTAGAGTGAAAGAGAGGCAACTCAAAGGGCGAGTCCACACATGTGCTCGGACAAGTGTTGGCAACATGTAAGCAACACAGTAATGAACAAGCTGCAAACATGTTGGGAACAGCAGCGTCCAGATCATGTTGGCAACATCGTGATGAAGCCTCAGCTGCCTGGTATGGACACACTTAGGCCCAATTCACACTATAGGGATGGTCGCGCTCCGCTCTCGGTCCGCTAACTGTCCGGTCAAATATCATTACTTGCATTTCAGTTGAAGCATTCACACTGGCAGTAACGGTCCATGAACGCTCCGTTCTCGCTCCGCTCACGATCCATTCAAAAGATATTTTGACCAGAGCGAGAGTGGACCGTGAGCGGAGCGAACCGACTGTGTGAACACCCTCCACGTTCTCACTCTGCTCCAATCTTGATTCAGCCCTCTGAATGATGTGTTTTCCTTCTTCAGGTCATCTTCAGTTTTTGAAAGTATTTTTTCAAATACTGCAATGTTCATTCTAAAATAGCTGTGAAATTTACTTTCATCATCAATCAGATGAGGAAACAGTGTATGGAATTATCTTGCAAGATTGGATGAACACATACTCCCTTTTTCGACTTGGTTTCTAAGTTGTTTTATTATATATATATATATATATATATATATATATATATATATATATATATATATATATATATATATATATATATATATATATATATTTTCGTGGTAGTTGGGGGCGCTCACCATCTGCTTCCTCGATGTAGTGCTGCTCTCGGGTGTCTGCCCTTTCCTCTCCTCCATCCTTCTTTCCTTCCATCCTCGTCTGTCGTTCTCTCCTTCATTCTTTCCTTGTCCTTCTGCCTACAGGTGACTTTACACTCCCTCTTCTATCTTTCTTTCCTTCATTCTCTCCTCTTCCTTCAGCCTGTGGGTGACTCTACACTGAGTGACAAGCCAAATGGTTTCCTGTACACCAGGAAGCCATTTACTACGCTGGGTGGTAACCATATAACCAAATTTTGGCGCCTGGTGGTTTTGTGGGTAATTATTGCGCTCCAATCGGATTGAGCTGGTGGATGTTTATATCCAAGGGATGGTTGGGGTTGATTGCTCATGAAATGCCACTCAGGGATAATGTCGGGACCAAATGCCTAGCCTCGGGCTGCTACGCTCCTCATGGGGCAATGTAGGATTGGATGATGGATGGATGTTTTTCTTCTTTCTTCTTTTTCATCCAGTGCAGTGGCGATCATTGCCAACTCGGCTTGTGAAAAGTCACACATCCTCCGTCAGTGGTGGTGGTACTTCTACTGTTGAGAGAGAGGGGATGACGGGACCGTGAGCGAAGCGAGAGCGGACCGGCCGTGTGAATGCACCATGACCGTGAGCAGAGCGAGAGTGGAGCGTGACTGGAGCGTGACCGTCCTATAGTGTGAATAGGGCCTTATTCCTTCGCCTCTGCTGCCAGTGTTCGAAGCTGCACTGAAACAAGTTTGCATACATCTGTCCAAATACTGCTGCAAACATGTTCCCGAACATGTTGTCAGCTGTGTTGCCAACATAAGTTCGAGTACACGTGTGGACGCGCCCTGACGGAATTGACCCTATTTATCTGGTTATATTTATGCTGATCTGTTACTTCGTATTTATCTCAGTCAGACCTGGGGTTTTCCTGTTGTTCAATAAAACTGTATTGCTCTAGGCACGATTAAATATGATTCAGTGAGGCGTGGATGGTATGGTTTATCACATGTCTAGTACTCAGTCTGCGTCCACACCAAACACTTGCTGGCACGGGCGTGGGATCTGCATCACTGTAACCCAGTTCAGGCCCGTAACTGACCGCGTCCAGCGGGGCCACTTTATCCATACGGACTGTCTTTCCTCCCTTCAACGGCTACGCTCTTTCTCCCTCCATGATAATGTGTTCCTCCTAACAGCAATTTACACGGTTGCAACTCTTCTTGTCCAAAGGGGAGCCACTATCATACTTCACTGGCTCCCAGGTCATGTCAGGATTACTGGCAATGAAAGAGCTGATGATGCGGCACGCGTTGCCTGCACTCATCCAGAGATAACATTCCCCCTCCGCCCCAGCCCCTCATACTTTCTTGGTGCACTAAAGGCAACCATAGGCAGGCTGTCCCGGGAGGAACACCAACTCTGCATCTCGGGGGGCTCTAGCTCTGCAGACTGGTATGCCACTGCTACAGCATACTCTCCCCTCCTGCCTCCTAAGGGCCTGCCTAATTATTTAGTAGTGAGAATACGGAGATTGCGCCTGGGGTTCCCCTGCTTCAAACAGATCGCTGGTACGGAGCCTGATCCGTGCCCTCATTGCTTGGCCAGGTCCGATGTGCCTCTCGTACATTACCTCCTTCACTGCCCCGCTACATCTTTGCTAAGGTCTTGCCCCGATGGTGGCCATGCCCGATCGGGTGATGAATTTAGGGATGCTGCTGGCATTGTTGCCAGGGCACCTTTTAATGTTCTACTTAACATGGTTAGGGACTACCCTCCACCACGTTAATCTCGGAAAGAGCACTATATGTGCAACTGTGACGGGCTCTTTGTTTGCCCGTGTCCCAGTTCAACTGGGACGAATATCCCCCCCCCCCCCGAAAAAAAAAGGGGCCACTTGTATGGGTTACTGTGATGCAAAACTCCCTCCCGCACCCTCCCGCGCCAGCAACCATTTGGTGTGGACGCACTTAGTTTGGTCTACCTTCTCCAACCGTGTTCTTCACTCCTTCAGGCCTTCAGAATTTTGATACCTAGTTGCGTGCCACAAACGCTGTCGTCGCCTACCAATGGGGTGCCCGTATACCTGGCTGACAACACAGGCCGAAGTACAAGGATTTTGAGGATATGTAGGGCTATGCTATAGTGAAAAAAAAGGTTTAATCACATGTTCTCGTGTGGATTAAATTAAACACACCCACACACACACACACACACACACACACACACACACACACACACACACACACACACACACACACACACACGCACGCACGCGAGAGAGAGAGAGAGAGAGAGAGAGAGAGAGAGAGAGAGAGAGCACATTGTTCATTGGAATTTTAGAATTTCTCTAGCAATCATCCTACGATAGACAGATACAATAGACAGTACTTGTTTTTTCGAAAGTGTTAACGCACTCGTGATGGTAGAAATCTTGTCCATTACACTTGTGCTGCCTGCAGGCAGATTAATGCAGCTTAGGTTTGTTGTTGTTGTTGTTGTAAATAACTTCCACTAAGCCACTGACGTAGATGTACGAGTATAGTGCGTATATTACTTAGCTTACGAATGGCCTCTTGATATGTAAATGCTGGGAATATCTTTATAAAATTTAATACCTTTGGTTTGGGAGAAATATTACTATTTTTATTAAGCTTACCTACTAATAAGTTAATGAAGGACTGCAAAAGCGTTTCGCCTTGTATGGGATAAAAGCAGCCTCCATTACCGCTTTAGTAAGACAGAAATCGTAACTATTGTCCTAACTACCGCCAGATACGTTAATTCAGTTGGGAGTGGTGTTCTGTTCCCTAAGGGCTCCAACACAGCCTGACAACACCATGTGAAAGTGTATGTATGTAGGCTGACTGATGGCCCTCAGGTAACGGACTAGGGACTACCAAAGCGTGTGCCTAGAGTCGGACACACACACACACACACACACACACACACACACACACACACACACACACACACACACACACACACACACACACACACACTGCCCATGACTCAGTGGCTTTACTTGATGACACTGTTATTCTTCCCTTCTCTCGGCAACAAAATATTTTCTTCCCCGCTGAGCAGTAAAACTGTCTTCTCTTGCAGCAAACACACACTCTTTGCAGCAAATAACTCCTCTGTGCTCAGTGCTCCAGAATCCTCCATCTCCTCGCTCCCAGCAGGAAAACTTTCTCCTCTTTTCTTTCTTAAAAGCAAAATATTTTCTGTTCCTATCTGTGGCCACCAAACAATTTTCTGGCAGGCAGCGGCGCGGGTGTGCAGGGACGGGCGGGAGGGTTAAGGCCTCACAACAGACAAATTCTCCGAGGACATTTTGTGACGCCGGGGAATTTCACGGTCATGAAACTATGGGGCGGGAATCCCTGATGTCGGGTGGCGAGAGAGAGAGAGAGAGAGAGAGAGAGAGAGAGAGAGAGAGAGACCTTGATCTCTATTACATCTTCCAGTTTTGTGATATATTTTTCCTTTTAGTCGTGCTGTCTCCATACGATTTGACTAACTTTATCATTGTTCTTACTAAAAGGGTTAGATGCGGTCTTCACGCCCCATCACTACCAAAGACTTTCCGAAAGCTAAAAAAAAAAAAAATCGAATGTAAGTAGCAACCCAAAAACACCAGGTAGTGAGAGGGCAGATATTTTTTACATCTGCTAGTATGTATTCCTCGTAATTAAAAAGTTCAGTAAATTAGTCGTCGATGAGTCTCACTCTCTCTCTCTCTCTCTCTCTCTCTGCCATATCAGGACTAGGAGAGGGTGATCAGCTTCGCTCGCCCCTGAGTGGCATTATGTGGGCAATAAATCCAGTCAACCTTCTGATGTAAACCCCTACCGTCCCTTAACCCGTCACGTCCCGAGGTTTTCCGCACCTCCGACATCCCCCAGTCCCGAGGTATTTTCGATTTTTTTTTTTTGGCTAAAACCTTCGCTTTTGGTGAGAAACATCGAAAATGCATAGAGAAATCGCTCACCTGAGGTTTAAAGTGCCCAATCCAGGTAGGAGTTCCTCCTTACCTGAGTGGGTTTTTTAACATGCTGGCACCAAAGAAAACGAGTTCTATGGGAGGGTAACTATTTTATCCACTCATAAACGGTATTTATTTATTTACTTGGTACGAATGTATATGTAGTATGACAGTATATTGGTTTTCAAGCAGTAATAAAGGCATTATAAGCATTGTTTCACTCACTAACTAATCACCATACCTGACCTATTTTTGCCACACTACCTGATCATTATTTCTGGCTGTTTCTTCTTCTAATGCTATGTAAACATTGTCCTCCACATTGTCATCGATTGGGGAATCACTCTGGCCCTGAATAACTTTACTAGCCAGGTCACTGGTAACGGGCCCTTTGCCAAGACAATGGCATGAGGGGGGGAGGGGGGAGGTTATGCAGTGTAAGGCATTGTCCCTGCTTGGTATCTTGTACAGGAATAGAGGAAGGTGTCCTGTGTATACACACGAAAAATCAATTGCGAAAATTGAAAATTGTGCAAATTAGGTACCTTGCAATTGCACGACGTACTGGTACGTCGCCGGGACTGGCAAATGCAAATCGTGGTGACGTACCCATACGTCGTCGGGACGGGGCGGGTTAACAGGTTGTAGCGTCCCTAACCCACGTGGCCACTAGGCACCATTTGGCTACATGGTCACCACCCAACATTCACTTTTCAATCACAATCGCTCCAGTTATCATTATTAAAAGAATTTCATATGAACTTGCGGCATTTGATGTCAGAGTGGGATAAAATGGCCAACCAATACAAGGTGATTTACTGCATTAAACAGTCCTTCGTCACTCAGTGGTAACTGGAAATTAGGATATCATTCACCACCATCACCACCGCCGCCACCACCACCACCATCATCACCCCACCAACGTCACTACGACCATCACCCCACCAACAACACCACGAACACTACCACCACCACCACCACCACCACCACAATCATCATCATCATCATCATCATCATCATCATCATCATCATCATCCTTCTGTATAGTGGGCTTGAGCTGAATAAAACTGCTTGGTGTTAGCTGAAATAAAATACTGAACATTATTTTTAAGTTTCAGTCAAGACATTCGTCGAGACAATTTTTAATACCCCTTTCCTTGATGGATTTATCTTTGCCTAATGTTTTGGTTTGCCAGTGGACAATATAAACTGAGAAGCAAGTACGAGGATTCTGTACTGAAGCAGTAACTTCGTCATCATCATCATCACGTTCCCACCTATTGAATAGGGTAGGTAGGATTCGAGAAATGGATATTTCTCGCACAACATAGGGAGAACTACCAAGAGAAATCCAGGTGAAATTATTCCTACACTCGCTCATGTAATATTCGGACGTGCAGTTCACAGCATACTTCTTCCATACTTAACTGTTTCTTGTAACTGTCTCGCTTCACAACACTGCAGAGACAATTTATTGACTATTTGAAATTAAAAAAATGGTGCAGCCCTTGACATGTGCTTCATCATACAGTACATGATTCCTTCGTCTGTTATTTGGGTCCATCACGCATTAATTTTCCATATCCTGACCTTCACGCCCTCCCCTGCCGTTAAGCTCTCACATTTACCCTTTACACCATCCCCTTCATATTCATAATTCTCAACTGACTATATCATCTAAACACTCTCTTCCCTTAGTATGAATTACTAAATTCCTAATTTTGCACTTTACCGGATCTCAGTTTTTCTGTTGCCAAAGCTTTGAATATTAATGTTTCAGTATGCCTTTAATGACTCATGTCCTGTATGATGACAAAGCTTAATGTATTATGGCAGTGAAACATGGGGAGGAGGAGGGTGATCTGTGTAGGTTTGTGTTCGCAAAAATATGGATAGTTTCTGTAAATACCAGTACAATATATGGCAGAACTGCGAATGAGCAGATGAGAGATTTCCTCGAGACTTAAATCATTAATGATGTGATGGGTTCCTGCAGTTTTGGAGGTGATTCACGTGGATTAGACAGTTGGAGAGAATGGATAATGACAAAGGTGTGAATAAGATCTTTGAATGTAAATGTGCAGGGAGTAGCTTCAAAAGGTAAACAGACAAACAAACGAATAAGACTTGGAATTAGATTTCAGATAAGGACACCAGGAATAAGGGACTAAACCGAGACGTTGCTAGAGGTGACGTAATAGCATGGAGAGCAACCGTTAGGTGAACATGACTGACACATGTTGGGTACGCAGGTGCAAAGCCTTTCAAAACGAGAAAACGAAGTTTAGCAAAACTGTCTGGAGAGACAAAAAAATTAATAAAAAAATAAAAAAATAAATAAACTATGAAGAAAGACTGGATCAGAGTCAGATAATTTGGTGGTAGAAAGAATTAGGTAAATAACCGCGCCCCTCGACCACGTACCTGCGTCGTGCCATGAATCTGTATCAGGAGGTAAAGGAATGGTGTGGTCAGCAGAGGATGGATTGGGTTTGGCTAGGAATTTGATGGGCTGCAGAGAATCAGTCCTAAATACCTATTCATCCTGAGAATATTTTGACTGTACTCTTAAGTTAATTAATTCAGTTTCGAATTAACGTTCCAAATTGGAGGAGTTAAACAAGCGTTTCTTTTTTTTTACCTCTACTAAAATTTTATCCCAAACCGAAAAAAAAAAAAAATGTGCTGCAGTATAAGAACATAAATAGCAAGAAGGAGCACCCAAAAAGTGTAACACCTGCTACCACCAACAGCTCTAAGGGCCAAATATTTGAATATTCCCTGTAACCATCACCTCCGATATATTGATTTCAAAGTCGAATTACTTCATTTTTCCCCAACACTTAACCCTTTCACCAGCTTGGGCTCGAAACATAAACAAAGAAAAAATGTAGTTGACTTCTGCCCAGTGACTCGGACCTTCGACTTTAGCTGCAACCTTGACTAACGACTGATTATCCAGAAAATAGGAATATCTTTATCCCTGTTTTAACATGACCTTTTCTGCAAAGTGTGGTCTACATGAGAGAGAAAATGATAAACTTGATCTTCTCATGTGATCTTGAATTTTGACCTATTGTTTAAAAAAAATATAGGTCAACCTTTTGGGACATAACTCATGCATCAAGTTCGATCCAATGATCAACTCTTTTACTAAACTATTTTGTCCACACACTCAAAGACACAGGTCTAACTTTGACTGTTTCCTGTGACATGATCTTCTATTAATAGTTCTCAAAACTGAACCCCTTCATCCTTACCTGACCCTGAGCACTTCCACTAAGTTGGTTCTTATCATATCAAAATTGTTTGAGCTGACATGCCCTGTAACCTTGGCCTGAGAGACCTTTCCCTGTGATCCTGACCATTGATTGATTATTCTCCAAATCAGATCCTTTTATTCATGCCTTATACTCAACCCTTCCACAAAACTTGGCTGAAACAGTTTTTAAATGTTTAATTTCATATTGACCACTGATTTATTGTTCTTGAGAACAAAAGGTTTACTCCTTGGCTGACCCATCAGAAATTATTTTTATTTATTTATTTATTTTACCTTCCTTGACTGAGTGTCCTCAAAATTGAAAGACTTCATTCTTGCTTTTACGTCAACTTTTTCCCAAGTTTCGTCCATATTTAATAAAAACTTCTTAAATCAAACTCTGACCTAGCTTTTGTGACCTTGACCTTTGACCAGTTGTTCTAAAACCAAAAAGGTTTACTCATTGGTTGTCTCCCTGTCCCCACACCAAGTTTGTTTAAAATCAGATAGAAGTTATTTTTCACACACACACACACACACACACACACACACACACACACACACACACACACACACACACACACACACACACTCAGAGGCACACGCCCCAATCAAAACATATGATCTCGCCTCGTGATTTGCGGGTGTACTTACACCTTCGAGCTGAAAGAATTACCCCGTCTACTACAGTGACGTCTGTGGTATTTTGTTCTTGTTACTGTCAGACGGTTTTGTTTAGATTAGGAGGCTTTTGAAATTGCTGGGGTTAGTTACAGCCTTCATGAACCCCTTCACTTCAAGCATTATCCCTTAAGATGAACGAAAATCGTCTGGCAGCAGCAGAATATGATGCATATGATGTTCTTGGGCTGAAAGAGATTAATGTAAGTTGCTTGTCACTCCCTCAGGGAAAGAAGTCTCTTCATGGATAAACACAAAAGTCCTAATGTAGCAACTATAAAACCCAAACTCAGTATCCCGTGCTGGTGGCAGGCCTGGCCCCAGAACCAACATGATCACCTGATGGAGTTTGACTAGATTGAGGAAATTGGATTTATCAACGTTTGTAAGGCACGAGTTACCCCAGAAAACGAGGCAAGGAAACTACTCTCCCTTCCACATTCTCTGTTTTATTAGTCTTTTTCTGTTTGTTTGGTAGCCATCATCTCTCTCTCTCTCTCTCTCTCTCTCTCTCTCTCTCTCTTATTATGACAATTTTTTATTTTCCGTTCTTTCCCCGTTTCCCTGTCGGGGGAGAGGAGGTCTTTCTGCTTGGTGCCCATTCTCTATATTAGGCCCTATTTATGTATTTAATTTAACAAGTTTCCCTATTCCCCCAGCCTCCGTCATTCTCTTTTCACAGTCTACCTCAATTTCCTTTATCATTTCTCAGTTTTAATTTCCTCCTCCTTAACAGTTCCTTCTATTCTCCTTTCCCCTCAGACGTCTCCACTTTCTCATTCTCGTTCTCCTCTCCCTTTTCCTATATTGCTTAACACTCATCTATTACTCTCCCATACCCTCCTTTTTATCATCTGACTCCAATCTCTCCATATTATCCTTCTTCCCTATCAGTCTGACGACGAGAGGTTACTCCTTGACTGGATTCACATCATGTCTGTTACGATTGTACGAGTTTGTGACTGTTCCCTACGGCGCTGGAGAGGGACGCCGTCGTGTTGTGACATCGTTATAATTGGACGGCTCAAGTGTCTGCTTGTTCACCTGACGAAATAAATAAATAAGTAAATAAAATTAAATCGTCAAGTTAGAACGGTAAACATTTGCGGCTTGTTCATTACACCAAAGAATACATTCAATATATTAGACAGAGAAGCAGAACACATAAATATTGCAATCTGTCTCACTCTATCTGTCCGTTAGTACGTGGTCTTTCTATTTATGGCTTTCAAGCAGATCCTATACTACTGAATCTGATTTGCTGTCGGACATTTTCATATGCGAAGAAAAGCAGTGTCGCTCTGCATAACTTGTCTAAAGGAACTATGTTTTGCAGTTGTACAACAGTTGAGGCCTTTATGAACGAAGGCCATCACAACACTCTTCACTTTCACACAGGGCTTAGCAGGTCTTATTATGACAGCAAAGGGAAAGGTTAGAGTTGTTAAACAATGGCACTCAGAGACATTAAAAGATTGTGCTACTGTGCTGGATTATGTAAAGTCCACCTGTGACTGCCCGGCCGTTATTAATCTATTATTTTGTTACTGAAGCATTGTGTCATGATTGAAGAGTGTTGTAAGACATACGATACTTCACATACCCATACCTACTTGTGCTGTCAGAGGGAAGACTGATAGGGGTGTTCTGGTACTCGAAGATTTTTTAGTGTGAGTCTTGGTCGACGATTTCTTTCCCACGCTTAATTTTTCTCCCCTGCTCTCACAATGGAACCTATTGAGCTGAGGATGGAGGAAAGGTGTTTTGCTGGCCTGCATTCATGGCAGGCTGAAAAATTTTGAAACTGCAAAAAATTTTCACACACAAAAAAAATAACCAGTATAGCACCGACACTGTACATTTTGCATAATTTAAAAAGCTGTGTATTAGCAAGCCAAATTGTATAATGGCTGGACTAAAAGCCTTTGGTGGGAAGACGGGGCACTAATGGACGAATATACCGGTAAAGTGCAATAGTTACTTTTTTTTTTCATTCCCGCATATTGCATGAACAAACAGCCTAAGCGTACCGTATTGACTTAACAGTGTTTTTTTCAGTAGGTGTACAAATTACCCTCATCTAGTTCCTAATCTTTCCTAAGATGTATGATGGACGCAGAAAAGGGGAAACTTAAGCCTGCAGTCCACCGGGTTCAGATTTCTGATGAACTTCGGGCCGCATCAACAACAACAACAACATCTGTCCCTTACAAGCAAAATACAACCCGAGAAAGTCAGGTCAACCCTTCCATTACCATGGCAACAGGTATTACAGAATGTTCAGGTTAAATGCAGATCATCATATTTAGCTGGGAAAATTTCTAGCAGTCCAAAGGGTGGTTCTCAGTTTTCAATCCTTTCACTAATAGCAATCCCATCAGCTGGACAATATCATTAGCTTTTTATGGCTACCTTTTTTCTCTGTTGTGGCTTTAATGTCGATCAACCGACGCCTCATCCTGTAAGGGGTACCTGAACAAAAAGAACCTCCAGGTATTCCTCACCCTACCCAGTAACGAACCACTTTTCCCACAAATCACTCTCCTTTTCTTCTACTCGCACCTTATTTTCCCTCCTCATATTATTTGCCATTGTTAAAATGATATGTAAATAAGGTCAAGAGTGAAAATTTAATTACCCACACAATTCAGATGTCATTTCTTGGCATAGTGTTGCTCCATCCAGACGACTTTATTCACGTTATTGTAGGTTTCTCTTAGTGACGGGACTTTGTGAAAACTGTTATCTGACCCCTGTAGTTTGCAGCATCTTTCCTGAGTCTGTTGGTGGGAAGAATAAAGCATATAAGACGACAGGTTAATGAAGGTTGCATCTGTCCTATCCAGGTTAATGAAGGCTGTATCTGTCCTGTCCAGGTTAATGAAGGCAGTATCTGTCCTGTCCAGGTTAATGAAGGCTGTACTTGTCCTATCCAGGTTAATTAAGGTTGTATCTGTCCTATCCAGGTTAATGAAGGCTGTATCTGTCCTATCCAGGTTAATGAAGGCTGTATCTGTCCTATCCAGGTTAATGAAGGGTGTATCTGTCCTATCCAGGTTAATGAAGGCTGTATCTGTCCTATCCAGGTTAATGAAGGCTGTATCTGTCCTATCCAGGTTAATGAAGGCTGTATCTGTCCTATCTAGGTTAATGGAGGCTGTATCTGTCCTGTCCAAGTTAATGAAGGCTGTATCTGTCCTATCCAGGTTAATGAAGACGGTATCTGTCCTATCCAGATTAATTAAGGTTGTATTTGTCCTTTCCAGTTCGAAAATTTTCCTATACTGAGTGAACCTATCTGTCGTCAACACAGGAGAATAAATGGTGTCATCGTACTGGAAATGTTGCAGGTATAGCAACAATGGCTGAGATAACACCGAGTTAATAGTTTCCTGCACAACAATTATTACATGGAGCAGGGAGTCCGTCTCCGCTGCAAGCGATGTCAGCCGACGGCTTGAAACTGAATGCACCTGAATATTGGTGGTTCTCGCGTTTTCTATTTTTAAACCCTTTAGTCCGATAACATTTTTTTTTCTTTTTTTTTTATATGACTACGATAATTTTAACCGCAGGAAGGTCTTTTAGTACTGAAGTGGTTAATGAAGGATCATCCAGTTCGAAAAGTTTCTCAGGTTTAATAAAATCATCCGGCAGTAGCAAGAATAAAATATACAATGCGTCATCACAGTGAAGGGGTTATGGGTTGCGATAATTATTCACTTAAGCTTTCTTCCGCCTCTTCATTAACTCCTTCAGCACAATATTTTCACATCAGTCATGTTACCAACGGGCTATCTAAGTCAGGTTTTGGAAGATATCCAGCTGTGAAGAGGTTAACGAGGGCAACAGCTAACTCTTGAAGGTAGAAAATCCTCCAAGCTGAATATATCCGTCTGGTGCTACTTAATAAGATTATAACGAGGTAGTGGACTAAACGGGTTAAAACAATAACCCAATACTAATCTCATATCAGACTAATAACCAAAATAATTAACTCTAACCCTTTTGTATTATCGCCACATGATTCCATTACTTGTAGGATCACTGGCTTTCTCCGAGTGTTAAAAAGTATGTTAACTCCTTCAGTACGGGGAGTCTTTAATGTTGTAATTGTGGTTACCAGTAAGCAACTTCGTGGACGAGAGACTGACTAGATGTGTGTATATGAGTGAGGTGAAGGAGAGGGGTGGAGGTGGAGACCAAGAATGATAACGACGTATTGAGTGAACATGTCTATAAGAGACGGGGAGGGAAAGTTGGAGAGAGAGAGCAGCCTGAAGACGTAAGGCGATTCGTTTGTGGCCGCCCCTTCTGGAATCAAACCACCTGCTGTAGATGAATAGGCAGTTAGCTCCAGAGAGAGCCCTGGTAACAGCAGTGTTGGGTAAAGTTCAGGGCATAATTCACCAAGGAAGCGGGAAGGAGGCAGACAGGCGGTGGAGGCCGAAGTGACAGCATTTTCCCTGGTGAGACAAGACGCCTGTGAAATTAACTGTTGCCGCTCCTTCACCACTAAAAGGACATTTAGTGCCCACACACTTGCCACCATTTCCCACATTTCCAACACATACCATCACTTCCCACATCTCCAGTATACAATGATTCTCCCGTTTCTTACGCACCTCCATTGCTCACATCTCCAACTCACTTACCATAATTCTCACATTACTAACATACCACCATTTATCACATCTCTGACACACTCACCGCCATTTCTCACATTTGACGCATGGAAAAGTTTGGAAGGAATGAGAGAGTGTTTTTTATTGGTGATATAAATGGTAAAGTTGGGAATGCGAAGGTGGATGGAATAGTTGGTGAGTGGGGTGTGCCTGCTGAGATAGATGAGAATGGGAGTGCGTTAGTGGACATTTGTGCTGGAAGGGGGTTGATGGTAGCCAGTACCCTCTTCAGGCATAAAATGATCCAGAGGTATACATGGCGAGTGATGAGAAGGGTGGGTGGTGAACTGAATGAAAGGAAGGCATTGATTGATTATGTGTGTGTGGATGAAAGGATGCGAAGATGTGTAATGGATGCAAGAGTTTATAGAGGTTGGGGGAGTGGACTTTCTGACCACTACTTGGTGGTGGCCAGAATCAAGGTCCAATTAGAATGGAGAAATAGAAGAAGGGAAAGACGAGAGGAAGGAGTAGTTGCAAGGAGAGTGGAAAGGTTACAAGAGGATGAGAAAAAGGCAGAGTATAAGAGAGAAGTGGAGGAACGATTGGGCAAATATGAACTGGAGCAGATGGGAGACGTGGAAGGTGTGTGTAGCATATTTACAGAAGAAATATGTGCAGCATGTGATGTGGTGTGTGGAAGGAAGAGAAGACGGAGGGGGAGTGCAAGGAACAGAGTGGTGGACTGAAGAGGTGAAACAGGCTGTGGCACAAAAGAAGAAAGCATACAATGAATGGATGAGAAATAGGGGCGTGGAAGAAGTTGAGAGGCGGAAGAGAGAGTTATATGTAGAAAGAAAGAGAGAGGTGAAAAGATTAGTAAGAGAGAGTAAGAAGAGAGTGGATGAGGAATTTGGAAGGAATTTGAGTGTAAAGTGGAGGGACTGTAAGAAAATGTTCTGGAAAGAGGTGAAAAGAGTAAGACAGGGTGGAGGTGAAGTTAGCAGGGGAGTGAAAGATAAAAATGGTAGATTACTAGTGGAGAAGGGAGAAAAAGTGAGCAGATGGAGAGAACACTTTAAGGAATTGTTGAACGTAGAGGATGGAAGTAATGCGAGTATAAGTGGCTGGGGAATGGCTGGGAGAAGGAGGGAGGTGAGAAGACAGGAAGAAATCAGTAGGATAGAAGTTGTGGAAGCAATGAAGAAAGTTAAATCGGGGAAAGCCCCAGGAATTGATTGAGTGTGTGGTGAAATGCTGAAGCATGGGGGAGAGATAGTAGTAGAATGGATGTGGAAGACGTGCAGATTAGCCTGGGAGGAAGGTAGAGTCCCGGAGGATTGGAGGTAAGGTATAATTATTCCCTTGTACAAAGGAAAAGGGGAAAAAGAAGTGTGTGGTAATCACAGGGGCATTTGTCTTCTTAGTATAATAGGAAAAGTGTATGGTAGGATACTTATTGACAGAGTTAGAGAAAGAACAGAGAAATTAGTTGGAGAAGAACAGGGAGGCTTTAGGAAGGGAAGAGGTTGTGTAGATCAGATATTCATTCTTAGATCTTTAGTGGAAAAGTTTCTAGAGAAGGGAAAGAAGTTGTATGCGGCTTTCATGGATTTGGAGAAAGCATATGACAGGGTGGATAGACAAGGATTGTGGAAAGTGTTAAGAATATATGGAGTAGATGGGAAGTTGTTGAATGCTGTGAAGAGTATGTACGATGGTGCGAAGGCTGCAGTGCGTGTGGATGGTGAACTAAGTGAAATTTTCTCTTTGAAAGTTGGGTTGAAACAGGGATGTGTCATGTCTCCATGGTTGTTCAATCTGTACATGGATGGGGTAATAAAAGAGGTACAAGGTAAGGTAGTGGATGTTGGAGTGGCCCTGGTGAGAGAGGATAGTGTTTGGAAACTCCCTGTACTGTTGTTTGCAGATGATACTGTGTTGTTGAGTGAAGACGAAGGGGAGATGCAAGGCTTGGTGGATGAGTTTGGGAAAGTGTGTAAGAAACGGAATCTGAAGGTGAATGTAGGGAAGAGTAAAGTGATGGTCTTTGAGAGAGGTGAAGTCAGTGAATGTACAGCGAGGTTGGATGGTGAGGTTTTGGAAAATGTGAGTACGTTTAAGTACTTGGGTAGTGTGATGAGTAAGGATGGAGGTTTGGAGGGTGAAGTGCTTGAAAGGGTACAGCAGGGAAGAAAGGTTGCTGGTTCTTTGAAAGCAGTGATAAGAAACAGGGAAGTGAGCATGGAAGTGAAAAAGTTATTACATGATAGTATTGTGATACCAACTCTAACGTACGGAAGTGAAGTTTGGACGTTGTTTGAAGGACACAAGTCAAGAGTGAGAGCAGTGGAAATGAGTTATTTAAGAGGAGCCTGTGGAGTCACATGGAGAGATAGGCTGACGAATGAGGATATAAAGGAACGTTGTGGTGTTGATGTGGATGTGATAGGGAGCGTTATGAGGAACACACTGAGGTGGTTTGGTCATGTGGAGAGGATGGAGGATGAAAGACTGACGAAGAGAGTGTATGTGAGTGAGGTGGAGGGGGGGAAGAGGGAGGGGGAGGCCGAGGATGAGATGGAGGGATGGGGTGGAGAAGTATATGAGAGAGGGGTGTGTGAGTTGGGAGCAGGGCAGTGAAATGGCGGGGGACAGGGCGACTTGGAGGCGATTTGTTTGTGGCCACCTCAAACGGGATTGAGGCGTCTGGCAATAGATAAATAGATAGATAGACGCAAACCAACATTCTCACATTTCGAACGCACATGATTACCATTAACACACCATCATATACCTTAGTTCTAACACACTAATCACCATTTGTCACATACCAAGAGATATAACCACAATTTCTCACATTTCAAACTGATTTACCACCATTTTTATTTCCACATTTCTGGCAATTGCCATCATTTTTTAGTTACCCAGTCTTGCTGTCACAGGGCAAAGACTTGTTTTAACAGAAAAATTATACTTCCATCAAGGAATGTTGTTTATTGTAAGGATACAGTAAACGTAAATAGGAACCATGTCTGGACGAAACTGTTGCATCTCCCTAACAAATGTGTTTTGAAAATGCCGGTATTATTCTTCCACTGCTCGCATAACTAATATATTCGACAAGTTCAGCCACTTACACAAGGGGTTATAACGATTCTGAAACAGGAGAAAAAACACAAAACAAGGGGACCTGTTAACAAGGTTCACTCATCATACGGATGTTGGAAATTCTTGCCTCCATCTCACAAGCCTAAAGCACAACATAACTGAACTTCTTTGATGCAGTAACGTTATTTATATATTTTGTTGCCACTCCACACAGTTTTATGCAACACTGGAGAGATTTTCGACTTGGAGAAATTAGACAAAGATTGCATCATTTACTGAACCGTCTCCCCTAATTTAAATAAAACAATCTGCAAATTAAAAAAAAAATCGGACTGAAGAGATTAATGTCCTTCGCACCGCCTGTGGGATTAAGATCATTCCATCAGTTATCAGTTTATAATGAAGGTGACATCCAGTGTATTGTATCTTATAAACCCTGTGAGGATGGGCTACATGTAATCCAAGGCGTTCGAGATGGAAAGTTCTTTATCTATTGTTTTTCTTTTACCTTAAACAAGTTTTTTTGTCAACTTGTCAGTATAAACCAGTCATATTCTCGTAATATGCAGTCAGGGAGAAATGTACGCCTAATATTTCACCACTTCTACTTCCCACATCCCCCTGCTTGCTAATATTCGTTTGCTGAGAGGCTTGACATGTTTCTGTATCCAAAGATGACTATCTTTGATATCATGCGTCAGGAAAGAAAGTGACGGACTCATCCTAGAGCCGTGGTCAGACGAGGGCATTTTCGAGTTATGGTAATCCGAAAGGCAATATAAAAAAAACATGAAATTATGTCAGAGGTGGTCACAAGATTCATTTTATCACAGCAAGAAAAAAAAAGTGATCGCCGCCATGCAATGACCCAAACGATCATCATCTTCCGTATCGAGCCCAATTGATCCACACAAGACTACCTCAGAAGTAACTAGAACAGTGTTCATTGCATATGCTGCACCCTTCATTAAGCATGACTGAACTACATAGAAATAATTAATTACATTTATATACAATAAGTAATTACCATATATAACTAATTTGATGAGATTAAGAGAAGAATATAAAAGGGAGGGCGAGGAGCAGCTAAGGCATCAATGTATCTCTGTTTATTTCTAAAACCACACACACACACACACACACACACACACAGAGGGGGGGGAGGAGGAAGGTTGGTCTTAAAACAGAGTCAAAATAGAAGCCCATTATTCCAGATCAGGTCAGTAAACCTCCATACCAACTGAGGCTAAAATCTCTTAAATTCCATACTAAGGCTGGCTTATGGCTTAAACCCTCTAGTCATTTCTACACTGGATTATACAGCGTGTGGTTATAATTAACCTCACTGGCCAATCCAACGCAAGAAGCCGCTGGTTAATTAGGCATTCCTTATTATAGGTCAGTGATGTGACCCAAAATATTAACATTTGTCATACAACATTCATTGTGTAAGGTTTAAATTATTCACCTATCGACTGCACGTGGGTCATTAAGGGAGTCTATCATTGTTTCCAGAGTCCCAATTTTCTTATAATATGACCCACAGTAGCTCTTATATTTCAGGTTCCTAACTGTACTACTGCACAGATACAAGGACGAAACAAACTTTGTGCAAGAGTCTGGTCGGCCCGAGAATCAATTTCGGGTTCCTTCAGTTGCGAACTGGATGTGATAAATCATGCACCACCACCTCCCTGTTATTCTCTACACACACAATTTGCATACGTATGTGACACGCTTCTCAAAATACAATCAACTAGAGGTTCCCCCAAGGGGGTAATCACACTAGCCGCTAGCCGATACATACCTAGCGAGCCTTGGACCTATTTTCACAAATCAGACCTATTTTCACAAATTTCGAACTCGTAGGAGATTTTCATCCCTACTACACACCTGTAAAATTTTGTGATATCTTGAGCGGGTTGCAAAGTTATCTTGGTAACAGACACACAGACCTTGACCTACTTTCACCAACGTCGAACTCGTAGGTGATTTTCATCCCTACCACACACTTGTAAAATTTTGTTGAGCGGTTGCGAAGTTATCGTGGTAACAGACGGACAGACCTCTACTTTCACCAGTTTCGAACTCATAGGAGATTTTCATCCCTACTACTCCCCTGCAAAATTTTGTGACGATATCTTGAGCGGTTGCGATGATATCGTGGTAACAGACACGCAGACCTTGACATACTTTCACCAATTTCGAACTCGTGATCGTTTTTTCCCCTGCTACACACTTGTAAAAATTTTTGATGATATCTTTAGCTGTTGCGAAGTTATCGTGCTAACAGACACACAGACACACAAACAGACAAACTTAAAACAATACCAGCTTCGCTATTGCGGCTGGTAATAAATTCAATGTGCAGTTTGTGACGGCTATAAAATGGATCCAGGATTCTGGTATTTTAAGTGAAGAGTGGATGATGTGTGATTCATGCCACTGGACATACTGTTGATAATTCTTCCACTTTTGTATTTTCGTTTTTCTTCATTCTGGAATCTCACCCCATCTTTGTGCGAGGGAAAGGGACAGGATAATGATGTGCTCCAAACTGTCACAACTGTAACTATGAAACTGTCCTATCCAGGTTAATGAAGGCTGCATCTGTCCTATCCAGGTTAATGAAGGCTGTATCTGTCCTATCCAGGTTATTGAAGGCTGTATCTGTCCTATCCAGGTTAATGAAGGCTGTATCTGTCCTATCCAGGTTAATGAAGGCTGTATCTGTCCTATCCAGGTTAATGAAGGCTGTATCTGTCCTATCCAGGTTAATGAAGGCTGTATCTGTCCTATCCAGGTTAATGAAGGCTGTATCTGTCCTATCCAGGTTAATGAAGGCTGTATCTGTCCTATCCAGTTCGAAAGTTTTGCTATACTGAGTGAACTTATCTGTTGTCAACACAGGAGGATAAATGGCGTCCTCGTACTGGAAATGTTACAGGTATCGGAACAACAATGGCTGAACTAACACCGAGTTAATAGTTTTAATAGTTTCCTGCACAATAATTAATACACGCCGCAGGAAGCCCATTTCAGCTGGAAGCGATGTGAGCGGACGTCTTGAAACTAAATGCACTTGGATATTAACAGTTCCCTTTTTCACATTTTTAACCCCTTCAATCCGTCATGATGTTTTCATCTAATTTTGTCTATATGTCTGGACGATGTTTTCAACCGTATCCAGGTCCTGTGGTACCAAAGTAGTTAATAAAGGATATGTCTAAGTCATCCAGTTTGAAAAGTTTCTCCTAAGCTTAGTAAAATCATCTGGCAGTAGCAAGAATAATAAATATACTACGTCGACTGAGTGAAGGGGTTATAGGTTGGGGCAAGTATTCACTCTTTCACCTCTTCATTAACTCCTTCAACAAGATCACATTCTTTTCAGTTAAGCCACCATCAGGCTATTTGCTTCAGGTTATGGAAGATTTCAAGGTGTGCAGATGTTAACAAAGGCAACATCCAACCTCTCGACCTAGAAAAGCCTTCTATAAGTTCAGTAAAGCCGTCTGGTGTTTCTTCCAGTAAAATGAAAATGCCTCAGTGAACTGAACGCGTTAAAACAATATAAACCAACATTAATTTTATATAAGACAAACAACCATAATATCTGTAACCCTTTCATATTTTCGCCACATGATTCCTTTACTTGTGGAAACATCGTTTTTATTTTCAGTTATTAAAAACTATGTTTTAATTGTGGTCAACATTAAGCAACTTAATGGACGAAAGACTGACTAGATGTGTGTATTTGAGTATCGTGGAGGAGAGGTTGGAGGGGGAATCCAAGAATGATATCCACAGATGGGGTGGAAATGTATGTAAGAGAGGGAAAAGGGGAGTTGGAGGGAGAGCAGCCTTAAGACGGAAAGCAGAGTGACACGGAGACGATTCGTTTGTGGCCACCCTTTCTGGGATCAAATAGCAGTTAAGCTCCAGAGAGAGCCCTGGTAATAGCAGTGTTAAGTGAAGTTCAGGGCATAATTCACCAAGGAAGCGGGAAGGTGACAGACAGGAGGTGGAGGCCGAAGTGACAGCATTTTCCCTGGTGAGACAATACGCCTGTGAAATTAACTGTTGCCGCTCCTTCCCCACTAAAAGGACATTTAATGCCCACACACTTGCCACCATTTCCCACATTCTCCAGCATACGATTCTCCCGTTTCTTACGCACCTCCATTGCTGACATCTCCAACGCATTTACCACATTTCTCACATTTCTATATTTCTCACACTTCCTGACACACTCACCGCCATTGCCTACATTTGGCACTTACCAACATTCACATTTGAAATGCATTTGACTCATATTAACTCACTCACCATCATTTCCCACAATTCAGACACACTAATCACCATTTGTCACACACCAAGAAAAATAACTACAGTTTCTCACATTTCAAACTGATTTACCACTATTTTTATGTTCACATTTCTGGCAATTGCCATCATTTTTCAGTTATCCAGTCTTGCTGTCACAGGACAAAGACTTGTTTTAATAGAAAAATTATACTCCCATCTAGGAATGTTGTTTATTCTAGGGATACAATAGACGTAAATAGGAATCATATCTAGCCGAAAGTGTTGCATCTCACCAAAACATGAGTTTTCTAAATGCCGGCATTATTCTTCCATTGCTCGCATAACTAATATATTCGAGAAGTTCAGCCACTAACACAAGAGGTTATAATGATCCTGAAACAGGAGAAGAAATGCAAAACAAGGGGACCTGTTAACAAGGTTCACACATCATACGGATCTTAGAAATTTTTGCCTCCATCTCACAAGCCTAAGTGCGCGTCCACATGTGCCCTCGAACATGTGTTGGCAACACAGCTGGCAACATGTTTGGATACATGTATGCAGCAGTCTTTGGACACATGTATGCAAACATGTTTCAGTGCAGCTGCGAGCTTACTGGCATAAAGGTGATGAGGTAAGTCTGTCCATAGGAGGCAGCTGAGACTTCATCATGATGTTGCCAACATGGCCTGGACGCCGCTGTTCCTAGCATGTTTGCAGCTTGTTCGTTATTGTGTTGTTTACATGTTGCCAGCACTGTTCTGGTGTCAACATCTTTTTCCATAAGAAGTTGTAGTATCACACATTTTACATAATAATTTTTAAAGCTGTTTAGTCATAATTAACAGTGTGTAATGAAGTGTGAATGATAAACAACCAAATATCATTTCGCTGTTAGCTGTGGTATAGAAAGAAGGTGGATGGCAGACCACAAGTGCCACCCTGTTTCAATTATAAAATGAAGGTTAGGAGAAGTGAAAAGATATCTGAATAGTGTGTAAGTGTAAAGTCCTGGGGAACCATTTATTATGTTGGTATATGTGAATGTACTTAATACCATTCTATAGAGGTAAGAATCTCGCTCTCGTGTGTGAGAGGCGAGATAAGGAGAGATCAAGCCAGTGCGGTGAGGAGTGGGTCAACCAGCGACTTCTAGCAACTCCAGAGGCACGGACGGCCGAGGCGAGCCGAGGGGGAGCGGGCGCGGGCTGTGTGGTGCCATGATCGTGCGTGGTGCGTCCTGTGGCGTCACTGCCTGGCGTGCTGCTAACTCCCACAGCGAGCAGGCTGCCGTGTATGGTTGGAGGAGTCTGGTGGAGTGTGGAACGCGGAATGTGGAACATCATCCTGGACTTTCTTATCTAGGTAGTGTCCATGCATTAGTAATCCACACACACACACACTTGAATCAACATACGTTAGTTAGTTAATGTGTGGAAATAAAGGTTTCTCAGAATTCCCTTGAAATAAATATACTTTCTGTGTATTTTATATGTGTCCCGTTCTCTGTCACTTACCGTAACTATCCATTTTTTTATGTCAGTTTATCTTCCTGTAACTGGGAGGGGAATATTACTGACAGGGTTGGATGGATACAGTGAAAAAGTGGGGATGTAGAATTAGGGGAAATAGAGATCAGCCAACCCCACTAGACTCAGAATTTTATGAGTGGGTTGAAACATCAAATAAAAGTGTTCAGACATATAAAATGAGTGAAGGACATATTGAGGATCAAGGTGATGAGGATATTTCTGAAAGACTGAATGAGGATTTGAATGCTTTGCATTTGCGTTCTGGTCATACTTATTCAACAATCCCAGAGCAATCAGTTAGATCCACTAGTCTTGCTAATGAAGGTATTCCTAGTGAGGAGACTGTGGAAGTTGAGACTACAACAGTACCTTTGGTCACTCAGGATATGCAAAATCCAGTCATTACTGATAGTACTACAACCACTCACATACCTGTTTATACTTCAGATGTTTTCAGTACACCAGAAGGTTTTGGACAGAATTTATTTTCTGTTCCATATTCAAATGCATGGGGTATAAACACAGATGGTATTGGCATGCGAACCCAGAATCCTAATCAATGGGGCATGAATACTAATATTGGCATGCAAACCCAGGGCCCTTATCCAAATACCTGGGGCATGACTAACAATATGGGCGTGCAAAGTCAGACTAACCCTCCTCCTTTGTGGCAGATACCTGTACCGTGGTGTGTCATACATGGGCATTGTCCTCATGAAACGGACTATTGCCCCTTTGTCATTGAAAAGAGGAAGAAACTAGGGAACCAAGCTAGTTCAGGGGAAGCTCAGGGCCGCACGCAAAAGTAATTAAAATAGTACAATCCACCAATGCGTGTGTGGCAGCTATTACTAAGGTGGACTTATTATCTATTCCTTGGATCATAGGGAAAGGCCAAGTGTCCCCGATCGTAGATACAGGGGCATGTACAAACATTATTTCTAGTAAAGCGTTGGAAAGACTTAAAAGTGAAATGCCTCCAACAAACTGGACATTATCAGCACCTGATGTAATGTTGACAGGCGTGACAGGGAGTAGAATGAAGATTGTAAGCCAGGTGCCGTTGACACTGAGGGCAGATAAACGATCTCCTGTGTTACGTGCTACATTTTATGTGGTTGAGAATTTTCCTCTGCCAGCTGATGGGCTGTTAGGCTTTGAAACCATGGAGGAGTATGACATAGTAATACACCTTCAAAGACATTCCATTTCCTTTAATGGGAAAGAGTTTGTAGGCCTTAATCCCTCAGCGACATGAACTGGAACTGGCATCCAATTAGGAGCCGTTCAACCAGTTGTGACCCTGACAAGTGAAGCGTCAAGGGAGTCCCCGGATGCACACGAAGCGGAGGGTATGGACTGGAAGAAAGTCAGGGCTATAGTGAGTGGTAATCACCACTTACCCAGTCGAACTGTCTGTAAAATTCCTGTCCGAGTACCTGATGTGTCGGTGGGAACTGATGTAGCATGCTTAACTGATACTGTAAACATAAGGCATTGTCGCTGGAATCGACTCTGAGTAGCGCTGGGCAAGACCAGAAGACGCCCCTCTTCATCGCAAATATGAGTGGTGGTGCAGTTAAGCTCAGAGATCGTTGTTATAGGTGACTTGATGTGCTATGATGCCCCCATAAAGGAAGTCAACGACGTGCCGGTGATCTCTCCTGTAGTTACATCTCAAGCAACGACTCAGTCGGAACCCGTACGTCTGGCTAAGAAAAAGCAGCTGGAGCGATATGTGAAGGTCACGGATAATGTAGACCATAAAACGCGACTCCTTGCCTTCCTTAGAGAATTTTCCGATGTAGTAGCACTTCCAGGAGAAGCGCTGGGTAGGACGGATAGGGTGAAGCATCATATTGGATTGTGCTCTGGTACAAATCCAGTTTATGTGCCCGCATACCGTCTACCGCACAGCCAAAGGGACGCAGTGGATGAGGAAGTTGAAAGGATGCTTCATGATGAAGTTATCCAGCCTTCCTCCTCGCCTTGGAATGCACCACTCCTTCTGGTGCCTAAGAAGGACGGTGGTGTGAGACCTGTTGTGGATTTTCGGCAAATGAACAAGGTAACTGTACCGGATCGTTATCCGATTCCACATCTGCGAGACTTACTTCAATCATTAGGTAAGGGAAATACTGTGTTTACTTGTCTGGATCTATCATCAGGGTATTGGCAGGTGGAGCTGATTGAAGAGTCGCGTCCCTTTACTGCTTTTAGCACTCACTGTGGGCACTTTGAATTTCTCAGGATGCCTTTTGGACTGAGTAATGCTCCTTTAACTTTTCAGCGGATGATAAACCAATTGTTTGGCGAAATGTTAGGGCAAGACGTCTTAGCGTATCTAGATGACCTAATCATCGTGAGTAACAACGTTAACAGTCATTTTAACAAGTTAAAACGAGTGATGGAAACTTTGAGATCCGCAGGTCTGAAAATCAAGCTGTCAAGTGTGAATTTTTGAAGTCCAGTATTAGATTTTTAGAACACCTCGTTGATGGTAATGGCATCAAGACTTTGCCGGACAAGGTAAGGCCAATGTTAAATTTCCCTACACCACAGAACAAGGATCAGATAAGATCGTTCCTAGGTCTCACTGGCTTTTATAGGAGTTTTGTCCACAGATATGCCATCATAGCATCACCTTTAACGACGCTACTTAAGAAAGATGCTGCATGGAAATGGGGACCCTCGGAAGAGAAAGCTTCTGACAAGCCATGTCAGAAGCACCCGTATTAGCGTTTCCTGATTATGCTCAACCTTTCTATCTGTGCACGGACGCCTCAGGTTTGGGTCTGGGAACGGTGTTACAGCAGAAGGATGAGCAAGGCAAGACACATACCATAGCGTATGCTAGTAGGGCACTAAGACCCCCAGAGAAGAACTATTCGACGATACATTTGGAGACATTAGCAGTCGTGTGGGCATTAGGACATTTCCGGGATAATATCTTTAGCTACCGCATAATTGTTTTAACTGACCATGCACCCATATGTGACTTATTTAAAGGAAAGAACTTGCACGGTAAGGTTGCGCGTTGGTTTAGCAAGGTAATGGAGTTTGATGCAGAGGTCAGATATTTACCGGGCCGCCAAAATGTCGTAGCTGACGCGCTGAGTAGAAACATTGCTGCTACCATGGCCGAGGATGTTGCTCTTGCTGAGTATTCCTCAGACACGGTAAAAGCGGAACAACGTAAGGATGCGATGTGGTCTCAAGTCATCTATGCCTTGGAGTCAGGCGACGAGACCTGTATACCTGAACTCCCAGTACCAATGACTCACTTCCATCTTCAACAGGGTCTTTTGTATATGCAACCCCCAGCGAAGGACACTGCATATCAGTTGGTTGTTCCTGCTACCTTACAGCAAGCCGTGCTACAGTTAGTTCATGACGTACCTCAAGTGGGTCATCCCAGTCGCGATAGATGCATACGTGAGGCGAGAAAGAAATACTATTGGCCGACCATGAGGAAGGACATAGAAGCCCATGTCGGTCAATGTGTCAAATGCGCGGAAATACGAGGAATGACGGGACTTCCGACTCCCATCTTAGAGTATCCTCTACCGGAAAAACCCTGGGATACAGTCTCCATTGATCTCTTAGCGTTGCCGAGAAGTCGTCAAGGTTCGAGTTATGTACTGGTGGCAGTGGACCATTTCTCACGATTCACTGTTTTAGCACCTTTACAGACGAAAACTGCAGAGGAGGTGGCGCACACTTTTGTGACTTCAGTGATTTGTCCATACTCTACACCTAAGGTATTGCTCAGTGATAATGGCAGTGAATTTCGTAACCAGGTGTTACAAGAAATCTGTCGTATGTACGGAGTAAAGCAAGTTTTTGTAACGCCTTACAGTCCTAAGAGCAATGGCCTGGTGGAGAGGACAAACAGGAAGATACTGGAAGTCTTGAGACCAGTAATAACCTCAAATCAAGAGGATAACTGGGAAGACTGGTTATCACATGTAGCGGCGACCATCAACTCCTCAGAAAATTCATCAACTGGGAAGTTTCCTAATTATATCCTTTATGGAGAAGAGAAAGTGTTACCCTACGATTTGTTGGCTGGACCTCCTACTCCAGTATACAATGAAGAAGACTACGCAAAGGTACAGTTGTTGAAATTCCAACGTATACACAGTGAAGTACGGAAAAGATTAAAAGCCTCAAGAGTGGAGATGATGGCGAAACAACACAAGGGTAGTCAAGAAAAGACGTTACAGGCAGGCCAGAAGGTCATGATCCACAACCCTGAGAGAATTTACAAGCTCAGACCTAAGTTCCACGGACCATATATCGTTGTGGAACGAGTACGTGGAAATACTTATAGAATAAAGGATGAAGCTAATGGAACTCAAGAGGTAGTACATGCTGATAGGATCAAACTATGGTCGTACCATTCTAAAGTGGCGGTTTGGGTGGGGCACGAACCTCTGTACAGTGTTGCCATGTTTTCCATACTCACGATGCCCCTCTCTCTCTCTCTCTCTCTCTCTCTCTCTCCTTGGGGGATGTGCATCACCCTAGGGAATTTTGTTTCTTTTATGTCTTATAAACTTGTGCTTTCATTTCTTAATTTTGTTTTTATTATATTGTTTTACATATGGCGCCAGACGACCTCGGTGTTACGGCGCCTTTTCATTCAATCATTCTCGCCCTCCTTCCTTCCCTCCCTTCATCTTTTCCTCAGCTTGACAATGCACTCAACACTGCCCCTTGCCTGCCTTCTCTCTCTCTCTCTCTCTCTCTCTCTCCTTGGGGAGATGTGCGTCACCCTTGGGAATTTTGTTTCTTTTATGAGTGACTTATAAACTTGTGCTTTCATTTCTTTATTTTGTTTTTATTATATCTAATTATGTTTAAAAATATTATTGTTTTACATATGGCGCCAGATGACCTCGCTGTTGTGGCGCCATGATTTGTTTTCATTCAATCACTCTCCCTCCTTCCTTCCCTCCCTTCCTTCCTTCATCTCTCACTAAGCTGCACTCAACATTGCCCCTGGTCTGCCTTCCCCCCCCCCTCTCTCTCTCTCTCTCTCTCTCTCGTCTGTGGTATTTTAGGATACATTTTGGTTATTTTCTTTTACGTTATAATGTACATATTGTAAATCTGACTTTATTTCCACACCACCCAAGAGGTTAAAGTCTTGGCGCATTTTTTTAAAGAGGTGTCCCCAAACAGGCCTCTTCCTCTATCCCTCACAGATGACCAGGTCGGACTGGGTGTGTGTGAGTGTTGCCGCTCACGAGGGTTTAATGTATACATTTTTTTTACTAACAAACTGGCATATTTTTGCTTATAATCCCGCATATTATCTTATAATCATAATTGTGACATTATTACCAACCCCAGAAATACGGTAACAGCCAATAAAAGTGACTATTTTTTTTTAAGCACCATTGTAAAATAATTATGCCACGTTTCTGTATTGCTGTATAAATATTTTACGCATAATCGGTTACTGTTCTTTCATATATTATAATACACACGTTACCATTATATTCTTATATGTTTATCTTATTGTGATGCCTATTACATATATCTGAGCCGTTCACTTAGCGGGTATGGAACATGTGGCAACACTGTACAGAGGTTCGTGCCCCACCCAAACCGCCACTTAAGATTGGTACCACCATAGTAAGTCAAGAGCTAGGCCTAACTAACCATTCGTCTGATGTGTTGTCCCCTCTGTCTTCGTCGCAGTCTATGTCGTTGTCCGTACCTGTCCCTAACCAAGACTATCGCAGCAAGCTACGATCCCACAACAAGAGTTATTAAGGGAGCATCTTCTCTTGTAGAAAAAAAAAAATGTGGCTGTGGCTCATACTCCTCGTGCGTTGCTTGGGGTGGACCTATGGAACGACGTCAGACACAGATACGACTGCGATAATGCCAGGAGCACTGAAGAGCCCACTTGGAGAAGTCGTGGTTGTGGAAGATGCAGTATCCATCCGCTGTCCAATGGAAGGCTATCTCCAAACGCCAGATATTGTCATGGAGGTCTCCAAAGGCTTGTCGAATCTCAGACAGCAACTGTTGGAAGTGAGAAAGATGTTTAATCGAAACCCACGATTGACGAACTCTGACACTGAAGCTTTGGAACGAACCTTGCATGGAATTGTTGAGCTTCAGACTAGACATATAGACAGGCACACCGACAGGCTCACTAACTTGCATGTCGCTTTACCTAACGTACACTCTGATCTTTCCAAGCATGTCCATGCACGTACTGAGAGAGGACTTGTGGATATTCCAGGAATCCTGTCTCAACAACTCTTTGGTACGGCATTAGATAAGGACGTAGTGCAATTGGGTAGACTGATGCATGACTTGACACTGCCTGCTAAAGCCAATAATAGATTAATCATGCATGTGTATAAACAGTTAGATGAGTTCACTAACAAAGCTAACGAGATAATTAGGACTACCAACCATCTAGTAGAGCTTCTGAACAACATCCAAATTAATCTACCAACCCTAGCTAACTTGGTGTTATTCGCTGAGTACCTACATGCTCTCGACGAGTCAACCACTGCTTTGGAGAAGCATGCAGCCAATATGGTGGACGGCTTAATCGATGCAAGTTTGAACAGGGTTAATGCTTTATTGCTTCCTACTAATATACTAATAAATACACTTGATATAGCTATGTGGAAGCATGGACTTATGCCACTCTTTGATCTGAGTCAACTGGAATATTATTACCCATTGTTAGAGGCCCAGTTGACCCATGAAGGCATCCTGATATTGGTACCTATGAGGAATGCTGTAACGTACCAGGCATGGCGGTTCATTCCCTTCCCTTTTGCTACCGCTAATAATACACTTGTTGTTATTGAAGAGGGTCCAGTGGTGCTAGTTGTCTCAGATGACAAGAAATATGTAGCAGAAACGACTGTGGATGAATTTGAGAAGCGTAAGGCCTCATTTCTTGATCTCCATATATGTCCTGCTTTCCATTTTGTCTTCGTACCATTAAAGGTAGAGGAGTGTAAGAGGGCCTTGTTGGACACAAATACTTCCTCTGCTCTGCAACGTTGCACCTTTCAACCCATTCAATTGAAGTCAGTTTTCCATGCTCATATTCATGCGAAACAGTACTTTTACTTTCCTGAGACAGAGGACGTAACTGTGACTTGTGCCTCACAGAATCAATTCTTTACAGAAAAGGGGTACTATGTTGCACCTGATTTTTGTGAGTTACACAGTAAAGAGATAGCAGTTCTGCCTAGCAAGCATCATCTAGCTTTGTCAGTGAACTTCTCATCCCAGTTACGACCCTTTTTACCTTCATTCAATGTTACTTCCTTGAATGTGAATAGGCTGTCTCATGTATTAAAGGAGCTTACCTTCCTCTCCCACCTGAACAGGACCGATTTTGAGCCTTATGTACTGTCCTATCTTCCTTCATACCTTTCTCCTTCCTATTTTGGTCCTGGCGCATTGGTCTTCTACTTATTGTGGTCTTGTCCTGTGTTTGTGGTTTAGGCTACTATGTACGGCGCCAATTAAGGAACCCACTGAGACCACGTGTCCGTACTCGCGGATTGCAAGTGGATGTTCCTGAATAGTTAGCTACCCTACACTCTGGTTAGGCTACACGGTAGTTAGGACAACAATGTCGACGAGGACGTCAATGGTGTGGCCGAGCGATGTTCTGGTGTCAACATCTTTTTCCATAAGAAGTTGTAGTATCACACATTTTACATAATAATTTTTAAAGCTGTTTAGTCATAATTAACAGTGTGTAAGGAAGTGTGAATGATGAACAACCAAATATCATTTCGCTGTTAGCTGTGGTATAGAAAGAAGGTGGATGGCAGACCACAAGTGCCACCCTGTTTCAATTATAAAATGAAGGTTAGGAGAAGTGAAAAGATATCTGAATAGTGCGTAAGTGTAAAGTCCTGGGGAACCATTTATTATGCTGGTATATGTGAATGTACTTAATACCATTCTATAGAGGTGTGTAATGTGCTAGTAGAGTTGTCATTTATCTCTACTTTTTGCATAAGCCCAGAGTATATGTAAATGCTTGGCACCTCACTTTTAGCTGACCTCAGCACCGCGCCCAACTCGGCACGGTGAGTGTATAGCGTCAGAAGACGTTATATAGTTATCGAGGGAGGTGGTATCGCTCTTACATATCTCTCGGGTCTCAGTTGTATTTATTCTGTACCCAATAAAGAGAGATTTAATCTGCTCATTTCTGTCACCTTACGCTACCACTTAATATAACAGACCAGCTTCCACCTTCTAGTGGCAGAGGACCTTTGGTGGAGTGTCGGGCAGTGACGGCGAGTTACTGACGTGTACTACAGACAGTGTCGTCGATCTCCAACACGGTGGTCTAGTTATACTATAACAGCAGAACACATAATATGTAGTCAGCTGTGCTATTCCATATAACGGCTACACAAATTTGGTGTCTAGCAGTGGCACGATACATAAATTGTTGGATCCGGTGGAATTAGCAGCTAAACTGACAAAGCACTTGTTCTAGCACACGTGTGGACGCGCACTAAGGCACAACATAACTGAATTTCTTTAATGCAGTAACGTTATATATACATCTTGTCACTCCAGACAGTTTTATGCAACACTGGAGAGATTTTCGACTTTAGACTTTAGATAAAAATTACATCATTTACTGGACCGTCTCCCCTAATTTAAATAAAACAGTCTGCAAATGGAAAAATCGGACTGAAGAGATTAATGCTCTTCACACCGCCTGTGGAAATGAGATAATTCGATCAGTTTTCAATTTAGAATGAAGGTGACATCCAGTGTATTGTCTCTTGTAGACCCTGTGAGGATGGGCTGTATGTAATCCAAGGTGTTCAAGATGGAAAGTTCTTTATCTTTTATTAGTTTCTTTTACCTTATACAAGCTGTTTTTGTTTTTTGTTTTTTTTGCCAACTTGTCATTATAAACCGGTCATGTTCTCGTAATATGCAGTCAGGGACAAATGTCTGCCTAATATTTCACCACTTCTACCTCCCACATCCCCCTGCTTGCTAATATTCGTTTGCTGAGAAGCTTGACATGTTCCTGTATCCATAAATGACTATCTTTGATGTCATGCGTCAGAGAAGAAAGTGACAGACTCATCCTAAAGCCATGGTCACACGAGGGCATTTTATTGTTACAGTAATCCGAAAGGCAATATAAAAACCAATGAAATTCTGTCAGAGGTCTTCACAAGATTCACTTTATCACAGCAAGAAAAACAAGTGAACGCTGCCATGCAAATGATCCAAACGATCGTCGTCATCTTCCGTATCGAGCCCAGTTGATCCACACATGACTACCACAGACGTAACTAGAACTGTGTTCATTGCATATGCTGCACCCTTCAAAAACCATGGCTAAACTACGTAGAAATAATTATTTACATTTATGTACCATGTCTAATTATCATAAGTAATTAATTTGATGGGATTAACAAAAGAATAAAAAATGGAGGGCGGAGCAATTAAGGTATCAATGTATCCCTACTTATTTCTAAACCCAGAGAGAGAGAGAGAGAGAGAGAAAGAGAAAGACAGAGGAGGTTGGTCTCAAAACAGAGGCAAAATCGAAACCCATTATCCCAGGTCATGTCAATAAACTTCCATACTAATTGAGGCTAATATCTCCTAAATTGCATATTAAGGCTGGCTTATGGCTTAAACCCTCTAGTTATTTCTACACTGGATTATACAGCGTGTGTTTATAATTAGCCCCACCGGCCGATCCAACGCAAGAAGCTGCTTGTTAATTATGCCCTCCTTGTTATAGGTTATTGATGTGACCCAAAATATCAGAACACTTGTCATACAACCTATACTGTATAAGGTATAAAATTTTTAGCCTATCAACTGCAGGAGAGTCATTAGGGGAGTCTATCAATGTTGCCCGATTCCCAGTTTTCTCCTAGAATATTTTCCACAGTAGATCTCATATATTGCTTCCCAACTGTACTGCTGGACAAATACATACAAGGGGGAACTAAACCTTATACGAGAGTCTGGGCGGCCTGAGAACCGATTTCGGGTTTCTTGAATGGCGAACTGGATGTGGTAAATCATGCACCACCACCTCCCTGATGTCCTTTACACAGACAGTCCTCATACATGTGTGAAACGCTTCTCAATATACAATCAATCAACGTGCAGATGGTGAGACCCTGTGAGATTGACCCAGGTTTCCGGTATTTTAAATGAAGAGTGGATGATGTGTAGTTCATTTCACTGGACATGCTGTTGATAATTCTTCCACTTTTGTACTCTCTGTTTTCTTCATTCTGGAATCTCACTCCACCTTTATGTAGTAACAAGGGTCAGGATATTGATGATGTGCTCCAAACTGCAACAACTTAACTACACTGTGGGAAAATGGAATTCAGACACTTTAATAAGCAAATAGTCTCATACTTAGTGTTGATTTAACTCTTTCAGCACGATGACGTACACCCGAATTCATTAGTCTAGTGACATCATCCTGGTACGCCGTACAGTTTATGGGTGGCGCTATAATTGCTGCCTTACTGGGTGGGTGGGGTTATGAGGAAAGGAGAGACTGAGGGGTGGAGAGACTGGAGGATCGAGTAGTGACGGAGGAGGGAGAGAAGGCAATCATGGAGATACAATGTGCTGTGAAGGCGGCTGCAAGGCGCTGCCATGTTAGTTGACTCAGCGCTGCTATACTTTCCGTGTTGATGCTTCCACATCTACTTCGCTGTACCAGCTTGCTCAATATAGGGGTGCATCCAGAGGGACACGGGAGATTATCAGAATAAAGCTGAAAATACGTCACCAGATTGAAGGGAATCAGATGGTAGGTTAAGGTTTGGTAGAATGCTAAAGGAACAGTTAATCATTAAGTATATATTCGTATTCCAAGTGGCTTTGGAGATTTCCTAACACAATTTACTTAGTTCTTTAAAGTGCATATTTCACATTTTTTTAACGCTTGTGAGGAAACCTAAGAGAATACCAGAAAAATGCAAATCACATTAAATAAGTGGCGAAACGTGGGGACGAGGCACAGAACTGTCCACTGTTGTGTTTACACGGAACTACCGCACTGATGTGACTATTAGTTCCAGCTCCTTTTTGGACTGACTCCGTAATGTGTTTATTTTCTTTTTGACATTAACAGGTTTGTACAATGGAGTAAAATATTCCACAAACTTATACAATTCCCATATGATTTCTATTTCTGGTTTCTGTTTCTGTATCCTTTACTTGTAACCTGCTTTATTCTAAGCTGGACTTCATACAGTTCAGCTGTTTGCAACTTTAGCATCCTTGTCCACTCAGATGGGAGCCTTAGCGTCTAAGGGTCGCAAGAGAGAGGGTGTTGGTGACGGTAGGTCAGTCACTGCTTTTAGCTGGCACGTTTGTGCTGTGTGGCAGGAAGCCAGGGACCCACATACGTGACCAAGTTCCCTCAAGTGGCCGCCTGTGAGGGGATGGTGGTTCAGCGTTGCCGTCTTCACGCGTACCTTCTGAGCACGGCTTTGTGACAGTCCCCAAAACATACTCCGATCTCATAATATAAACTTAGTTTGAGCAAGTGATAGGGATTGAGGGTGAGCAGAAATTATGGTTCAAGATTGTACACAAGCACAATTAAGAAGAGTGGCAACAAGACAAAGGCTAATATAAGCATTGTTGTGTTACGGCACTTGGTAATGCAAGACTACCTCTCCACAAAGTACAAGTAAAAATGATTAAAAGTCCAGTGCTTTTATGCCCATCGACTACAGCATAGTCATTTAGTACCGGTAGGTAGATGTGGTAAGACAGTACAGGAAACAGGGAATGAGAGAGTTGGAGAGTGAGAAAAGAAGGGGGGAATGAAGGAAAACACTCATACTCGTCTCATAATACATAGATACTTTTCTCATTAGCTGCCTTGTACGGAAGTATCATTCAGCTATGGCACTTTCCATCTGACAAAGACCACTAAATCAATCAGCCTGTTGAAGAGCTAATTTTAACTAGTAATGAAAGAGATTTATTCTTATTTCATAACCAAAGCTCTCTGATTTTCGAGAAGCCATGACACAGTAATCAGAGTGTGGTAGTTGCCAGGCCTTGAAGGCGAAAAGAAATAAACTGCAGATTATTTTCCTCGGTACTTTGTCTATTCACCATGCAAAGTCCTAGAAACGAGAATTTTTCTCTTCAACAAGGGGAGTATGTTTTCACCCCGATTTTTGTTTGTTTGTTTGTTGGTTAGCACGATTACTTTAGTGTTAAAAGAGAGATATGGACCAAATTTGGTTGGTTAATAGCCCATGTCCCACGGACCAATCGTTTAACTTTTGGGACCGATCGAGATCGTATTACAGATTCTGAATCCTGAAAACACTTTTAGCGAAACCCTAATCAGTGACGATAAAACCTAACCCATTATAAAGAGTGGTTTGGAAATTTCGTTGCCTCTGCTGGAGTTATGCGCTCCACTGAGTGCCTTTCTAGTTTAGTCATTGCATTTACTAAAGCATTCATTTTCTCTATGTGGCGCAAGGTGTTCTCGAATTTTTCCATGGTTTTCAGGGTGCGCACCGCACACTAGGAATCATTGCCTTAGACAGTTAGCTTGCGGCGACGACAGTATAATACGTGGTAGTTTGAACTGATGTATTTAAGTACTGGTTTAGATGAACACAATGAAAAACTTAATTCATCTCCTCTTTTGTTCACAGTATCCACAGTGTTTTGTGCATGAGACCTCTGTGTACAGTACCTTTGTACTTTTATTTTGAAAATGATTGTCTTGCTGTTTATTTAAGCAGGATATTAAAGAAAAAATATTTGTGAAGATTACTATGAATATCATTACTGAAAAACATAGGCTGTTGCAATACTCCATCAAACCAAGCTCATACCCCCACCTCCCTGTACACCTAACCACGCGCTTAACAACCCTCCCCCCACCCCCCGTGTAACAAAGAGACATTAAAACTTAAAAATCTCAGTAGTTTATCTGTGGAAATAATGAAGTTATGAATAAATTTGATTAAATAATGACTTGTGTTTTTTTAATTTAGGCAGCCATTTATTAATATTACATTATTGGTAATTATTATAACTCAAAATTGCAAAAAGATTCACCTACTGGTATACGTTTTGAGGCACCACATTTGATGACTCATGTGTGTCTGTGGAAATTGCTCGTTTTCACAACCATCGTACCCCAAGGGGCCGAATAATTTTGGTGCGGGTGTACATACATACATATTATGTATATACAAACATACGTACATACATATTACACATCTATAAGCACACACACACACACACACACACACACACACACACACACACACACACATATACACATATATAGAGAGAGAGAGAGAGAGAGAGAGAGAGAGAGAGAGAGAGAGAAAGTAGACTGTAGCACCAGTCGAGCAGGGCAGTACTCCCGAGGTAGATGGAAAGCTGATGACAGGGAGTGCTGGAGCTCCCGTTTCATCAGCCCTCAGGACTAGTTCCTGTCCATCCCCCTTTGCTGAACTTTTTCAGTGTCTCAGTTACACAGAGAGTAGGCCAGCATGCTCTCCAGTACAAATTTCTCTAACTATCTACACCAAACTACATGCACAGTACACACTACACTTCCTTTTCCAAAAATCAAAAATCATGGCGTCACAACACACACCCTCGGAGTCCCCAGGGGGGGCGGACCATAAATGCCCCCACCATCCGCCCCTCTCCCGATGACGACTCGAGGTGCCTGGAACCACTGTCTGACTCTCTTCTTCTTCATTTCTGCAACATTCGCGGCCTTTCCTCTAACTTTCGCTCTGTTGAGCACCACCTCTCCTCCTCTAAACCTCACCTTCTTTTTCTAACGGAGACTCAGCTGTCTGAGGCAACTGACAGCAAACCCTTTTCTGTATCCTCCTACTTTCTCTATACTCATTTCAAAGCCAAAGGTGGCTGTTGTGTATATATACGCAACGACTTGTCTTGCTCTCGTGTTCCTGAACTTGATTCTTCTGAATTCTCTACACTCTGGCTTCGGCTTTCCTGTCATTCTCTGACTAAATATATCTGTGCTGTTTACTTATCCCCTAATTCTACTGACTATCAAAAATTCTTCGACTATCTTACTTCTACGATGGAACACATTCTATCTATTTCTCCTTTCTCTGAAATCTCCATTCTAGGAGATTTCAATGTTCACCACCACCTTTGGCTCTCCTCTCCTTTCACGGATCCACCTGGTGAACAAGCCTACATCTTTTATATCCTTAATGACCTAGAGCAGCTTGTACAGCACCCTACCCGTATCCCTGACCACCTTGGAGAGAGCTCCAACATACTTGACCTCTTCCTCACAACTAATCCTTCTGCTTATTCTGTTAATCTTTTCTCTCCGTTGGGCTCCTCCGATCACAACCTTATTACCTTAACCTGTCCTATCACTCCGGTACGGCCTGTGGACCCTCCAGGGAAACGTCGTCTGTGGCATTTTGGAGCCGCGGACTGGGAGGCCCTCAGGCAGTACTTCTTTGATTTTCCCTGGAATGATTATTGCTTCCGTGGCCGGGAGCCATCTGAGTGTGCCTTACGCATTACGGAGGTTATTCTCTCGGGCACTGAAGCATACATTCCTTTCTCATATCCTTTGACTAACGCAAGAAAGCCTTGGTTTAATCACGCTTGTTCTAATGCTGTCCGCAACAAGGAGAGGGCCTACACAAGGTACCGGAGCCAACCCACCCCTGAATCACATCATCTTTACGTTTCTGCCCGGAATCGTGCTAAGTCTGTTCTTCGCTCTACTAAAAATAATTTCATCCATACTAAATGCTCTCAACTCTCCAACTCGAATTCTTCCCGCTCCTTCTGGCACCTTGCCAAAAATCTTTCTAACAACTTTCCCTCATCATCCTTCCCTCCTCTTTTCTACTCTGATGGTTCTGTAGCTATTTCTTCTACTGATAAAGCAGATCTCTTCGCACAGATTTTCTCCTCCAATTCCACCTTAGACGATTCCGGTGCTGTTCCTCCATCACTTTCCCCCTCTGACTTCCTCATGGCTGACATTAAAATTTCTTCAGTTGATGTATTTTCTGCCATCACTGGCCTCAGTACTAACAAGGCATATGGGCCTGATGGGGTCCCTCCTGTTGTTCTCAAGAACTGTGCTTCTGTGCTTACACCCTGCCTAGGCAAACTCTTTGGCCTTTTTCTTGTACCTTTCCTTCTTGCTGGAAGTTTGCTCTCATTCAGCCAGTCCCAAAGAAGGATGACCACTCCCAACCCTCCAACTATCGTCCAATTGCTTTAACGTCCTGTATTTCAAAAGTTTTAGAGTCAATTCTCAATAGAAAAATTTTAAGGCATCTTTCCTATCACAACCTTCTTTCCGATCGTCAGTATGGGTTCAGTCAGGGACGCTCCACTGGCGATCTTCTTACCTACCTTTCAGACTCCTGGTCATCCTCCTTTCGGGACTTTGGCGAAAGCTTTGCCATTGCACTTGACATCTCAAAGGCTTTCGATCGAGTCTGGCATAAATATTTAATTTCCAAACTGCCCTCCTACGGTTTCTATCCTTCTGTCTGTGCCTTCATCGCTAGCTTCCTTTCTGGTCGTTCTATAGCCGCTGTTGTAGACGGCCATCGTTCCTCTCCTAGATCTATCAACAGTGGTGTTCCTCAGGGCTCTGTCCTATCACCAACTCTCTTCCTTTTATTCATCAATGATCTTCTAAGCTGTACATCTAACCCTATCCACTCATACGCTGATGACTCCACCCTTCACCTTTCCATTCGTTTCCCGGAACGCCCATCTCAACAGTTGCTTCAACAAACAAGGGATGAGGCTATGGCGCACCTAATGTCTGGATTGGCTCGTATCTCTGACTGGGGTAAAAATAATATGGTTGTTTTTAATGCATCTAAGACTCAGTTCTTACACCTATCAACCTGACAAAATCTTCCACAGGTATACCCATTAATGTTTAATAATATTCAGCTTAATCCTGCATCATCCTTGAACATGCTTGGGGTTTCATTTACTCGGGACTTATCTTGGAAAGATCATATTACATCTCTTGTAAAATCTGCTTCCAAGAGATTGGGTGTGCTAAGCCGACTCCGCTCTTTCTTTACCCCTGCACAATTGTTGACTCTATACAGGGGTTTTATCCGCCCCTGTGTGGAGTACAACTCTCATGTGTGCGAAGGCTCCCCACATACAGCCCTTCTCAATAGGGTGGAGTCAAAGGCTTTTCGTCTCATTAACTCTCCTCCTCTTACTGACTCCCTTCAACCCCTGTCTCTTCGCCGCACTATTGCATCTTTATCTCTTTTCTATCGCTACATTAATGGTCACTGCTCCTCTGAACTGTCTGCTTGCATTCCTTCACCTCTACGACAGGCGCATAGCACCCGTCTGGCGCAAACTCTCATCCCTTTTCTGTCCAACTCTCTAATGCAAGAGTTAACCGTTACTCCCAGTCTTTCATTTATGCAACAGGTCAGCTCTGGAACTGTCTCCCTCTGTCTGTATTTCCTGCTGCCTATGATCTCCAGTCTTTCAAACGCAGTGTGTCCAGGCATCTCAAAATGATCGGATCTTGAATTTGGCTCTCTATTGTATTTTGTTTTTCTCTTTGAGGGAACTGTTACTGCGGGCTCATGGCCTTTGGTTCCTTCTTCCTCACATAAAAAATATATTTATCTATCTATCTATAATATATATATATATTGTTACGGAACAAAGAAAGATAACGTACACTTTAAGTGAGAATACTAAGAGTCACTACTGTCCCGTAAAGTTCCAGGTTCAAAACAAAAGAGTTAGATAAAATTACAAGTTAAAGTTTAATGCTCAAACTAACAACAAAACATTCAGGACTCATAAGGATAATGTAATGGCAAATAAACAGGTTAAATATATGGTTAACTCCAATAGCCTCTATTAACATGAAATTAGCAAGAGTAAATTTACCTAAGTCAGCCCTGATAAAATGAAAAACACTGGGTAATGCTCAGTTAATGCAAGATAAATATTACAGATACAAAATAATATTAAAAATGACTGAATAAGAACCCTACATGAATTACAAAAACTTCATTAGGCCCACAAACCAAACTTATGCCACACAACACAAGAACAAAATGCAACAACACTTATACTCAAATTACACACAGCTGCTAGATGTTTGGAGATTTCTTGAGCACTCACAATAATAATATCTGTACAGGGGAAGACAGAGATGTGAACAAAATGAGGAGCAGATCTAAGTGGCAATGATGCAGAGACTGAGCTCATTATATAGGGGCCGGCAGAGCCTGATAGAACTTGTAAGAAGGACGCGCAAATGAAGCCATGGGGACAGAGAGCTGAAAATCCCGCAAAGTATAACAGAGAGAACGACTTACTCTACTATAACGGTAGAAGGGGGGAACTGAGGCAGAACACGCTCGTGAACAGACATGCAGCAACTGTGCGTTAAAATTACACAAAGGATGATGAAATCATAAGCTATGTAACACCTCCCCACAAAGAAAAAAGAAATTTACAAAGGAAATTTCTTATTACTCTAAAACAATCTGTACATGGCATTACAGAACATGCAAATGTCTTTCCTAATGTTACAAAACATGAGATCTCCCTAGCACGTTCAGTCATAGGTACTTGCCAGTATCCCTTTAACAAATCAAACTTACTTATGTACCTAGCCTTTCCGATCTTGTCTATGCAATCTTCCACGCGAGGGAGAGGGTAAGTGTCTGTTTTGGTCATCTGATTAACACGTCTGCAGTCAATGCAAAGCCGCTGTGACCCACCTGGCTTAGGGACTAGAGTGACAGGAGAACTCCACTCGCTCTGACAGGGCTCAATCATCTTGTGGTCCAACAGGTAGCCAAGCTCCTTCTGGATGAGAGGAACTTTCACTGGGTTCACACGGTAAGGAGGCAATTTAATTGGCTTTGCGTCTCCAACATCGACATCATGCATCAACACAGTGGTTCTTCCTGGAGTAGCACGGAACACTTGCGGGTACTCCTGCAGTAATGCCGAAAACTCCAGCCTTTTCCTTGGGAGGTAGATGAGAAAGCTTAGTCTGGAGATAATTCATTATATCAGGATTCTTCCCCAAACTATCACTCAGGCTCATGCTGCATGGGAGAACTTCACTTGTAGACTCGGGTGGAACAGCTACAGTGCAGACTGGATTATTTTCGTCCCGCCTGTGATATAACTTTAGCATGTTGATGTGACATAGTTGCTTGCTCTTTCTACGATCTGGTGTGGCGATGACATAGTTGACATCACTGAGTTTCTTCTCCACGAAATAAGGGCCACTAAACTTGGCTTGAAGAGGTTGCCCATGAACTGGTAGCAGAATCAAAACCTGATCTCCTGGCTGAAAGTGGTGTAACCTGGACTTCTTATCATACCAAGTCTTCATCTTCTCCTGAGCAGCTCCTAAATTCTCTCTCGCCAGCTGTAAAGCAGTGGACAGCCGTTCTTTGAACTTCATCACATACTCCAGCAGGTTGACGTCATCTTCCTCCGACAGCCAGCATTCCTTGAGTAACTTAAGGGGTCCTCTTACTTCATGGCCAAACAGTAGTTCAAAAGGTGAGAAGCCCAGTGATTCATTTGGAGATTCTCTTGCGGCAAACACAACGAATGGAAGACCTTTATCCCAGTCTTTCTGATGTTCCAAACAGTATTTCTTGAGCATCGATTTGAGTGTTTGATGATATCTCTCCAACGCTCCTTGGGTCTGGGGATGGTAAGCTGAAGACGTGATCTGGGTGATGCCCAACTCTTTCAGAGACTGCTTGAAAACGTTTGACATGAAATTACTTCCCCGGTCTGACTGTACCTCCTTGGGCAGACCAAACTTTGTGAAGAACCCTAGCATTTCCTTAACCACGTTCTTTGCTGAGATATTTCTAAGTGGAATGGCTTCAGGATAACGAGTAGCCATATCAATCAGGGTTAACACATATGAAAATCCTGAAGAAGTCTTAGGAAGAGGGCCCACAATATCCACCAACACACGGGTGAAAGGCGCCTCAAAAGGAGGAATGGGAACTAGAGGTGCAACCTTTTCAGTCTGATTACACTTCCCCACAACTTGACAGGTGTGACAAGACTTACAATACCAGGAAACATCCCTGAAGATACCTGGCCAGTAGAAGTGTTTCAAAATGCGTGCCACAGTCTTCCTCACTCCAAGGTGTCCTGCCAAACTGGTATCATGAGCCACTCGAATGATATCCTGCCTACAAACACGAGGGATGACAACTTGATGTACAACCTCCCATTCACAGTCGGCTGATGCTGTTGGGGGTCTCCACTTCCTCATAAGTACTCCTGACTTTACATAATAACAAGTAGAAGCACCGGCTGACTCTTCTTCACTGTAAGCAGAGTTAGCTAGACCTTTCAACTCAGGGTCAGCAAGCTGCAACTCAACCAACTCTTGACGAGACAAATTATCAACACTACGGGGTACTGCCTCATCTGGTGAGTGGTCCAAATTAGCAAGAAAAGTGTCAGCTAGGATAACATCATCATCATCATTATCCTCTAAATCACCAGTAACTTTAGACTTAGCCCTAGTGACAGCACATGCAGGGAACACATCAGGGACATCACAATCCTGGGTCGCAGCCACTGGCTCACTAGACAACTGAGGAGCTGGACACACTTGACTTCCACCAATATCATTTCCAAGTAAGAAAGTTACACCTGACATTGGGAGTGTCTCAACCAACCCAACCATAACGGAACCATTAACAAAACCAGACTCTAAATTCACTCTGCACAGAGGGACAGAGAAGTAATTATTCCCTACACCTTGTAAGATTACAGTTTCATCAGAGGAATTAACATTAGAGCCTAGAACACTGGTCAGCATAAGGGATTGGCAAGCACCTGTATCACGATATATTTGAACTGATTTCCTGTCATTACTGTCCAGAGGACTGACAAAACCATCAGACAGGAAATTAGCACATGAACTCTTGAGAGTGTCACCCACGTTACTGCTCAAAGAGGAGCTCCATCATGAGGATTTAAGTTACCCCTCAAAGCAGGTTCAGTTAACTCAGTTAAAGAATTCTGGGAACTCTCAAGAGTGGACACTAGACCAATTGACTGAATATTTAAAGACTCCTTTTTGTTCACATCACGCTGTCTCCTGAAACATCTCTCCGTAGTATGACCAAGCTTACTACAATAAGTACATTTACTTTTCTGAAATCTAGAGGTGAAGCTGGTATTTACTTCCTGAGAAACATCATCCTTATTCTCTTTCCTGTTACCTGTACTCTGAGTAGAGGCAACGTACTTACTCTCAGCTTTCCCTTTTTCTCTAGAATATCTCTTGTGAGTGAGAACATACTCATCAGCTAAAACTGCAGCATCAGACAAATTATCTATTCTTTTCTCATCAAGATATAGGCTTACATCTTTACTAATACATCTTTTGAAGTCCTCCAGCAAAATCATCTGCTTAAATTTGTCAAAATCAGAATCCACATTCTTAGAATTTAACCACTGCTCTAACAGATCTTCTTTGATTTTTGCATACTCAACATGGGATTGCTTATCTTGCTTGTAAGTTGTCCTAAATTTTACTCTATAAGCTTCAGGAACAAGCTCATAGGCCTTAAGAATCAAGCTCTTAACTACATCATAATTATCACATTGATCCTGAGGCAAAGATGCATAAGTTACTTGAGGTTTACCGGTGAGAACAGTTTGAAGGAGTACTGGCCAATACTCCTTAGGCCAATTAAAACCTGTAGCTACCCTCTCAAACAACTGAAAATACTTTGTTAAATCAGATTCATTAAAAGGAGGGACAAGTTTAACATTTTTAGCCACATCAAAATCATCAGAGCTAGATGATCCAGTTCCACCTTGTTTCATGCGATACTCATGGTCTGCCTGAATCCTGGCAAGTTCAATTTGTGCCTGTATCTGTGCCTCCTGAATACAAGCCTGAGACTCCGCCTCCTTAGCATTTGCCTGAAATTCAGCCTCCTGAATACGAGCCTGAGACTCCGCCTGCTTAGCATTTGCCTGAAATTCAGCTTCTTTAGCACGAGCCTCCTGCAGAGCTAGCTGTAACTTAGCTAATTCAATCTGCGTTTGCTCATTTGGAGGAGTTACATTAAACAAGCTTTTATTAATCATGCCAACAATTTGATCTTTAGAATGATGAGAGTGAACTGCAATTCCCAATTGTTGAGCAACAAGCTTAAGTTCATTCTTTGTTCTGTTTTCTATATCACACACTGTTTGCACATTTGACAAAAAATCTTTGGCTTCATCAAGTGTAGTAATAGTAGACATAATTAATAAGTAACAGTCACAAAATATCAAGCAATATCCTTATGATAATATCCTGAATATCCTGATATGAGGTCGCCAAATTTATGTTACGGAACAAAGAAAGATAACGTACACTTTAAGTGAGAATACTAAGAGTCACTACTGTCCCGTAAAGTTCCAGGTTCAAAACAAAAGAGTTAGGTAAAATTACAAGTTAAAGTTTAATGCTCAAACTAACAACAAAACATTCAGGACTCATAAGGATAATGTAATGGCAAATAAACAGGTTAAATATATGGTTAACTGCAATAGCCTCTATTAACATGAAATTAGCAAGAGTAAATTTACCTAAGTCAGCCCTGATAAAATGAAAATACACTTGGTAATGCTCAGTAAAGGCAAGATAAATTATTACAGATACAAAATAATATTAAAAATGACTGAATAAGAACCCTACGTGAATTACAAAAACTTCATTAGGCCTACAAACCAAACTTATGCCACACAGCACAAGAACAAAATGCAACAACACTTATACTCAAATTACACACAGCTGCTAGATGTTTGGAGATTTCTTGAGCACTCACAATAATAATATCTGTACAGGGGAAGACAGAGATGTGAACAAAATGAGGAGCAGATCTAAGTGGCAATGATGCAGAGACTGAGCTCATTATATAGGGGCCGGCAGAGCCTGATACAACTTGTAAGAAGGACGCGCAAATGAAGCCATGGGGACAGAGAGCTGAAAATCCCGCAAAGTATAACAGAGAGAACGACTTACTCTACTATAACGGTAGAAGGGGGGGACTGAGGCAGAACACGCTCGTGATCAGACATGTAGCAACTGTGCGTTAAAATTACACAAAGGATGATGAAATCATAGGCTATTTAAAAAAATATATATATATATATATATATATATATATATATATATATATATATATATATATATATATATATTATATATATATATATATATATATATATATATATATATATATATATATATATATATATATATATATATATATATATATATATATATATATATATATATATATATATATATATATATATATATATATATATATATATATATATATATATCTATATCTATATCTATATCTATATATATATATATATATATATATATATATATATATATATATATATAGATATAGATATATATATCTATATATATATATATATATATATATATATATATATATATATATTTTTGTTTTTTTCTTTGAGGGAACTGTTACTGCTGGCTCATGGCCTTTGGTTCCTTCTTCCTCACAAAAAATATATCTATCTATCTATCTATAATATATATATATATATATATATATATATATATATATATTTTGTTTTTCTCTTTGAGGGAACTGTTACTGCTGGCTCATGGCCTTTGGTTCCTTCTTCCTCACATAAAAAAAATGTATATATATATATATATATATATATATATATATACACTATATATATATATGTATATATATATATATATATATATATATATATATATATATATATATATATATATATATATATATATATATATATATATATATATATATATATACCTATTGCAGAAAAAAAATCTATTGATGAATTACTATGACTAACTATTGCAGAAAAAAATATTCGTTATGAATTCCATGACTATCTCTACTTCAGAATTATATGTGTAAAAATTTCAACGATTTTCAGTACTGCAGATAAATTCATGGAAATATTACAATGACTGTCACTACCCGCGCATATCAAATATCCATAGGAATATCATTTCCAACACAAACACTCATTATCTCAATTATCATTACAGCCATTATTAACAACGGGACAATCAACGCACAATAATTACTTTCTAAACATGAGTGGTGTGTTCCCGGTGCATCAGCATGCATTACCAACCGTAAAGTGTCATCATATTTACCAGCATTTAGCAGCATAACTGTAAACATGTCGGCCATCACATGACCAGCTAAAAACGGCCAAAATATATAGAAAAAAATATTGATGTTACCTATATGAACAGGGCTCGATACAAAAGTGTTATCTACGTATTTGCCACTAAACAATCGTAACAAAAAATCAAGAAAACAACTGGTAATCACTTTTTTAATGCAAGGAAGAAGGAACCAAAGGCCACGAGCCTAAAAATTGTTCCTTCCGAGAAAAAAACAAGAACAAGATGACAGAGCTCCAAATTCAAGACTGGAGGTCGTAGAAAGTAGGAAATGCAAACAGGAGACAGTTCCAGAATTGACCTGTTGTATACATGAAGGACTGGGAGAAAATGTTAATTCTTTGAATACGAGAGTTGGACAGAAAAGGGATGACAGTTTGTTGCCAGACGGGTGCTACGCACCTGCTGAAGTGGTGGAGGGATACAAGCAGACAATCAGAGCAATGACCATTGAAGCACCGATAGAAAAACGATAAATGTGCAACAGTGCGGCTAAGAGACAGAGGTTGAAATGAGGCCGTAAGAGTTAATGAGACGAAAAGCCATTGACTCCATGTTGCTGAAAGCTTCCCCCCTCATGAGAGTTGTAGTCTACACAGGGGCGAATAAACCCGTGTATAAAGTCAACAACTGTGCAGGGGTAGAGAAGGCACGGAGTCGACTTAGCACACCTAATCTCTTGGAAACAGATTTTACAAGAGATGTAAGATGATCTTTTCAAGATAGATCCCGGGAGAGTGAAACCCCAACTACCTTCACAGGTGATGCAGAATTGAGTTGGATGTTATTAAAAATTAGAGGATACTTCTGCAGAAGATTTTGTTGGGTTGAAAGGTGTAAGAACTGAGTTGTTGATGCATTAAACACAAAAAGATTACTTTTACCCGAATCAGAGATATGAGCCAAGTCAGACATTAGGTGTGCCAAAGCCACATCCCTTGTTTGTTGAAGTAACTGCTGAGATGGATGTTGTGGGAAGTGAATGGAAAGTTGAAGGGTGAAATCATCAGCATGTGAGTGGATAGGGTTAGATATACGGCTTAGAATAAAAGGAAAGGAGTTGGTGATAGGATTGAGCCCTGAGGAACACCACTAAAGATAGCTCTAGGAAAAGAACGATGGCCGTCTAGTAAAACAACTATAGAACGACTAGAGAGGAAGCTAGAGATGAAGGCACAGACTGAAGGATTGAAAACGTTGTAGGGAAGTTTGGAAATTAAAGATTTATGCCAGACTCGATCGAAAGCCTTTGAGATGTCAAGTGCAATGGCAAAGTTTTCGCAAATGTCCCGAAAGGAGGATGACCAGGAGTTTGAAAGGTAGGTGATAAGATCGCCAGTGTAGCATCCCTGGTGTAACCCATACTGACTATCAGAAAAAAGATTGTAAAAGGAAATGTGTGTTTTTTTTTTTTTTTTTTTTAAGAATAGACGCATAAACTTTTGAAACACAGGATGTTAAAGCAATTGGGCAATAGTTAGAGGGCTGGGAATGGTCACCCTTTTATGGGACAGGCTGAATGAGAACAAACTTCCAGCAAGAAGGAAAGGTACAAGTTGAAAGACAAAGGCAAAAGAGTTTACCTAGGCACAGAATCCCAGTTCTTGAGGACAACAGGAGGGATCCCTTCAGGCCCATATATCTTGTTCGTACTGATGGAAGAAAATACATCACTTGAAGTAATTTTAACGTCAGCCATGAGGAAGTCAGAGAGGGGAGGTGATGGAGGAAAAGCACAGGAATAATCTAAGGCGGAATTGGAGGAGACGGCGAAGAGTTCTGTTTTATCAGCTGAAGTAACAGCTGCAGAGCCATCAGTGTGGAAAAGAGGTGGGAAAGATGATGAGGTAAAGTAGTTAGAAAGGATTTTGTTAAGGTGCCAAGAATCTGAGTTTGATAGTTCAGAGCAGTTAGTATGAATGAAATTATTTTTAGCAGACCAAAGAACAAACAGCACGATTACGGGCTGAAACATAAAAGAGATGAGATTCAGGGATGGGTTGGCTCCATTACCTATTATAGGACTTCTCGTTGTTGAGGACAGCATTAGAACAAGAGTGATTAAACCATTTTTTTTTTTTTTGCATTAGTCATAGGATATGAGAAAGGAATGTATACTTCCATTCCCGAGAGAATTACCTTCATAATGTGCACGACACACTCAGACGGCTCTCGGTCATGGAGGCAGCAATCTTTCCAGGGAAAACAAAAGAAATTCAGCCTGAGTGCCTCCCAATCAATAGCTCCAAGGTGCCAAAGCCGCCACTTCTTGGGATGGTCCACATGCCTTACTGGAGCAATAGGACGGGTACCGTTAGCGTGATAAGGTTGTGATCGGAGGAGTCCAACGCAGAGAAAAGACTAACAGAAGGATTAGTTGTACTGGGAAGTCAAGTATGTTGGTACTCTCTCCAAGGAGGTCAATGATACGGGTAGGAGTGCTGTACAAGTTGCTCTACGTCATTTAGGATAGAAAAGATGTAGGCTTGTTCACCAGGTGGATCAGTGAAAGGAGACGAGAGCTAAAGGTGGTGGTGAACATAGAAGTCACCTACAATGGAGATTTCAGAGAAAAGAGAAACTGATAGAAAGTTTTCCAGCTTAGAAGATAATTGAAAAATTTTTCAGTCACTAGAATTAGGGGATAAATAAACAGCACAGTTATATCTGATCAGAAAATGACAGGAAGGCCGAAGCCAGAGAGTACAGAATTCAGAAGATTCAAACTCACGAACACGAGAGAAAGATATGTTGTTACGTACATATATACAACAGCACTTTTGACTTTGAAATGAGAATAGAGAAAGTAAGAAGATACAGAGAAGGGTTTGCTATCAGTTACCTCAGACAGTTGAGTCTCAGTGAGGAAGAGAAGGTGAGGTTTATAGGAGGAGAGGTGGGGTTCAACAGAGAAAAAGTTAGAGGAAAGGTAGCGAATTTTGCATAAATGAAGATGTGAGTCAGGCAGTGGTTCCACGCTTCTCGCTTGGTCGTCAACGGGAGAGGGGAGGATGGTGGGGACTTTGATGGTCCTCCCCACCCTGGGGACTCCGAGGCTTTGTGATAAGATGCCATTTTTTTGCAAGCATTCACCAGTTGAAAATATCAAAAGATAAAGAGGTTGCTTAGAGACGACAGCAGCGCTGCACCCAAAATATAACCTTGATCAATCATTTAAAAAAAAAAAAAATCTAATAATTTCTTCAACTTCCCGTACACAAGGTATGTGCCAGGTTTGATCCACATAGAATTAGGCGTTCATGACATGCCACACCCTGAAATTTCACCTTGTCCCGTAACAGCCTTTGTTGGATCAGAACCAATGCTCAAGGATTTCTTCCCAGTCCTATAAACAATGTATGGGCCATTTTTGTCCTTGATTTGGTCAGCCTCTCATGAGAGATTTTGTTAATATACATACATACACAGATACTGTCATAAAATAATCATGATTGCAATAGGTACCTTGGTGTCGTTTATAATAGTGCGCCCGTAAAGTTACATAAACCCAAACATAGGTCAATTAGAAGAAAATTATTAAAGTAAATATAAATACTGTATTTATAAGGCTGAACACAAAAACCTGTTAAGTTGGTTCTATCCATCCATCCATCCATCCATCATCCAATCCTACATTGCCCCATGAGGAGCGTAGGAGCCCGGGGCTAGGCAGTTGGTCCCGACATTTGAGATGAGAGTGACCAACCTCACTCATCCCTGAGTGGCATTACATGAGCAATCAACCCCAACCACCCCTTGGACATAAACCTTCACCGGCTCAATCCGACTGGAGCACAATAATTACCCACTAAACCACCAGGCGCCAAAATTTGGTTATATGGTTACCACCCAGCGTAGTAAATGGTTTCCCAGTGTACAGGAAACCATTTGGCTTGTCACTCAGTGTAGAGTCACCCACAGGCAGAAGGAAGAGGAAAAAGTGAAGGAAAGAAAGACAGAAGAGGATGGAAGGAAAGACGGATGGAGAAGAGGAAATGGCAGACACCCGACAGCAGCGCTACATCGAGTGAGTGGATGGTGAGCGCCCCCACCTACCACAGAAATTGGTTCTCCGTCTGTATAATAGTCTGAACACATCACAGAATAGTCAATATGCAGTGTTTAGTCCACTTTCTCGAATGTTAATCAATTTGGTTCTGTCGTTTCATTTCTTTCATATTTCATTAATATTTTATTTATAATAGGATGACTTAGGATACATCCTTCTTCAACACTTTCAGTACGGAGGAAGGTCGAGTCAGTTGAATAATATTGCCTGGCAATAGCAAGAGTAGTTATAAAAGACGTTATTACACTGAAAAATATACAGTAAGTGCTGCAAGGGGCGAGGTGTACCTTTTTATCCTTGCATTGATCCTATCACACACACACACACACACACACACACACACACACACACACACACACACACACACACGCACGCACATGAATATGCAGCAGGTCAGCTTTCCAAACAGTGAACATCATAATGTGGCAGAGTAGCAATGAAGTTGGTGGTTCACAATGCATGAATACCGTGTTGCCGACCCGGATGAGCTCACTCTCGCATTCTTAAAAGCCTTTTACCATCGCATATTTTATCAGTATTTGTTTTAATGACTGGATACAAAGCCGATGACAATGGTTATGAAACCTAAATTTATCCCTGAATTAGTTATACATTGTAATATATGCATTGTTGTATATAAAAACGTCCTCCAGTCTCAAAGGACAATTTCCACCAGTTTATGACCAACAAATCCTTTTAAATTACCCTGCGGCAGCTTCATTTGTACTGGTAAAACAGTAGATTAAAACGCATAGCCAGGGATGCAGATATCTCGTGGTCTTTTGAACACAGTCACACACATTTACCTTCATTACTTCGCGCACAAATATGTCAGCACTGGTGGCATATACAGGCCATCATAAATGACGTACACTTACAGCATCAGTATCGCACACTGACCAATACAAACAGCACAACCTTACTAACATAAACGGCACTCACTGACCAACATAAACAGCAAATTTTGGACATTATAATTACCACGCATTGGCCAAGATAAATAGCATACACAAACATCAGGAGCGTCCAATGACCATCACAAAGAGCATCATTGACCGACATAAGTATCTTTCACTGACCATCACAAATACCATTCGCTGGCCATCACAGAGACCATAATATACTGACTAACATAAACAACAACATACACTGGCCAACATAAATAGCATACACCTACCAACATGAATGGCAAACATTTACCAACATAAATTGCGTACACCTACCAACATAAATAGCATACACCTACCAACATGAATAGCATACACGTACCAACATAAATAACACACCTACCAACATGAACAGCATACACCTCTCAGCATAAATAGCATACACCTACCAACATGAATAGCATACACCTATCAGCATAAATAGCATACACCTACCAACATAAATAGCATACACCTATCCACATGATTAGCGTAAACCTACCAACATATGTAGCATACACCTACCGACATAAATAGCATACACTTATCAACATAAATAGGAAAAACTGACCAACATCATTAGCATACACTGACCAGCATAAACTGCATATACATACCAACATTAATATCGTGTATACATAGTTGGATTTATGGGAATTCAAAAATGTATAAACTGACAACTTCAGTTAAAGCTAAGTATACGAAAGCCCAAACCCGAACTTTTTTTTTCCCCTTGATATGAACTTGCCTCTAGCCAGGGATAGTAGGATTAGACGATTAATTGAAACTATCGTATATCTTACGACTAAAATTTATTTCTGCTTGGAAAATAAGATGCTCTTGCTGATATGTATAATGCTGAATGATAATCTGTGCCAGGCAAATTGTAAAGCGAATAGAGCAAACAGTAAATAGTTTATTCGTGAATGGTTTAAAATTACTGTGTGTCCACCATTATACTGGGCAGCCTAGAGATTTGGTGTTGAAGGATGAGGCTGCATCCTCTTGTCTTCCGGCGTTACCCATCAGAGACAGGTAACAAAAAGCAGAGTTTATATTGTCACATGATGACAAAAACAATATGTATTCTGAATTAAGTGAATAAAATGGCTAAATCCTTCACTACAATGGCATATGCCTTGTGTTATTCATGCTGCCTTCACGGTATTTCATTCAACAGGGGGAACTTTCGGAAATGAAGGTGTTATATACCATTACTATTTACCTATTTAGTATTAGGATATTTAATAAATTTAATAAAATTTAATAAAATCGTTTGGAGCCAGCAGCAATCGAAAAAAAAAAAATCAGATGATTCATGAACTTAATCAGCTTAGTTGTTATTGTGTGGTTGTCATGTCTCATAGCGCTTAACTCAGTTAGTAAACCCTGTATGGTGATAATCTAGGAGAGTTCCCGATGCTATAATACTGCTGCTTTTGTCTATGCTGTATGGTCTGATTATCAAGGCAATTGGCTAAAGCACTGCGGAAATAATATGTAGTTTTTATATTTTATTGGATAATATCAATTTTACACCAAGATTAACGGGCTGTAACTTAATCGTGAGGGCAAAAATTGTGGGTCCTGTCACTGATATCTTATTATTTCCGAAGAATTTAGGTGTCATAAATGGACTGCGTTATAATGAAAATTCTCGTCACAGCATTTTCAACACATGGCCAGTGGCATATGCTAAGGTACTTGGTTGGATGCGAGTTTCTTATGTCCTATTCGGCGTTTAATCCGTGGTGACAGCGTATGTATTCCTGAGATCTTGGAATAAAAAAAAAAGTATACAGCTGGTAGGTGGGTTCCAGTGCTTTATATCGCTTCTTCCATATTCAGTTATGTTTCCTGCTACACAGAGTGGCACATACAACTCTTCAACTCCGCCGGGCGATTTCTCTTGTGTCAGTGGAGCGATTCAGTCATCGTTATCAGTGTGTACCCTGCATCATTTATTCATTTCGTACTTCCCACACTCACGTCCACATTCACGTCCATACAAGGAGACTGAGCCGTCCTCTAAACACAGAATATACCGTCAAGTGAACTTCTGACGGAACGCTATTTAGGGACCACCCATCTAAGGCGCTGACGAGGAGCCTACACACGGTGAGGCTGTGCACCCTACTGGAGCGAACCAGCTTTGGCGTCCAACCACGAGCCAGATCTCCTCATATTTGCTGCGCCTCGCCACGGAAAGGACTACTGATACTACCCTGGGGCGCCGGTTCCCTACATGGTGTATGTATTGTACTGTACCTGTAGGACAACCCCAAAGAAGCCGTTGCTTACCTACGGTCGACAGGTTTCCACGGCTACACAGACCGGGGCTATGCATCACCATTAACAGCAATTACGACTCTTGGTATTATTCTTCCTTCAGCCATAAACTCATTGTGGCTGTTTTGTAGTCAGACCTCACCTGTACGAACTCCTTTGTTTTCTGTGACGCTTCTGTTGGAAATGAAAAATAACGGAGATATAGCACTCGTAAGTAGCACATGGATACATTGTTAGTGTCCTTCGTCAAACTCTCAGCTTCCTGTGTTTTAACTCCCCATTACCTGTGCTGAAGGTGACGCCACTACCCAGCATCTTCAACTGTAACCAGTCAGGTGAGTGGGTCTCTGTACGTCAATTACTCGTACTGTAGCCAGTCAACGACGGAGTTACTCCTGGCAAAGTCTGGGTAACTGATTTTCCATGTCAGTCTGCCATGGTTACACTTATGATAAGTGCTCCCCCATTGCTGCCGTCATTTTCCAGGAATGTTTTCGAAATAACGATGCCAGTATTGACCATGAGGCTGAGGACAAAGGTAAGATTTATGTTGGTTGGGTTTTGATTTAGTTGTTAGCCTCGAGGTTAGATAAAGTGGGGTCAAGGTAGGTTAATGCCTAATGCGGCTGGTTGTTATGCATTCAAACAGGTCCACCTTAATAAAACCCCAGTTAAGTTGAAAAAATAAAAAATAAAAGGTAATTTATATCGTTCGTGCCACTTCTAGTTGCATTTCCTTCGTAAATGACAAGCTCTGCCTTGTTTTTTTATCACCACAAAACCTAATTTCTCACAAGTCCACCATTACCACCAGGAAGAGAGGTGGGTGGCATACCTCAGAGTGATCATATCCAATGAAAATGAAGGTTAAAATAACACAAAGGTGCCGAAACCATTTTAAAAAATGGGGAAAACTCGTTGATTTCTCGTTAAATAAGAGTATGGGCTAAAACGAGGTAATTAGCAAACATGCTGTTTGAATAGGTTTATTATAGATACAGTTTGCAGCAGTGACATACAAAAAATTAATAAGATGCATTAAGCACAATACGTTACTGAAAAGTGGCGAAACAAATTCCTCAACGGCATTTAAAATACTAGCGTGAGTCCAGGAACTCGTCTCCACGCAAACATCTAATAGTATTGAACACCGACTCATTGTGGCCTGTCTTAAGTTCTTCTGTCTCGCCTCTCTGTTTTAGTGACTCTGACGAGGGTAATCTTCAAGGAGATGTAAGACCACCTCTTTAAAAAATATATATAGCTTTATTATATTCAGTGACTTTGTAAAGCTGTACAGTAGTGCGTTCTCTAGTATGAAGAGAATTCATCAATAAACAAGGAAAATACTACTATATAAGGGATAGCGTAGGTTAGAATAAATTGTTTTAGGTTAGCATAAAATAATATAGGTTAGGTTAGGCTAAGATAGAAAGTTGGGGTAAGTTATTTATTTTTTTTTATTTTTTTAGGGTTAGGTATGAATAAATCAGCATTGCTAAGGGTAATTTCGTCCAAAAATGACGTTTCAAGATGGCGTTCCTCTGTCTTCAGCGCACCACAAGTTGGCGTCCGTCTATTTGGGGTCTTTTTATAGGTTTCTCACCCTTTTAAAAGAAATAAAGAACACCAAAACCTGAAAACGCACTTTAAAGAATAATCAAACAATCCCGCGATGGGTTTTGGTTAAAAAAAAAAAAGAAAGAAAACTGCAAACTAAGGTGATCCTATGTATCCTTCAAGATTGCCACCCAGATTTACATAAACCCACACAATACAGGATGTTATATAGTATGGAGCATTGTATTGTGAACGAATTAATCGTGTCCGGTAGCAAAAGTCAGTTTAATCTCTTCAGCCCGATGGCAGATTTTCCATTTTATTCATGCAGTTTCCTGACGATTTTACTTAGCTTGGGGGAAACAACGAGGGGTGTAATGGTAATTGAAGGCTATGTATAACATCGCCAGCTCGAAAATTCACTTAATTCCTTAATAAGAACGTCAAGGAACAGTGAGGATAATGGAAAAAAAAAAAAATGTCCCCGGAGTGAGGTGGTCAATAGGTTTGCTGGTGAGGGAGTATTCATTTCCTTTTCACCTCCCATAGATGGCTCTGCTGCCCAAGACGGTCCTGTCTTACTACAACTATACAGGCTGGCCCAAAAGTCTCCACGCATAGGAATATCTCCAGTTAGAACCCTTCTAGAATGCCAGATGAGTTAACGCGTTACGCGAGTAGTAGGAGTAGTTGTAGTACCAGTATAATAGTAGTAGTAGTAGTAGTAGTAGTAGTGGTAGTAGTAGTAGTAATAGTGGTAATAGCAATAGTGTTAATAGTCTTAATATTACAGTAGTAGTAACAGTAGCTGAAATATCAGCAGCAGTTGATTTTTTTTTTTTTTTTAATGCGAGGAAGAAGGAACCAATGGCCATGAGCCCGCAGTAACAGTTCCCTCAAAGAGAAAATCAAAATACAATAGAGAGCCAAATTCAAGATCCGATCATTTTGAGATGCTTGGACACACTGCGTTTGAAAGACTGGAGATCATAGGCAGCAGGAAATACAGACGGAGGGAGACAGTTCCAGAGCTGACCTGTTGCATAAATGAAAGACTGGGAGTAACGGTTAACTCTTGCATTAGAGAGTTGGACAGAAAAGGGATGAGAGTTTGCTGCCAGACGGGTGCTACGCGCCCGTCGTAGAGGTGGAGGAATGCAAGCAGACAGTTCAGAGGAGCAGTGACCATTAAAGTAGCGATAGAAAAGAGATAAAGATGCAACAGTGCGGCGAAGAGACAGAGATTGAAGGGAGTCAGTAAGAGGAGGAGAGTTAATGAGACGAAAAGCCTTTGACTCCACCCTAATGAGAAGGGCTGTATGTGGGGAGCCTCCCCACACATGAGAGTTGTACTCCACACAGGGGCGGATAAAACCCCTGTATAGAGTCAACAATTGTGCAGGGGTAAAGAAAGAGCAGAGTCGGCTTAGCACACCCAATCTCTTGGAAGCAGATTTTACAAGAGATGTAATATGATCTTTCCAAGATAAGTCCCGAGTAAATGAAACCCCAAGCATGTTCAAGGATGATGCAGGATTAAGCTGAATATTATTAAACATTAATGGGTATACCTGTGGAAGATTTTGTCGGGTTGATAGGTGTAAGAACTGAGTCTTAGATACATTAAAAACAACCATATTATTTTTACCCCAGTCAGAGATACGAGCCAAGTCAGACATTAGATGTGCCATAGCCTCATCCCTTGTTTGTTGAAGCAACTGTTGAGATGGGCGTTGCGGGAACCGAATGGAAAGGTGAAGGGTGGAGTCATCAGCGTATGAGTGGATAGGGTTAGATGTACAGCTTAGAAGATCATTGATGAATAAAAGGAAGAGAGTTGGTGATAGGACAGAGCCCTGAGGAACACCACTGTTGATAGATCTAGGAAAAGAACGATGGCCGTCTACAACAGCGGCTATAGAACGACCAGAAAGGAAGCTAGCGATGAAGGCACAGACAGAAGGATAGAAACCGTAGGAGGGCAGTTTGGAAATTAAAGATTTATGCCAGACTCGATCGAAAGCCTTTGAGATGTAGTAAAAGTAGAAGCAAACGAGTCGTTGCCATCGTCACTGTCTTACTCGTAATCGTTTTAATTGTTACCTTAGTCGTAATCCTAGTTCCAACCGTGATAGTAGCCGTTGTGGTAAGAATAACTATAGCTACAGTAGTACAGTAGTTGTCACAGTTGTCATTGTAACCGTAGCAGTATTTTGTAATCGTCATAGTTAAATTAATGATTAGTGTTCTTTCTTTTTCACCCCTTCCACTCTGTTGGTGTTGTCTGCAGCTTCTGTTATTCTTCCTTCCCATTCCCTCCCCAATACGCTTTTTCATCTGTGTTTTCTCAGCCGGTGTTTCCCTTTCCTCGTCGTCCCTTCAAAGCATTTATTTTTTGGTGTTATTTTATATCCGTTGTTTCTCAGTTGTATCTATTTGTTTATTTTTCTTAATACAGCTATTCTGTATGTTGCAACTCTCTCTCTCTCTCTCTCTCTCTCTCTCTCTCTTCCCCGGTGACCCGTACTCCTAAATTTATATTTTCAGTAAGTTGCCGAAGGAAAAGTTTTCAGGGAAAGGAGGGAATGAGAGAGAGAGAGAGAGAGAGAGAGAGAGAGAGAGAGAGAGAGAGAGAGAGAGAGAGAGAGAGAGAGAGAGAATTTCTACTGTGGAAGACGTCATCGTAGTCAAGTAAAGGCCGTGGCTGGAGATAGTATACCGCCGCTACTATACGTCTAAATACAATATATACACAGTTTTGGAATCTTGTGCATTCAAACACATTGATATATGTTATAAGAAATAGCGATAATGTTTTTCATGTACTTGATAGTTATTCATATATTACACCACTGATACATTAAATATAAGGAAAAATTTAAGTGAATAATGAAACTGCCATTCGTCATAACCCTGTAAGACGTAACCTTATTTAAATACCATGACTCTGACTCACGTTATTTTTTTACTAAATCACCATTCACTGTATTAAACAGTCTTGCCTTTCATGCAACAAGTATAAAATTACCAGATTCAGGAGCCTCACAGCGTTTCGGTAAATGCCCTTGGGCCGGTGTGGTGTAAGAGGGTGGTATGGTATGTTGCTTGGTGTGGTGTGGTGTGGTGTAAGAGGGAGGGTGGTATGGTATGTTGCGTGGTGTGGTGTGGCGTGGTGTAAGAGGGTGGTAGGGTACGTTGCTTGGTGTGGTGTGGTGTGGTGTAAGAGGGTGCTATGGTATGTTGCGTGGTGTGGTGTGGTGTGGTGTAAGAGGGTGCTATGGTATGTTGCGTGGTGTGGTGTGGTGTTGGTTAAGAGGGTGGGTGGTATGGTATGTTGCGTGGTGTGGTGTGGTGTGGTATAAGAGGGTGGTAGGGTATGTTGCTTGGTGTGGTGTGGCGTGGTGTAAGAGGGTGGTATGGTATGTTGAGTGGTGTGGCGTGGCGTGGTGTAAGAGGGTGGTAGGGTATGTTGCGTGGTGTGGTGTGGCGTGGTATAAGAGGGTGGTAGGGTATGTTGCTTGGTGTGGTGTGGTGTGTGGCTTCACTAAAATCCCTAAAGATTACGAGAGTGAAGCATCTCACGTCCGATAATTGTTAGTGAGAGATAAAGGCGGAAAGAGGGACTCCTGGCGCTGCTCTCGCATTTTAAAATTATATTAGCGTCACGGCAGATACTTCCATTTTGTGTGAAAAGCGTTGAGACCCTAACATTTGAAAGCTGTTGGCCCGATCAGATCCCAAAATAATAGTTACTTATTTGTGGAATAGCGTTTACCTATATAATTTTTGCGCTTTATTATCAAAACTATTTTGTGCAATTGCTGCTGTGAATTTATAGAACACTGAAGATTCACTGTTCATTGTGGTGTGGGACAGGCTGTTAAGAATTACAGGCGTATATGGTTACTTAGTTAAGCGTCTCATGTGACCATCAAAGGGAGGACGCATCTGAAGACCAGGAAATATAAGATAAAGCTGCCAGACGATACGATGACTTAATGTAATGAACAAAGGAAGCATTAAGATATGAGAATGTATACCAGATGAAAAACAAATTAAAGATCCTCCCAGCTGAAATTATAAACAGGGTTGTCCATATATACTGCGCCCCCCTTTCCCTCCAGCAGGTGAAGTTTTTTGCTGTCACATCCATCAGTGTTATCTGTGCCTGCCCTGCAACTTTTCCTGCCTCTCATAACCCTCATCACGTTGTATATATTGTGACTATTGACTGCATGATTAATTGCTGATTCCGTGAGGTGGGATATACACTGGTAAACCTGACACCAGTTTTGTAAATTACGGTGCAGTTCATCTATCTGTCTATCATTTATCTATCAATATATAAAGGTATCGGTCTATCTGTCTATCCTAGTCTCTCAGTCTGTGTGTGTGTGTGTGTGTGTGTGTGTGTGTGTGTGTGTGTGTGTGTGTGTGTCTCTCTCTCTCTCTCTCTCTCTCTCTTTCTATGTATATATCATCATCAACCATTTGAGTGTCCACTGCAGGACCGGCCTATCCCAACCGAAGTGGGAACGAAACAGCCCATGTATCTCTACCAAGTGGCTTAGGCTGTCTTACAGATTGTATGTAGGGTGAGAAGCGCTTGTAAGTGTGATTGTAGTGTTGGAGTGGCTTTGGATGTGTGTGTAGTCTGTAAACTAAGTGTAAGTGGCCCGCGGAAGCCGACTGGGTGCAAGCATACTTTATAGTATGCGACACTGGTTCAACCACAGCACCCCTTATGTCTGCCAAACCAGTACATGGTCGGAAAAACGCTCTCAAAGTTTATTACCTTGGCGGGGCGCGAACCCTCTTTCTCCAGTGTATATATATATATATATCTATATCTATATCTATCTATCTATCTATCTATCTATCTATATATATCTATATCTATATCTATCTATCTATCTATCTATCTATCTATATATATATATTATATATATATACATAGATAGATAGATAGATAGATAGATATATACACACACACACACACACACACAAACACACACACACAAAGACGTTCAGACAGAGTGAGCAAGTCATCCTTTACCTGCCTTACACGAGAAGGATGATGTTTCTTGTGTGAGGAAGGTGTATTCCCGGTTTGCATGAGATATCGTTGGTGTGTATGTAGGCAAGGCCTTCATTTTCTCTGCTTGTGTATGCAGCGCAGAACGGGGTTCGTGCCTGCCTCAGAACGTATTCCATTCCTTCTTGAAGCCTTTCCTGTCACTGCCAGTAACTGCGGTGAAGTATTGTGGGTGGCGTAGGATACTTTTACATGTCTCTCCTCCTGTCATCTTTCTGCTGCCAAAAGATGCCATGTCAGGACTGATATATAAATATAACATATAGGAGAATATCATCATGTAATCTGCACAGTAAGTCACCAAGAAAAATTTGCTGTGAAGTCCCCTGTGCCACTTACAATTTCACTAATATACCAAGAGATTGGATGAGTCATTAACGCTGAGTGCCTCTCCTCATCTCCAATCTTCCCCGACAAAACTATCCACAGTGTGATCGTATACTCATGTATACCCAGATATACTGCTGGGTAAATAAAAATGAAGGGGGACACAAACTCTGTTCAAAAGTGTATCCTGAGAATCAAATTCAGGTTCTTCTAGTTGTGAGCTTCACGAGGTCTCTCTCTCTCTCTCTCTCTCTCTCTGTATATATATATATATATATATATATATATATATATATATATATATATATATATATATATATATATATATATATATGGTAATTGACAACTATATAGGACCTTTGTTTTTGCAGTTTTCATCAGAATTTCTCTTTGCCAAAGTCCTTCATGGGATTCTTTGAGTATTCTCTGTGTGCGTTATCAAGTGTGGATCGTTTTCGCGTGAGGTGTTTAAAAGGCGGTCTTTGTTTACACTCCTGCTCTCATAGAGCCCTCATGTATCACCATCGATTTAATCTCTGACGGGCCTCCATCATCTGTCCGTGTCCACTCTTCTCAGTAAGGTGGACAAATCAACACACACACACTTACACTCCCCCAAGGCGCCTAAGGCAGGCGGATGCCATCTTGTTTACGCCGAAGACAGACGGAGGCCTCCTTAGAACGCTATCTTGGCAATAATTATCCTTACCATTGCTGGTTTATTGGAGCCTATCCTAAATTATCGTAACTTAAACATCCTAATTTAACCCAATCGATCCTGTTTTACGCTAACCTAACCAAGGTTATCCTAACTTAACCTATCTCTTAAATAATCGTATTTTCCATATTTATTCATGGATTCTCATTCTCGAAAACGCATTACTGTACACCTTTACAAAATCATTGCATCAGTTCATTTTTTTTTTTTTTTTGTAAGAGGTGGTCCTGTCTTCCTGAAGATTACCTTTTGAATACTGAGAAATACCAGAAATAATATTTGGCTTACATCGCAGGGTGGCCTACACAGCAAAATGCTTCCTTCATGTTTCACAATGTCACGTGTGAAGGGGGTGTAATAGTTTTATAGAAATTTAGATGGCATTTTTCGTTCACCATGACTTGATTGAAGTCTTGTCTTTTTGCAGCACATTGCCCGTAGCTGAGTGGTGGAATGAGACAGTACCACAGCTCTACATCCACTCCATAGTTGTCTCCGTGATTGGCACCACATCCAAGTATTAAACAGTTATTAGCACGTCTAGAAGGAGAAGTGGTTACTAGTATTACAGGCCATGATTAAGTGAAAGATAAAAGCAGTGTATTCATATTCCCGGTGGTGGCTGGTCGGAGTGTACTAGTGTGCAATTTTAGGCCAAGTTAAAGTGAGGAGAGTATAGTTGTGTATTTGTCTTCCCGGTGAGGGTGAGGTGAATGTAGCTGTGTATTTGTCTTCATGGTGAGGGTAAGGTGAATATAGTTCTGTATTTGTCTTCCAGTGTGGGTGAGGAGACTATAGTTCTATATTTGTCTTCCCGGTGAGGGTGAGGAAAGTATAGTCGTGTATTTGTCTTCCCGGTGAGGGTGAGGAAAGTATAGTCGTGTATTTGTCTTCCTGGTGAGGGTGAGGAAAGTATAGTCGTGTATTGGTCTTCCTGGTGAGGGTGAGGAAAGTATAGTCGTGTATTTGTCTTCCCGGTGAGGGTGAGGAAAGTATAGTCGTGTATTTGTCTTCCCGGTGAGGGTCGGATGGTCTGGGCGTTTGTGCAGTTTTAGGCTAAGGTAAAGTGAAATAGAGTATAGCTGCGTATTCTTCCCGGTGGTGGTTGGCTGGTGTGGGTGTGGGTGCAACTTTTGGCCAAGTTACAACGAAGACAGTGTAGTACTGCACTGTTCTTCTCAGTGAGTACCGATTCGAGTGTGTGTGTGTGTGTGTGTGTGTGTGTGTGTGTATGCAGATTTAGACTTAGTTAAAGTGACATGTATAAAAGTATATTCTATTTCCCGGCAGTGGCTGGGTGGTGTGGGTGTGGGTGCAATTTTAGGCCAGGATAAAGTGAAGATATTACAGCAGTGCATTATTCTTCCTGGTGAGGGTCGGATGGTGTGGGTGTATGCGTAACTTTATGTAAGGACAAAGCATAAAATGTGTATTCTTCTCCCTGATGGTGGTTGGCTGGTGTGTGGGTGTGTGCGTGGTTCAGTATGGATCAGCAGTAAAGATGCGGACAGCTGCACCAGATGATAGTGGTGGGAGCCAGGGATGCATTACGTTGCTTCATAGAGAGAGAGAGAGAGAGAGAGAGAGAGAGAGAGGATAAAAAAATATATAAGTACAAATAACAGGAGGACTGCCAGTCCATGTCAAGATTATCTATTGGAAAAAAGGTTAATTCCACTAAGATCTAACCAACGTGTAATAATAGAAGGAGAGAAAAGAGAGTCTCTCGCCCACCCACCACACCATCCACTTAATATGCAGGAAAATGATAGAAAACAAAATCACTTTGCTTGTTGGAAAGAACAAGCATGAAAATTTTACAGGAAAGGCAGAAGAGGGATGACTGTACGATGTGTAATATCTGTTCTACAGATCTGTAAAAGGAAAGTAAACACAATCTCCGAAATGTTCTCGTTATTAAGCATACATTTCAACCTGGAAATATGCAACACTAGGTTAGTTATAGCCTATAGTTTTAAATTATTTGTCTACCCGAATTTTAAACATTTCTGTAGTTTTTGCACTAACTGCGGTTGCTGGCAGACTATGTCACTGTTACACTTCGCTAATGTTAATGCAGTTTTCCCCCATTTTATTGCTGCATTCTTGCTTTTGAATTTCATTCTATTTTTTCTAGTTACAGTATCATTTTGTATTTCAGACAAATGATCATATCTAACATCGTCAGTTATGTTAAGAATTTTAAGTACTTGTATTAGATCTCCTCTGGGTCGTCGCGTTTACAAAGAAAGGATAGTTTTTATAGGCGATCTTCGTTGGGTAAATTTCGCAGTGATGGAATCATTTGTGGTTCCGCGCTGCACTGTTTCGAGCCTGTCTTCGTCAATAATATAATCTGTGGACCATAGTTGCACATAGTATGCTAAGTGTAGTGTAAATAAAGACGTATGAAGTTTAGATATTATATCGGGGGTCATGTGATATCAAAATTTCTAGCGATGAAGCCGCGAACTTTTTTTGCCTTGTGGTTGCTGCACTATTTTTTTTTTTTTTTTAGCTCCTTACTGATAATAACTCCAAAATCCTTTTCGTCTTTTACTTCCGTCAGTGGGGTATTGAACATATGGTATTCATATTTAATGTTTGTCACCAAAATGCATTACCTTTCGTGTATATATGTTAAATTTCGTCTGCCTCTTTTTTTCACTCCAATAGCATATATAGATTCACAGTCTGCTTTCGTAATTACTTTTCCTCTTATATTCGTAGCATCTGCAAATTACTGTGTTATAAATGAGTTCATTTTCTAAGTCTTCGATGTAGTGAAAGGAACTGGTCGTAGAACTGTCCCTTGGGGAAATCCGCTTGTTGCTTCTAGTCAGCCTGATGATTCGCCATTTATCATTACACGCTGTTTGCGATTCGTTAACCGATCACCAATCCAGGGACATAATTTGTTAGAAAGGCCGTGGGCTTTTAGTTTTTCTAGTAGTCTTAGATGCGGGGCCTTATCACTTTTGAAAAATTAGGTAGATGACATCCGACTTTTTGGGTTCCAGCCGTCGTAAGTGTTTGTAAATAATTCAAGCAAATTTGTGAGGCATGACCTATTATTACGAAACCCGTGCTAGTTATCTGTTATAAGATTATGGTTATTTAGGAACACAGTATTTTGATCTCTAACACTTTCTAAAATTTAACAAAGTACTTACGTTACTGGGTGGTAATTCGTAAGGCGTTTTCATCGTCCCTTTTAGAGATGGGTGATATATTAGCTAGCTTCCACCAGTTAGGTTCTCTACATTCAGTTAATGATTTACTGAATATTATAGTTATAGGAGAAGCTGACTGTCTGCAACATTTATGCAGTATGAGAGGAGATATCTGGTCTGGGTCAGGTGATTTATTTTGGTCGATTTTCTGAAGACAGTTTAACTTTTCGTGTCCTGTTGATTGATGGCTTATATTCTTTTGGTCATGAGAAAACCGACTGACGGAAGGGAATGTTTAAACTATATTCTTTTACGAAAACACTGAAATGAGGCGTTCAGTAATGTTGATATCGTTCGGTTATCATGGACGAGATCGCCTTCCGAGCTTAGTAGATGGCCTATGTTATCTTTTACATTTTTCTGACCCTTCACATAAGAGTATTATTAAGAATTGATTTTGATTCACGAAAATTGTCTATTTATCTATATACCTAGGCTGCTTCCACCAAGGAAAGAGAGGTAGCTGAGACAGGACGACACACTCTCAATTAACTCATCCACTCAAACATATTCATTCGCATCTTAGCCCCAAAGGGCAGACAAACGCGGGTGAATATCCCCTCAGGGCTGCGTCATCATTTATTCATTCACAATTTCTCTCCATTTCTGTCATGCACAGCCACTCTCCCTTGCTCAACAGACATCCCTCTCGCATCCAGCACTCTCTTCACACTGTCCATCCATCCTATTCGTGGTCTCTCTCTCAACCTTACACCTCTCACATCAGATCTAGTTATCTTTTTCACCAATTGCTCATTATCCATTCTCTCCATATGCCCTAACCATTGCAACATCCTCTGCTCAGCTCTATCAACCATCTTCCGAACAACTCCAGTTCTCCTTCGCACTTCATCGTTTCTCACTCGATCCATACACGTCACTCCACACACACTCCTCAGACACCTCATCTCCATTACATTCAAACTATTCCTCTCTGCTACACCCATATTCCATGTTTCAGCCCCATATAACGCAGTCGGTACCACTATACCCTCATGCAGCCTTCTGTTTACATCCATTCTAAGCGAACGACATCTAAACACTTTTTTCATTCTTCCCAGCACCTTTCCTACTTCATTCATTCTAAACTTCACTTCTGAATCTATTCTTCCTTCTACCGCAACATGTGACCCTAAATACTTAAAACACTCTACCTCCTCAACTAACTCAGTGTACAAAACTAGGCCTATATATATTCATCCTCCTACCATCTCCCAACCTCGTACACTTCATCACTTTACTCTTATTCTCATTTACTTTCAATTTCCTCCTTTCACACACCCTTCCAAACTTCTCTACCAACTGTATCAATCTCTCCTCTGAATCAGCCACCAGTGCAGTATCATCTGCAAACAGCAGCTGCTTCAGATTCCACTCTCTACCATCAACATTCACCAGACTCAGACCTCCACCTAACACTCTTACATTCACCTCCCTTACAACACCATCCATATAAATGCTAAACAACCAAGGCGACATCACACATCCCTCTCGCAGCCCCACTCTCACGGGAAACCAATCACTCACAGTATTTTCCACTCTAACACACGCTCTACTATTTACATAAAAACCTTTCATTCATTTTAGTAACCTACCATCAAGTCCATACAATCTTAAAATAGTCCACAATGCCTCCCTATCAATTCTATCATACGCTTTCTCTGAATAAATGAACGTCGAAAAGACATCCTTACCTTTCGACAAATACTTTTCACACACCTGTCACAGCAAACACCTGATCCACGCATCCCCTCCCTCTCCTAAAGCCACACTGCTCATCACCAATCACTCCCTCTGTACCCTCTCTAACTCTCTTAATTAACACTTTACCTTACACCTTACCTAGAACACTCAACAGACTTAGGCCTATACCCCTAAAGCTAGTACATTCATACTTATCACCCTTACCTTTATACAACGGGACCACACAAGCACTTGCCCAGTCAATTGGCACCATACCTTTCACAAAGCACACATTCAACAATCTTACTAACCAGTCAACAATAGTCACTCCACCACCTTTCAGGCATTCCACAGCACGCCCGTCCATACCTGCAGCTTTCCCTGTTTTCATCTCCTTTACTGCCTCCTGCACTTCCTCCTTCGTGATCAAAGAATCACCCAACTCTCCCAACACATTTATTCCTTGCACCCTTCCTTCCGCCACAATCTCAGCCTCCCTTTCCTCCTGTACATTTATCAATCTTTCAAAATACTCTGCCCATCTCTTCCTTTACACATTGTAAATTCATTTAATTTTCCTATTAATATTCGTACAATTGCCTCTGTAATTTAAGGTATTCGGTACGTCATTGTGATTTCCTGTACGTTTATATTTTTCAGATACTTATCTCTTTCGACCAATGATTTCTTCAGTATTCTTCAACATTCAGGAAGGTTTATTATCTGATTTTTTTTTTTTTTTGTTCGATTGACATGAATGGATTAGTCAGTATTTCCCACCTTTATTCGATGTTGTCCACCTATAGTAACTTAAATCACTTGATGTCGAAAATTTCCTTACTCATAATATCGAAGTTAGATGTTTTATTAAAGAATTAAAAGGCTATTTGTACTGGTCTTACAACTGGTGTTAACTTCAAGCCTAATGATGTTATGATTGCTGTCGCTACAATTTTCACCAACATCACACAAACTTAAATAGATCACTGTCTGTTGATACAGCAAGGTCGAGTATACTGGTATTATTACCACGTGTTGGTGTATTCACTGCCTGACTTTAAAAAAAATCATCTGTCACTTCCAACAACTCGTTCCCTTCTTTGTTTGCACACGAGTTTTTCCAAATCAATATTCGGAATAAGCCCCCCCAAATAACGCATTTTTTTTTTTTCTGTTACTGATTTTATTTAGTCGTACAGGTTTATATCATTTTCCCCCCTCTAACTTGGGCGGTCTGTATTTTACACAGAAAAGAACGAGTTTATTCCTCCCTGAAATTTTCGACATACAAAGAATAGCATGTTTCAACATTCAGTTTACTGATCTGTATAGCGTTTATACAGTTTTTAAAAAAAATATTGCAACTCCCCGTCAGTTTTGTGCAGTCGCGACTTTTCAAATACTTCTTAACAGCTACGCCATGAACTGTCCCTCTTTCCACCTCTGTATCACTACCTATACCATGTTTAAGACTCATCTAGAACCCTGCCTCACCTAGCTTCTCTGACTTTGTTGCGGTGAAGGCTGCCTCTACCATACAAATTCCTGTCATGATTAAAATTGTCCCAAACATCAGCAGACATCACACGCTCCCTTCTACACAGACCTTCTAGCTTACTGCTGATTCCTGTCATTCTACTGGGAATTTCAGAACCAACATCAAATATTGGTAACAAACCATAATACTAACTTCCTATAACCGTCCTTGAACTTCCTAAAAAGGGCACTGAATTTTCTAAGTATCTCCTCTGACCTGCCTAAAGTTTCACTAGTAATCCCTACCACAGTAACAAAGAGTCCTCTGAGATGTTGCTAAGTCATCAGCTCTCTCAGTCACGTCCTGTACTCTACACAAGAAAGCAAATTCACTTCCTCATGGATTCTTTAGCATAAAATTCCTTCTCCTGCAGCCTGATCAACGAATCCCCGACAAGTAAGAGGCTAGACTCATTCTGCATTTCTACTCTACTACCTGAAATTTATTCCTAACAGTCACAGTCCTATCAGTGTTACTTACCTTAGCCTTGCACACTTCCTTGACTGGTTGGAAGCTATCGCAATCATCTCTAGCCAGAGACAGACAGACAGAAGGGGGGGGGGGAGAGGAAGAACCGGCTAGCATTCATCCCAGAACGATCTCCTTATCTGAAATATTTTCGTGCTCTATGCGACCCGCCGCGTTCTCAGATGTTGCACATCAAAGGTGACAAAGGTGACAGGCTACTGCCGCTGCTGCAGCTGCTCTCTCTCTCTCTCTCTCTCTCTCTCTCTCTCTCTCTCTCTCTCTCTCGGCCAGTCACCTTCAGTCTTCCACAGTTTTCATCTTGCTGGCTCACGCCCGGTTTCTCCTTTCTGTTTTCTCAAATTGTTTAGGTTAGTGTAATTTTCTTTCAGCTTAGCAATTATTTTTCTCTTTTTTTTTTTCTTACTTCATTCTGTGTGGTAATGATTGAAGGAAAACATCTGTTTCATTGTATACAATGGTAGCATTTAGCAATATTTGTTATATTCTGAATTTTTAAAGATCCCGTTTCCCCCAACTTCATATTTTCTTTGTCTAGGTGTGGTAGGTGACATAATGCTTATAATCAGATCGATCATAACAGGCACAAAACTTCTTTTACCCAGTTACCTGGTATTTATGTCATTTAATGGCAAAACTGGTTAATGGTTATATACCTGGTTTATTTTTCATCTGAGGGAAGTTGGCCGCTCTCACACCTTGAATACTATGTTGTGGTTGCATGAAATCTGGCGAACATTAGTTATCTGGTAGGAATTAGTCTCTTTCGTTACTAGTAAAATTTATCCCCAAGTCTGCTACACATGACTATGAACTAAACTGGTAAGGGTTATGGATCTTTGCCAGGTGAAAACACGTCACTATATATACCCACATTATTCAACTATCATCTCGTCTTAGCATGCATATCTACTCTCTCCTATAATACCGCAGGATTCGATAAGGGGAGGTAAAATTTTTCTGCCAGGTGAGAGTAGACCAGCTGTTGCACACTGTCACAACTATAACACCTCGAGCTCGATTCCAGGGCTGGTCAGACTCAATGACTAATTCTGTTCCCCCCCCCCCCAGGTACAGTCTGGGTCAAAAGTTGTCTTGGAGAGTCTGTGGAGGAAAAAGTACAGTAAGTGTCAACAACTGTGTTGGAGAGTCAGTGGTGCTGGAGGTATCTTACTTATCTCACTACCGACCCGCGTGGCACAAATTTATACCCAGACAAACTCCACCCAACTCAGCTTTCGACCCCCTGTTGCCCTGACACAACTACTGACCCCGACTGTACCTATCCACCCAGCAATACAACTGGGGACCTGGATGTAAATTCAGTTGCTGCCTGTCGTGTTCTATGGCAGGACTGTGACATGGTATAAACTGGTTGAATCTTATGATCCTGCTGCAGTTGACAGACCTCTCGTACTGGAGGGGACAGCAGAGGCTACATAAAATCTCATTGTTTAGAAGTCTCTGCTATGGTGGGAACATACTTCAGGAGGGACGAAGAAATAGTGCTGCCGTAGCTAACATTTTTCAATAGGAGAGTTCTTACTTAACTTCAACTGAACTGTCCGGAAGAAGCAAGAATATGATGATCGTAAGATGATGATGGTGGTGGTAGTGGTGGTGTTTGTAACCTTTTTGTAAATATTATATAGTATGTAAATATAGTATGTAAGTAGTTGTAAGTAGTGTTAAGTAGAATCCAAGTAGGGTGTCACCGCCCAGTGTTATGTCTAAGAGCACTTATATTATGTCTGGGACTGAATGAGTCACGACTTCCATAGTCGCACCGCCTCTCTCTAGTTGGTGGGAGCCGGCGATCAGTAGCTGTCTGTAACTGTCTGGGGTTGGACACGGATGCTGTCCTCTGCTGTTGTACAAAGATTCAAGACGGTGTTTGATATATTGTCAGAAAACTAACTCCTACACTTTGTCTTCACCTACGTCTGGCGTCAAGGGGCGTTGACAGTGTTAACATTTGGTGGAAAGCGAGTGGGATTATATGTCGTCTTCTATGGGCCGGCTTAGCTGTGTCTGTCTTCCCACACTGCTGTTGCTGCTGTTCTTCCCACGACAACACACAGTCTATCTCCGCCCTAGCCTCCAGACCTGTTTGCTGTCTTGGTGTGGAATCGTTCTAGCAGCTTTGATGTAATTTTGGGAATTTCCTTCACATTAACACCCCACCTATCACCACGCCACTACAGCCACGTAAGCCTCCTGCTCCTATCAACCCACAACCTGCCCTTGCCTGCCTGTGTTCCTGTCCGGCCTGCTGTACGGGTTAGTTTCAGCTCCCACAAACTCCACCCCAGACCCCACTCCAGGAAGCAGCCCCCAACTGCCGCCCGACGCCGTTACGTCATCGTTTTCCCCACCCACCACACAGAGCGACGTCACCCAGGGAGCGTGGCCACTCACACCGAGCTACGTCACAGTCTCCTGCTCCTATCAGCTTCTCGTTCCGCCCAGTGGTGAGCCGCCACCCAGTGACGTCACGGACACTTCCACCCAATCACGAGGAGACGAGAGCCTCACTTTTTCTCCAGCCTTTGGACGGCCTGCATCTCACTACAAGTATTTTCTACCTGCATTTTCATGCAATTCCTCATTCCATCACATTTATCAACCCCTTTCTACAGAGAAGCCAGGCTGTCTCTATAGATTGTGATATTGTCACTATTTACTCTCATCCATTCATTGCATTTTCGTCCCTCATTTTTCATTCAGTCAGAATTTTTCGTTCACTCACTCCTACTTCATCCCATTTTCTCCCACTTATACTCATACTCAGCTGTAAATAATGCATTCATTTTCACTTATATTCATTGTATATAAATCATTTCTTTACAGAGTACAAATATTTTTATTTATTTATTCTCTCATTTATTCATCCATTTGTTCATTTAGTTTCATTTGCTTACTTCCTATTCTGTTAATGTCCCTTTTTAAAAAGGTAGATCTCTCCCCTATTGAGTTTGACGGTAAAACAGATAACGCTGTATGTAGTGATAATGTAATTCTTCGTAGTGGGAAATCTTATAGCAAAACAACCGTAAGTTCCCTACCTGTTTCTACTACTCCTGTTACTCCTACTTTAAATCCAGATATATTAACTCCAGATACTCTATCATCTTCTCCAACTGATTCTTCTGAAACCACTTAGTCTTCTCCACAGCTTTCATCCTTCCCAACTACTACACATACACCGCCACTACCCACGACACACACCACTACTGCCACGACACTTCCTTCCCACACACTGTCTCAGTTCACTACTGTGCCTACTTCCTCACCTTCGCGGTCTCACCCTCTTTCTACGATGACGACTCAGAACCCTCCACCATCCCAATCCATATATATGGATGATGTTAACCCCTAAAGCGCGGGTCGTCGCGTTTGCGACGCTCGCCAAAAATGACATAACAGTGGATCGTCACGTTTGCGATTCGAGTTAATTTTGAATAAACGTGGGCAAGGATGTTCCAGCTGGTATTGTCTATCAGTACCACCACCCTTTAGCTACAATTAGCATACTTTACCTTTGTACTACTGACCTCCGTTGTTGCCAAGTATCGCGTTTTTCCCCCCTCCCCCCCCACCACGGCCCGGCCAGCCTGGCTGTGATATATGGCAGCGCTCTGACTGCTCAGAACTGTAAATCTGTGCTCTCCTCTCACAAGCAGTTTATGCTAATAGGAAATGCTTGTTTCCCCAGTTGTCGCACTAGCTTTTTTTCAAGCGGTTTGCCCCTGTTTAGCGTCAGTTTACCGCAGGCTTTCAAAGTGACATTATGGCGAGTTCTAGCTCTTCTGAGTCAGTGCGAGCGGCCGACAGGAACGAGAATAAAGTGACGGGCGTAAGGCAGAATAAAAAGCATGCCGTGGTGATCTTTTGGGAAGCAATATGATTGAAAATAATGTAGCATACATGTTTTTAGGTGTGAAAATGGAAATGTTTGTTGAGTAACGGGAAGACCGCCGCCGCGCTGCATGTCAGCCGTACGCTTCGTTGATTTTAGCCTTATTTTCAGTGCTTATTGTACTAATACGGATTTCTAACTACGTGTAAGTTGTAGTATAAAGTTTACTGTGACAGAATGAGGCTGTGGTAGAGGGGAAACCGGGTTGCTGGAGGTGTGAAAGTGAAGATTTTGTTACCCAACTTTGCAAGCCTCCACAAGTCCTTGGGTAGTCCACGAAGGTTCAACACCTATCTCTGGAGAAAGCTGAATGTAAGTACTATCTGCCATACCAAGTATAATGTTCTAGGTTTAATCTCTGATTTTGGGCTAATATTTACCTACAGGTACTCAGACCGCGATCCAACCCCACCACCTGGGGGGGGGGTCGGCTGTCCATTGGCCACGCTTTAGGAGAGGATAGTACTGTTTCGATTTACGATTTCCTCAGAGGTCGAAAATGACATCCACAATCGCCAAATCATCACTGAACCCTTGAAAGTTTCTTACCTGCTAAGTCGACTCCATCACGGCAGATCACAAATAGGAGCCGCTATTCGTGCAGGGCACTTCGAAGATTGCCAAACATTTGACGCATTTCACCAACGGCTTATTCAATATTGTTGCCAACATTCCAATGCTGCATCTCTTATAGGGTTAACTAATCTCAAACAAATGGAGAAGGACATGAAGGTACTTCCCCAACATGCAAAAGTAATTGAGGCAGCCGCTACTATGAAGGCAACGAGTTCAGAGTTGTGCCAATTATTCCATAGTACTCCATGGGTAACACAACACAATGGGGAGGCCACGATTTCATTAAATGATTTTGCAGACATGTTCAGTTACTTCAGATTTCTCAACTGGCTCTCGGACTCCCAAAAACAAATAGCACTACAAGTTGGCTTTAACCCAGGAGACAAAATAATGGATATTAGTAAGACAATCGTTGAAAGGTCAGGAACATACTTCACTCGCCAGGTCGATTCTTACAGTTCACCCTCTCCCTCTGCAGGCGGTACTGCGAGAGTACTACACACCAGCATTACTTCATCTGATTCCTCTCGTTCGCAGCCAACTACAAGAACCAAACCTAGTAATCGGTCGCACTCACACTATCGTTCACCTTCTAGCGGTCATGACAATTCAACTCTGTGACAAAGCAAACAATCCTCAATTGTGTGCTGGCACTGCGGTAATATAGGTCATCTAGAGTCTAGCTGTGCACGCAAAGAACGACGTTTTCGTTCACAGGAACGCCCACGTGCACCCTGACGGTCCCGACGTCTAACATGCAAATACCATAAGAATAGCACAACTCACTCCACGGATGAGTGTCGTTACCTTAAGAGCCGTCAGTCGGGGGAAGACGAGCGCTCGGATTGGAGAAATGTAACCTAACAGCGGAAGATCCACCAGTGTCTGAAAATAAGGTAACAGAAAATCAACTCCCCATTCATCAAATAGGACCTATAACATCTTTAGGCTTAGTCATTCTAGGATGGAGCAAAGGGGTACAAAGCTCTTTCTTTATGGACAGAGGATCTATGGTAAATCTAATCTCAGATACCTCTTTAAACAACATCATGAAAATAACTAAAAGAGTTGGGCTCCTCGAACCACCTGACATTCGCCTATGCGGTGTGGATGGCTCAGAATTTCAGGTCAAAGGAAAGATCACACTAGAAGTACAACTTGATAAAGCCTTAAGACCTTTTGAAGTAGAGTTTCATGTTACTAATGATCTTAAGTATCCAGCAGACACTCTCATCGGCTTTTTGACAATGGCTCAAGAAGGTATTGCTCTCCTCCCTGCTTCTCGTAAAATAATTGTCAATGGTTTCCCAATATCTAGTATGGAATATCCACGTCCGGTACTTTCCCAAACCAACTCAGTTATTAAAGCTAACATTATTCCCACATTACTCAACAGTAAACAGGTACACACACCATTACCTGAACAGCCAAGTAAACTACCATCTAGTACTACATCCTCTGAGCATTCAACTGTGGATCGTATCAACCTCTCTGACAGTGGCACACTCGCCGACTCAGATACGTCTCATTTAACTACCTCAGATAGTGTGATTGATGTTTTACAACATGCAGAGATAAGACGTGCAGTAACAAATTAGTGCACAATTTTGTTGCCGCACAAATTTAACAAGGTCTCTGTTCGTGTTGTGGGTGCGAAAGCAAGGGTGGATGTACTAACCTTACCTGAGACGTGTTGTATGAATGGCTTAGCTTATGAGTCGGCGTTGTGTATGGTGCTGGAGGATGGTTTATGCTACTTGTACATTGCCAACACCACAAACGCCGCGTTCACCTTACGAACGGGAACACAGATTGGCGATTTCTTGGTATACCCAGCAGCCGTACGTGTGTGCCAGGATTTCCCACACCCTGTTGCCAATGTGTGCTCAGTTGCTCAGTCCACCAATATCCCACCTAATCTTGAATCTCATGTGAAACAAAGTGATTTCCCGGAACACCGACATCAATTAATTAATCTCTTGTGAGACTATCGCGAAGTAGTAGCCCTACCCGGTGAGAATATGGGAAAGAGGGATTTCATAAAGTATAACATTACATTACAGCCTGGAGCTCAGCCAGTATATATACCTGCCTACCATTTACCACATTGCCAGCGTCAACAAGCTGATAGTGGAACAGCCCACTATTTCTGGTTCCAAAGAAAGGTGGTGAGTTATGACCAGTAATAGACTACAGACGCGTGAATGCACTGACTGTCCCGGACAGATTTCCAATTCCTGTACTCACTAATTTGCTGGAATCCTTAGGCGAAAACAATTGTTTTTTCCTCCCTAGATCTTTTAAGTGGCTACTGGCAAGTCGAGATGGAAGATTCATCTTGTCCTATCACCGCCTTCAGTACTCCATCCGGACATTATCAATTCCATAGACTTCCATTCGGTTTGAGAAATGCACCATCAGCGTTCATGTGGCTAATTCATACAGTTTTCGCCGGCATGATAAGTCACTCAGTTTTTGCATATCTAGATGATGTCATAATCGCTAGTCACTCGGTGGAGGAACACTTAGAAAAGTTAGCTGAAGTGTTCACTAGACTCAAATAAGCTGGACTAAGATCAAACAATCAAAGTGTGACTTTTTACGTAAGAAACTCCAATTCCTAGGACATGTTGTTGACGCTTACGGAATTCATACATCAGATGACAAGGTTAGAGCCGTGACGAATTTCCCAACTCCAACTAACACCGACTCTGTAGCAGTTTCCTCGGTCTCAGTGGGTATTATAAAAGGTTCATTAAAGGGTACGCCCAGATAGCTGCTCCGTTAACACAATTGCTAAAGAAGGATGCGTCTTTTGTGTGGGCTGATGAACAGGCAACCGCATTCACAACACTGGAAAATGCTCTAGCACAATCACCAGCTTTAGCATTCCCTGATTATTCTAAACCATTTCTTCTTTGTACTGATGCTTCCGGAGTAGGCCTAAGTGCCGTTCCCATGCAATATGACTCCGAAGGAAAGAAACATGTCTTTGCCTATGCTAGCCGTGTGCTAAACTCCGCGGAAAAGAATTATAGTGTAACTCATTGGGCAGCCCTTGCCGTGGTCTGGTCCCTAAAACATTTCCGCGACATCATCTACGGATATCCTGTTCACATCCAAACAGACCATCTTCCCTTAAGTGACTTGTTTCGGGGACGTAACCTTACCGGTCGACTTGCACGTTGGGCAGTCACTGTGACTGACTACAATCCAACATTTGAATACGTTCCTGGGAGATCCAATGTCGTAGCCGATGCCCTCTCGCGGCATGTTGCCACAGTCGCAACCGGTTGTGACGTAAACTTGGCGTTCAATTATGACACACTACATAGGTTCCAGCTTGAGGATCCCATATGGTCACAGGTCATATATTTCCTAGAGTCAGGCGATGATTCTTCTCTGCCAAAGTTACCAGTCCCTGTATCTGATTTCTTTCTCAACAATGAATTGCTCTATAAAGACTCAGTACTGAAAGGTAACAGTCGTGAAGTTAAGCAACTAGTCATTCCAACAGACTTAATTCCTGCTGCCCTCCATTTCATCCACGACACCCCTCATGCATCACACTCTGGCAAAGACAGAAGCTTAAGGCAAGCACGTCTGTCATATTATTGGCCCACTATGCGAAAGGATATAGAAGCACACTGCAATGCGTGTTTATCATGCGCCCGTCACAAGGGGACAACCTGTCAACCTGCTCCTATATTGCAGTACCCAGTACCATCAAAACCTTGGCAAACTGTCCCTGTCGATCTTCTGAAGCTGCCTCGTACAGAATCTGGCTTCGTTTATCTGTTAGTGGTAGTTGATCATTTCTCTAGATTTGTTATCTTAGTTCCATTGCGTGAAAAATCTGCTAACGCAGTAGCACATGCCTTTATTAATTCAGTAGTTTACCCTTTCACAACACCAGAAATAATTTTGACTGATAACAGGTCAGAGTTCAATAATTTAGTACTGGAAGAATTTTGTCTTTGATAAGGAATTAAGAAATGCAGTATCATTCAGCCTCGAATGGCCTAATAGAGTGCCAGAATAGAAAGATATTGGAGAGTCTGCGTCACTTAGTGGGAGATCAGACTTCCACCTGGGATGAGTAGATTCCACAGGTAGCTGCTTCAATTAATTCATCCATCAATAAGTCAATTGGAGAAACACCATTCTTCATCATATATGGCTTTGACAAAAGACTACCTTATTCACTCACAATCCAAACCTGATCCAATCTACGACTACGATAACTATGTGCGAGTCAACCTGTCCAACTTCCAGAAAATCCATAAATATGTTCAGGATAATCTGGCCCTTACAAATGAGGAGATGGTACGTAACCAACACTGCCACAGATGTTACCATCCAAGTAGTGACTTAGTTTTTGCCCTAGATCATGACAGAGAAGCAAAACTAAACAGTAAATTCTTGGGTCCCTTCCGTGTCATATCTCGTAAAGGTAATAAATTCGAATTAAGAGTTCCGCACAAGGCAGAGACGACATGGGTGCATGCAGATCATCTCAAACGTGCATCAAAATGCATAGTCTTGGAGGAACCACATCCCCACAACAAACTCCTACTCAACCTTCTTCCTCTTCTCTAAGTCTTCCTTCTGACACTACTATTCAGCCTTCCCCTACTGTTGACTATTGTGCCAAATTGCGTTCTGCCCCTAAGTCTCTTGCATAACGTTATCATCTCATACTGTCGTTACCATCTGTATCAATATCACCTCTAAGATCACCTCATTTTATAGGAAAGATGCTGTGGGTCTACCTACTGACAGTGCTGACTCTGGTTGGGTCTGGATCGGGTTAGGACGATGGTGCTGTACGGCCCGGGGCCTTGGTTGGCGCAGGAGGCGAGGTAATGGTGGTTAAGGATGTAGTCTCACTGCACTACGACCTAGAGCCGCTGGCCGCCATGGCCATCGCCCTGCCTGACCTTGCACGTCAGCTAGACGACCTGCAGGGACTCTTGTCAGATATAAAAAATCGACATCACACTGACACATTTTTGTACCCACTCTACCTACCCATCTGCTGGAAATTAGATTATATTCGTTATCAGTTCAACCATCTTCAAGATTCCTTCCCTCACCAAACGCCTGTGGGTCGCTCACGAGTGAAACGTGGACTTTTTGACCTTGGAGGAGAAATCCTCAGTGGATTATTTGGTGTAGCGACTACCCGTGAACTTTCTGGTTTCAAAAAGGATTTACTTCAGTTAGCAAATGCCCTAGAGTCACAAGACAAAGTGTTACGTGTTCAACATTTTATGCTGCAACAGATGAGTCACCATTTACATGATGTTACTAGTACTTTAAATAATTTTACAATTATTCTTAGGCGTGAAGTATCAAAGACTAATATTATTTCAGAGTTGATGTATGTTAAATTACATGTTGATAATTTGCAGGTTTCTCTGGACTCTCTTGTCTCCCAAGTTTCTAGCGTAATTCGTAATTTAGTCAACGCTGTTGATAGTCGTGTGACCCTAGATTTAGTATCTCTCTCTCTGACCTTCGTTCTACTTTGGAATGGGCTCACTCAACATTCGGCTTGTCTCCTATGATTCCATTTTCCTCTTTAGAACACTACTACCCAATACTAGAGGCCACATTCCTTACTAAAAATATAATTGTTTCATATTCCTCTTCGTTCTTCCATCATACTCGATCTCTTTCACATCATTCCTTTTCCCTTCTGGTACAATAACTCCCTGGTACAAGCCTCTGTCTCCTCAGAGTACTTTCTTCTCTCCCATGATCATCTCTATATTGCTTTCCTCTACTCAAGTGACCTCAGTAGATGTGACCTTCTCACACCCAACTCTCGTATTTGTGCTGCGTACCTCCTAACAATTTTTCCTGGCAGTGTTGCTCCTTGCGAATCTGGCTTAGTCCGTAACTTCTCAGTATAACCTGTCTGTACCTTTGTTCCTGCCCCCAAAGGCCAGGTACACCATGCTCGTCTAAATCACATCCGCTATTACTTCTTTAGTATCTCAACTCCTGTCAGTCTTATTTTTCCAGGGACCCCTGTACGTTCAGTATCCGCAGTCGGTTTATATAAGGCCTCTGATTACTGTACAGTAAAGTCTGAGTCTATAATAGCCCATGCCACACATTATCACTTCGCACTTCGCTCCCACAAGTATGACATCTTCAAACCTATTAATACTACCTTTCATCTGCCAACAGACAATCTTTCTATCACATCTTAGAACCTACGTATGTTGAACTATCTAAATAATTCCGATTTTATTATGAACCAGTTCTCTTCAGCTTTTAACCGCTCCTGGTCACATCCAGTCTTTGTATTTCCTCCTGTTGCCTTATGTTTTCTAGGTTTTATTGCAATAGTTTGTATCCTGTATTGTTGTCTCAAGCGAAAGGACAAAAGGTTGCATGAGATCCGTGTAGCAACAAGGTTAGTGCGACAACCAAAAGACCTGGAAAATGGTAGTTCTGAGTAAAACTCATTTTGTGATTACATATGTATATATTTGTAAATTGACTAAATGTATATGTTTACGCTATTTTTTCCAACATGGCCATGTACTGTAAATATATTAATCCCTTCTTACATCCAGCTTTGTGAATTATGTAGTAATATCTCATTTATTATTATACTCCCGTGTAGTCCCGGTTGACTGTAAAATTAGACCACTTGCATTCTTGCCATATTATGATTTACTGTCTCACCACTGTGTCAGGTGACACACTTTTTGATGAGGGGGAAAATTGTTTATAACCTTTTTGTAAATATTATATAGTATGTAAATATAGTATGTAAGTAGTTGTAAGTAGAATCCAAGTAGGGCGTCACCGCCCAGTGTTATGTCTAAGAGCACTTATATTATGTCTGGAATTGAATGAGTCACGACTTCCGTAGTCGCACCGCCTCTCTCTAGCCGGTGGGAGCTGGCGATCAGTAGCTGTCTGCAACGGTCTGGGGTTGGACACGGATGCTGTCCTCTGCTGTTGTAGAAAAATTCAAGACGGTGTTTAATATATTGTCAGAAAACTAACTCCTACACTTTGTCTTCACCTACGTCTGGCGTCAAGGGGCGTTGACAGCATTAACAGTGGTGGTGTTGAGTGAGGGTGATGATGCTGTGATGATGTTGGTGGTGGTGGTGGTGAGGGTGAGAGTGATGATGCTGTGATGATGGTGGTGGTAGTGAGGGCTAGAGTGAGCAGCATCTCTGAAGTGCTGTGGTGCTCAGAGGAGTATTTTACAAGGCTTTTGGAAATTCACATCACCTTCGTCCTTATCGATTTATCCCCACTTTTTCAGTATCATCTAATACGTAATTTGTGCAAACTCTGTCTGAATTAAAGCGATATGGATAACAGAAGAAAATGCTGAGGCACAATATGCATAATGAATCGTTAAGGAACATGTGCAACGAATCCTACTACACCACCTAAAATGATAGAAAAAAAAAAGTGGGTGCATGAAAAATTAATCTTTTATGAAGAATTTCTACCAAGCCTCTCATGCCAGGTACAATGACAATTTGTACAGATAAAAGTCTTAAGGTGTGATGTGCAAAATAAATTGCTATGGAAAAAGTGCTACGAAATCTCATGTGCCACCTGGAATACAGCACTTAATCTAAAATCCTTCATACCTAGCCTCTCTACTTCTTTTCCTGACCGTGCCCGACTCCTTTGATGAGCAACAGTGAAAAATAAAAACGAAAACAAATATGAAAACCCAGAATACGAAAAATACAGAGGCTGGAAGTGTTTGTGAGGCTTGGAGGTGGAAAGAGGCGACTGACACGTGGGTCCCTGTGAGAGATGGCACGTGTACGATTAAACTGTTCTTTGGATACAGGTGTTCAGGTTAAATATGAGCCGCGACACATACCCATATATCACATACAGTTTACAGTCATATCAGAACACACACACACACACACACACACACACACACACACACACACACACACACACACACACACACACACACACACAGCAGTACGAAAAATATGGTAAGTTCCTTTAAATCTCAATGGAAGGTTGATAACACCTGTAAATTACTTTGTCGAACGGAAAAAATATACACGTACTCTTTAGACAAAAATTCGTTGTTATATACAACTTTAAGTAAATTTATATCTATCGACTGCAGCGAGTTCAGTATGGCAGAAAACCACCATACCTTTAGGGTCTGTGGAGGGAAGGGTTCGGTGACCTCTGCCTTCCTTGTCACACAAGGTACAAAAACTATTTCAGTCTGAAACTACTGTCAAAGACTTGTGTAATTTACTCAGGCCAACAACAGATAATTGTCGCCATAGACAGACTTCCCTTTTTCCAAGAGTTAATATGAATTATAATCACACGGATAATTGCCAGAATGAGGCATACCGTCGCTACATTAGTCATGATGGATATACTTGGATGTAAGGAATTAAAACTTTCCTTATCATTAACTAAATCTGCTGACTTGCAAATAACAGTATTGTTACATATATCAGACCAATATAATGCTGTGTAGCTGAGATTGGGAGTGATGTAGCAAAGAGAAAGGTAAACAACTGTTCATTTGTTACTACATATGGGGACCTGCATGTGACATCGGCTGTTGCATGTCGTACTCTAGAGGGAAACTTAAGGCCAAGTAAATATTGTCTACCTTAAAAATCCTCATGAAGTCCATAGAGATCCCTACCACATTAACGAAGACCGAGTCCTCTGAGGTGTTGCTGACTTTCATCACTCTCAGTCACGTCTGCATATATATATATATATATATATATATATATATATATATATATATATATATATATATATATATATATATATATATATATATATATATATATACTGCATATTTACACCTGGGAAAGCAAAAATACATCCTTATAGATTCTTTATTAGTAAATACCTTCTCCTGATGCCTGATCAACGTATCCCCGACGAAAGTGAGACTAGGTTCTTCATGCACTTCGTCCTCTAGTACCACCAACTTATTCCCAATAGGTACAGTCCACTAATGTTTAATAATACCCAGCTCAATCCTGCATCATCTTTAAACATACTTGGGGTTTCATTCTCTCTGGATTATCTTGGAAAGATCATATTACATCTCTTGTAGAATCTGTTTCCAAGAGATTAAGTGTGCCAACGGACCGTCTATACCTTTGCACAGTTGTTTTTATATACGGGTTTTGCTCGTCCCTGTGTAGAGAACAAATGATCATGTGTGAGGAGGCTCCCCACATACAGCTCTTCTCAATAGGGTGGAGTCAAAGGCTTTTCGGCTCATTAACTCTCCTCCTCTTACTAGCTCCCTTCAACCTTTGTCTCCTTGCCGCACTGTTGTATCTTTACCCCTTTTCTATTGCTACTTCAGTGGTCACTGCTCCTCTGAACCGTCTGCTTGCACCCCTTCCCCACCACGACGTGCGCGTTGCACCCGTCGAGTAACAAACTCATATCCCTTCTCTGTCCAACCCTAATGCAAAAGTTAACCGTTACTTACAGTTCTTCATTTATGCAACAGGTCAACTTTGGCACTATCTCCCTCTGTCTGTATTTCCTACTTCTTATGATCTCCAGTCTTTCAAACGCAGTGTGTCCAGGCATCCCGAAATGAACGGATCTTGAATTTGGCTCTATTGTATCGTTTTTGGTATTTCTTTGAAGGAACGGATCGCGGACTCCTGGCCTTTAGTTCCTTCTTCATTGCATAAAAAAAAAGTCAGTGTTACTTAGCTATGCTCCTTCCCTTGACTGCCTGCAGGCCATCAGTATCATCTATCCCAGGGGTTCTCAACCAGGGGGGAATTCCCCCCAGGGGGGAATTTAAGTGTCTCAGGGGGGGAATTGAGGCCATAGAATGGCAAAGCTCAAACTGTTGTTATATTCATCTTTTTATTGCCTCTGAACACAAAACATAATGTGCATCAGGTAGGCCCAATTATTTTCTTTTCCCCAGTGTAGTCATTTTTATAATTATTAAGGAATAGTGTGAGAAATAACGTAAGAGAAAAATGCAGATGAAAACAAAGCAACGAAGTAGACTGGAGGCTGAAAATGACCTGCGTTGTGCCCGTTCAGACACTCCTCGACATATCCGAGAATAGGCGAAGGAAAAACAATCACAGGATTATCATTAGCCTATGTTCAGCCTTGCATTTAAGTGATCTTTTTGTTTATTGAATTACTATGCCTAGCATTCTATTGAACTTATGGTTTACTGAAATATGCTTCAGTTAATTCATGACGCAGTGATAATTTGTTATAAATATATAAAAAATAATTTGATTCAAGTTTTAAAACTTGTCAACATTATCTGTTGCCATTAAACTGGTAAAACTCCACTATAAAATATTCCATGTAAATATGTATGTACTAATATGGAAATAATAAAGCAGATTTTCATTATTTTATACGTATTATTCAGGTAAACACCATATGAGTAAGACAGTTTTGGAAAGGGGGTAGTGACATTCTGCCATATGGTGGAAGGGGTGAACGGGGCAAAAAAGGTTGAGAATCTCTGATCTAGCCAGGGAGAGAGAGAGAGAGAGAGAGAGAGACCACTCAGTCTCCCAAGAACGACCTCTTCATCTGTAATAGTTTCGTATTCTGTACTACCCGTCGTTTTTTCAGACGTCTCACATCAAAGGTGACAGGCTGTTGCTCTCTCTCTCTCTCTCTTTCTCTCGGCCAGTCACCTCCAGCCTTCGAAATCTTTTATCTTTCTGGCACACGTTCGGGTTCTTATCTTTGTTTCCCCATATTCCTTTACGCTTAGTGTAATTTTCTTTTACCTTAGGTGTCGTTTTTCTCTTTTTTACTGATTTGTGCCTGTACAGGGATGAGTGACAATATACAATGCTGGCCATTAGTATTATTTGTTTAGAATGTCTGTTTTCTCCGTACTTAATATTCTCTCTCTCTCTCTCTCTCTCTCTCTCTCTCTCTCTCTCCCTCTCTCTCTCTCTCTCTCTCTCTCTCTCTCTCTTTCTCACTCTCTCTCTTTGGGTATAGTAGGTGACATTATGATTATTATTTAGTCGTCATAACAGGCAGAAACCTTCTTTTACCCAGTTACTTGTTATTTATGTCATTAAATGGAACAACTAGTATTTTTCAACTCTATAGCTGTTTTTTTTTTCATCTAAGGGAGTTTGACGACACTCACAACTTAAAAACTTACTTGTAGTTGCATAAAATTGAATGAACCTTACTTATCTGGCAGAAATGAGTCTCCTTGGTTACTAGTCAAAGTTTTCCCCCCAGTTTGACTGCACATGATAATGAACTAAACTGAAAAGGGTCAGGGACTTTTGTCTGGAGGAAGCTAACTATACATCCATACATTATTTAATAAAAATTTGGTCTTAGCAGCACATATAACAAATTTCTCTTATAACAACTCAGCATTCGATATGTAGACGTTATGTTTTTCCACCAGCTGAGAGTAAACCAGCTGCAACACATTGAATTACAAGTGTAATATCTCGCATTCGATTCCCAGGTCATCAGACTCTTGGACAAAGTCTGCTTCCCCTCTATGCACAGTACAGTCTGTGTCAAATGCTGTGTCGGAGGGTCTGTGGAAGAAAAAGTACAGTAAGTGTCAAAAATTGTGTTGGCGAGTCAGTGGTGTTGGAGGTATCTTGCTTGTCTTACTACAGACTCCCATGACAACCATTCTACCCAGACTAACTCCACCCGACACAACACTCGACTCCTACTGTTGCTGTGACACAACTGTTGATCCCGTCTGTACTTGTTCATCCAGCAGTACAACTGGGGACCTGGATGTATATTCAGTTGTTGCCTGCCGTGTTGTGAAGGAAGGTTGTGACTTGGTATAACCTGATTGTGTCTTAATGATCCTCCTGCGGTTGACAGACCTCTCGTACTGGTGGGGACATTGGAGGCTACACCAGATCTCATCAGTCCGAAGGGTTTCTCCTAAGGTGGGATCAATCATCAGGAGGGAGAAAAAAAAAAAAAAGGAGAGGATGCTGCACTAGTTAACATTTTATAAACGATATTTCTTACCTAATTGGAACTGAACCCTCCGGAATAAACAAGCATTTGATGATATGATGATGAAAATGATGGTGGTGAGGGTGAGGGTGAGCAGCAGTTCTGAAGTGAGATGCTATGGTGCTTAAACAATAATTTTACAAGGCTTTGGAAAACTCACATCACCCTCTTTCTTACCGATTTATCCGCACTTTTTCAATATCATCTAATATAATATATAATTTGTGCAAATTTTGTCTGAATTAAAGCGATACGAATAGCAGAAGAAAATGCTGAGGCACAATATGCAAAAAAAAAAAAAAAAAATCACTAAGGAACACGTGCAACGAAGCCTATTATACCACCTAGTATGATAAAAAAAAAAAAAAGAAAAGAAAAGTGGGCATATGAAAAATAAATCGTTTAGGAAGAACTGCTGCCAAGCCTCCCATACCACATACAGTGATATAATTTGCATACAAGAAAATCTCACGGTGTAATGTGCAAAATGAATCGTTATGGAAAAGGTGCTACGAAGCCTCCTGTGCCACCTAGAATACAGCCTTCAATCTTAAATGCTTCATATCCAACCTCTTTCTTTTTCTGATTGTAATCCTGCTCCTTTGATGTGCAACCGACCAAAAGAAAAATGAAAACAAATATAAAAACAGAATTAAAAAAAAAAAAAACAGGGGCTAGAAATCTTTGTGAGGCTTGGAGGTGGAAAGAGGTGACTGACAGGTGGGTCCCTGTGAGAGATGGCACGTGTACGATTAAACTGTACTTTAAAAATAAGTATTCACGTTAAACAAAAGCATTCCCATGTAATTATGTTATCCAATTTTTTGTCATAATCAGGAGCGCGCGCGCGCACGCACGCACGCACACGCACGCACACACACACACACACACACACACACACACACACACACACACACACACACAGCAGTAAGAAAATCTGGTAAGTCCTTTAAATCTCAATGGAAGGTTGATAACATCTGTAAATTACTCGGTCGAACGCAAAAAATATGCATGTACTGTTTAGATGGAAATCCGTCGTCATATACAAAAGCTTTTAAAGTAAATTTACATCTATCGACTACAGCGAATTCAGTATGACAGAAAACCACTATGGATTTAGGGTCTGTGGAAGGAAGGGTTCGGTGACCTCTACCTTCCTTGTCATGCAAGGTACAAAAATTATTTTAACCTCAAACAACTGTCAAAGACTTGTGTAATTTCTTCAGGCCAACAACAGATAATTATGTCGCCAAAGACAGACATCCCTTTTTCCAAGAGTTAATAAGAATTATTCGTATAAGAACACGTATTATTAGCAAAATGAGGTCTATCGTTGCTAAACAGTAGCCATAGTGGATATATTTAGTTGTAAAGCATTAAAAGTCTCATTAATATAAACTAAATCTGCTGACTTGCTAATAACAGTATTTTTACATATATCACACAAATACAATGCTGTTTGGCTGTGATTGGGGGTGATGTAGCAACGAAAAAAGTAAATGACTGTTCATTTGGTAGTACATATGGGGACCTGCACGTAACATCGGCTGTTGCATGCCGTACTCTAATGGGAAGAATAGGGCCAAGTAAATATTGTCTACCTTGAAAATCCTCATGCAGTCGACAGGGATTAAACACAACCCGCCTTCTCCCTTCTTTTACTACGTTTTCTAGTTCTACCTGTCCTCTGGTTCTACTACTTATACTTCTGCTTCTTATACTAATTTTGCTTCTAATTCTACGACCTCTACTACTATAACTTCTAGTTCTAATACTTCTACTACTTTTACTTCTACTTCTCCTACTTTTACTTCTACTTCCTCTTCTACTTCAGATTCAGTTACCTCTACTTCTACTACCTCTGCTCTGCTACTTCTACTCCTGCTTCTACTACTTCTAATTTTACTACTTCTACTTATATTTCTATTTCTTCTTCTCCTAATTCTACTCCTACTTGCTCTTCCACTTCTTCTTCTGCTCTTTTACTTCTACTTCTTCCCCACAGGTGTTTATGCCGCCCCGTGTTGTTGATGATGCTTGTTGTGGGATGGAGCTGTAAATACCTTTCACTATTAAACCCTCACAAATGTACATTCAGCCCTAAAATGGTTTTCTGTAAGGGAACACTGCCAATCTCGAGGCAACACTTTCTGCCTGAATATCCTTTAGCTTCTACCTCCTCCTCCTCCTCCACCTGGAAAAATAATGTGCCTTGTCTTACTCCTTGAGCACGTTGTGGATTGGGAAAAGGAAACAAATGGTAAGAAGAATAGTGGTAAGAGATGGTGGAAGTGTAAGATTCAGAGGAAGGAGGAGAAATGGGAGCAACGAGGAGGAATGAGGGAGAAGAAGGAAACAAACGTAAATGGTCAATAACAGGTTGTTTTCTGGAAGTCATTAGCTTTATGGAGATTAAAGGGAGGGAACCCGGGCTTCCTTTCTCTGGCCGCCTTTTATACGGCTTCATTCTCCTCCACAAACATGGTCTAAGGAGGCCGGATGCTGCTGTTTATACCCCTTTGAGGCTTCTGTTGTGAGGTCACCGCTCCTGGGGTCCTATTCATATTCTTTCTTGGCCCAAAGGTGAATAGAGTGTTTGTTTTTAATTATATCTTCAAACGGACGTTACCAAGCAATTCACAGCCAGAGGAGAGTTAATATCATCATCATCATCATCATCATCATCATCATCATCCTCTTCCTCCTCCTCCTCATCATCATCATCATCATCATCATCATCATCTTCATTATCATCATCAACATCTTCCTCTTCCACCTGCTCCTGCTCCTGCTCCTCCTCCTCCTCCTCATCAGCAGAAGCAGTAACCTTTCTGCCATCAGTCATCCTTCATCCATTTTCCATCATTCACAGCTCACCATTCACTACCCGCCATTTGTCATTATTTCCTTTCCTTTTTTTTTTTCCTTAAATGAGAGTGGGTGCCCAGGGCTAAGCTGACCAGTTTCGACATTCTGGGCAAGGCTGATTAGTCGCTCGTCCCCGAGTGGCACTGAGTAATACAATTAATCCCATCTACCTCTAGAATATCAAACACAGTGAATATTATAGTAAAAACGAAATAAACTGATTCACGATAATAATTTTTCTACTATAGCGACTTGTTTATCGTAGAAAATGGTGTAGGTTATTTTTTATGGCCCCCTGATTTGCAGGGTTGCGGCTAAAAATGCTATTGCTTAGGGTGGGTTCATTTCCCCTTCTCACATACAGGATGGTCCGTAAACACTCGTTCTTTAGTCTTGTGTTTTATGGGGATAGCTCAGTCGGCTGCTTCGTGAAAGTACCCATCAAACATGCAATCACTGTATGTAAAGAGAGCGGACACTACACAGTATGAAAAGAAGGTTATGGAGAGTAGAAAAAAGATGTAGGGCAGACACTGGTAAATGCTGGGTGAGCCGTTCCCGCAACACACAAGAATCAGGTTGTGTGAAATATAATGAATCACCCTATATATATTAATTCCAACTCCCTCGGTCCAAGGCTGTACTTTATATTTTATTCAAACAAGAGCTCCGTAATCAACTATGTTGATGTAGCGTAACCACCAAGCGACTTTGCGTCTAGTGGAAAGCCGATATCGCTAAATGAAGCCCATGAAACCATTTACTTCGTTGGATGATAATATAGCCAACAACTAGGCGGCTGGTTGTTTAGATGGTTAAAGCGTCCCAGCCTTAAGGGGAGTGTGATTAATCAGTGTCGCTTTAAATGTCTGAGATGAGTAGTTGAACCTCAAGCCCCTGAATTCCACATGGAATAAGAAATGTCTGGGTGGATGGACAGACTGTGAGTGATTGTGCGGCACATTTCATAGACTCCAGTATTTAGGGAAGGAAAAAGTCTTTGAGGAGTTTGATTTCTCTATATTTTTTGAACACACCCAACCCCATCTCCTTCGTGAAAATTGGGGTTGTTTGGTAAGAATGATGGCTTCTTCTCTGCCAAAGGTTCTCTCAGTGCTTAATATATATAAAAAGGCAATACACAATAATAAAGTGAAATAATAAGTTTCGTATAACATAATTTTCACTAAGATATCAATATAGATCAGGGTTATTTTTTGCACAAATACAGAGTACTTAACAGAGGAACCAAGTAAAATTTCTCCCGAAAGAAGGAATGCCCCTCTGATTTTTTCCGCCCAGTTAAAATGCAAACCCATACAAACGTAAACCATCGAGGGGAGGATGGTGCAAGCCCTTCTCTTCAAGGTGTATTAAAAAATAGTTTATAATTCTTGATGAATTAGTCATTTCCCAGACAAAGCTATAATTTTCTGAAAACTCATACCTAATTAAATAAATATCTTAAAGTTAACACAGAAACTTCTGTACGATAGCTAAATGCACATATGCCACAACAGTGGACGCGGAAGGAATTATGCTTCTCCTCAAAACCTTTAATGTTAAATACGTTATATGTATATTGCCACTGTCGATGTGATACATCATATTTAACATCCATTATTTAAAACGCAAATTCTTGAAATATAAGCATGGTCCTTCAATACTTATTAAATTTTATTCTTAGATAAATAAGTTCCTCAAGGAATTTTTTTTTAAGTAGTATGATATCATGTTAAATGTATGATAACAGCTCATCCTTAGTTATCCCTTTACAGTCTCGAAGGGCCTGGGGCATAGGAGAGCTCGGAGCTAGGATAACATAACCCAGATCAATCAAGTCGCAATACTGTAAACCATCCTACATACAACCTGTTCTACTTACCTGATGGAAAACCCTCCGGCCACCTCTTGCATTCAAACTATAGAGCGTTAAAGCGTGTCATTTTCCAACCAGATCTCCGTCTACCAATACACAACTGAGGAAAATATAATCAGTTGGCGTTTTTCATGAACAACTACTTAAATTCACCCCTAATTTCTTTAATATAAAGTTATGACATGAAGCTTTCGTTAGGAATAACTTAGATGAAACATGAGTCGCCAGAGAGTGCTTGCCTCCGTCAAGCTAGTAATACTTATCTTGTTCGTGTTTTTCATGACCTTGACCATAACCATTAACTTTATCACACTAAATGTAATTACTTGTTCCTATGATGGTCTTCAGTCTCAATATTCTAATACTTATGCAAGTACTGTACATGCAATATTTTTTCCAGTGTTGCTTTAAAAGCTCGTAGGCTGGCAGACAAACCCACCTGGCCAAAAAACATACCGGTGACATGTTTTACTGAAAAGCAGTGTCATATTCTGGTACCTTATAGTCGAGTATTTTATCTGAGTATTTACTCTCATGAGTGAGAATTTTTCCATACACTTTGGGCAGTCATAACTGCAAAAGAAGTAGGCTAACCCTAGAAGACGCCATTAGGACTGAAAACACTGTGGCCCAGACTGCGGGACAGTATGGAGGTAAAAGGAACTCCTCTAAAAGTCAGAACATCTCTTGTAATCTATTCCGTTTTAATTTAGACGGTTAATTTTACTTAAGTGTGAGTATAGGAGCCTAAGGTTGTTAATCCTGTGAACATTAGACATTCTCTTGGTTGGGACGAATATAGATATGTTTAGCTAAGTGTTAGTCATCAAAGCCTGTGAGAATAATAGAAGAGAGGGCTGCAGAGTCAAGTATTCTGACTTTGTGCCGTAATTTCAACCTTCATATTTTGGTGGTGGTTGGTGTGGAAACGTAATTGTTGACACACAAAAAATATCCTCTGAAATATAGTATAGTTCTACGAAGGCTTAATGTGTGCTGGTGAATAATGTGCCCAAAATTGTATACAATAATCGTAAATTCTTGCTCTGAGACAAAATTCATGTTATTTTGCTATTGCATTAAATTGCTACCTGTAAAGCCAATATGCTGGTTCCCCCCCAGGTTACGGTGTTTCTCATCTGAATAAGCTGTAATATTATGGGTCATGCCCCTGACTTATTGCATGGACTGCTTGTAATAGTAATCGGCATTCCTGGAAGATGTAGCTCTTTTTCTCTCGTTCATGGACTTTTCATGAACTCTCTCTCTCTCTCTCTCTGGTACATTCATCGATTCACTGCCAAGTTCTTGTTCATATCAGTACACACTCGCCTCCCCATTAATCACTACTAAATCGTACGCGCTGCCTCAACGTACACTACAGTCCTACATCCATCATTTATCACATCCACTTGATTACACAGCACTCTGCCATATACCCAGCCTACAGTACATATTGTCTTGCAGCCCACGTACTAACACTTCGATCCGATGACATTATTTATACTATATTTTTATTACAGACAAACGGTTTTATTAAACTTAGATTTTTCGGACAGGAAGGACTGGATATAGCCCTCACTATTCATTTCACTCCATGTTTTTTCTTTTTTATGTTATTGTATACAAACGATTTTACTCGGCTTAAGAGAGTGTTCGAATTGGAGGGATTATTATGACCTCGATAACAATTTCACCACAAAATATCACTTTGAATTAAAAAAAAAAAAAATCTTAAGGTGCCAAGAGCAATCTAAACATACAGGATCACCCAGAATGCAACACCTACGGGTTGAAATCTCTTGAATAGCCAAGCATTGATCTTGTCATGTGACCCTGACTTTCAACTGATTAGCTACAGATTTGAATAACTGCATCCTTTCCTGACCCTCAAGCCTTTCACCAATTCAGCTGTAAATCGAATCACAACCGAGTTATAGCACAAAATTGACCTAATCCTGTCATCTTACTTTTGGAAAATTGTTCTGAAAATCGTAAAGTGTCATCCTTACCTAACTCTCATTCCTTCAGCCAAGTCTGATTTGATTCGGATCAGAAGAGTTTGAGCTGACCTTCTTTTGTGACACTGATCTTGATACACTGTTCTCAAAGTCAAACAACTTTAACCATGACTTACCTTCAGTTTTTTCGCCATGTTGGATGTACACTGAATCAAAGCTCCTTTAGCTATATTCTCCCCACCCCCTGCACACACACACACACACACACACACACACACACACACACACACACACACACACAGAGGCTAAGAGAAAAATACACCTACGGGCTTCCCTGTGCGGATGTAATAATAAGTCACCAGGCTGAAGGGGATAATCTATCTATCTATCTATTGCCAGACACCACAATCCCGTAAGGGGTGGCCATTTGACTTTGAGTTATATGTTTTACGGGGAGGGGCACTAACCCTCCACCAACCCACTTGCTGGTACGTAGGGAGCACGTATGGTCTGGTTATATGGTTACCACCTAGCATTGTAAATGGTTTCTTGGCTTACAGGAAACCATTTGGCTTGTCACTCAATGTAAAGCCAACTGTAATGGAAAGAAAAGCAATAAGAAGTGACAGGAAAGATGGGAGAAATAGGAAAAGAGGAGGGCAGGCACAGAAAAAGAATGATAAAGGCTAAGGAAGAAGTAGGCAGCACTACACCAAGTGAGTGGATGATGGTCGCCACCACCTACCACTAAGGGCATAATCATGTCACAAAATAGTCAGCTCGCCATCAGTCACTAATTAATCATGCATAGTGCACTCTGCTTCTATCTCCATCCATCATTTGTCACATCCACTTGATTGGCACATCTCTCACTCAGTCAGGGTAATTTTCTCATACAATGCAAATCTTTCCTTATTCGTATCATAATCCTCTCGCCTTTCACTCTTATTCACTGCTCAGCCATTTCTGCCTCTATGTCCATCACTCAATAATCAGTCAATCTGATTTACATCAGTTTCACATAACCTTATTTATACTCTGATTCACTGCTCACCTCTTGTCTCATCTTAAATGTCGGGACCAACTGCCGAGCCCCGGGACCCTACGCTCCTCATGGGGCAATGTAGGATTGGATGATGGATGGATGGAATACTGTATAAAGGATATTACTGGTTAGTGGTCTACTACCACCAGATTAAGCACTCCCAACTAACTTGTCCATCTTTGCTGTGCTACTTTTTTATCACACAAAGATGCTTTTTTTTTTTTTTTTTTTATACCAAGGTTCAGGTTTTCACACATTATTACCTATTAAATGAGACCCAGATTGTAAACAACATGCCTTTTAATTAGGTCCAAGTTTTTATAAAATATGTCTTTTAGTCAGATCCACGTTTATACAATCATGCCTTTTCACTAGGTCCAGGTGTTCACTCTGTCCCTTTTAACTAAGACCAGGTTTTTACACAATTTGCCTTTTACCAAATGGGGTTTTAACACAATACGCCTTTTTAACAAGATCCAGCTTTTCAATAAATATGTCTTTTAACAGGGTTCAGTTTTCTTTCTGCTTTTTTCTTTCAATAAATGGGGAACCTTTCCATGTTTCACTTCTTGTACACAATAGGCGTAAAATAAATGCCCAGGCAAAACTTTTCATTGTTGGACCACCTCTGCTTGTGCTAAGCACACTGTAGGTTTACAGGAAGTAGCAAGTTTAAAGAATTCTGTAACTATACCATATTGCCTTGTCCTTGCTCATACACAAAACAGGGTTTCAGATACAGTGAAGCGCAGACTTGTACTGTACAGTGCTCTGTTCTTTTCCATTCCTCACTCTTAACACAGCTTTATACTGAACACCAATAATCGGATTATCTTTGGCTGCGCTACTTGACACCCACACATAATAAGCCTATGATAGTGTAATAACCAAACTGAAGCTTATATATATATATATATATATATATATATATATATATATATATATATATATATATATATATATATATATATATATATATATATATATATATATATATATATATATATGTCCTAGCCGGAAGTCAGACTTGGGCCCTGTAATATCATAAAGCGTGCCTGTGAATTTCTATTTGTTCATCATTCATCATCATTGACCTTATTGCTACCTACTGTAAATGATGAAGTACAGTTAAGTATAAACACAAAACATGAAATCTGTAAACTGTCAACAGCATGTCTGTAGCCAGTCTTTCATTTGAACGAACTGAGCCACTCATATTATTGAATACTAAGTCGTGGGTGCGTGAAATTCGATGAGCCATAGTTATGAGGCAGGAATGAGTCTCCTTGGTTACCGATCAGACTTACTCCACTCTGACTGCACTTGGCCATCTACTAAGCTGACAAGGGGTTACAGATCTGTCATGTCGATATAAATTTATTATTGTAACATGACTGGGATCATCATTTCCACTTCATGCATGCCTTCGAGAACCTGATTCCACCCCTAAAGCAACTCCATCTGCACATATCTTTGTACATTTTCTTTTAGTTGTGTGTAATCCGGTAAAGTACTTCGTTTTTTTATTTATTGTTTCCACGGTATGGAGGAGATCGTAGTGAGTTTGCACAGTCTCTTTCTTGTTTCTTCTTTATTCTCAGCACTAAAATTTTGGTGCATCCCATCATTTCTTTACCATTTCGCTGCAGACTCGGTGCAATTGTTCCTGGCATAACTACCAGCAAAAATTTCGTTGACAGTCCTTATATTTCAGGATTACTGTATTCACGTTAGGAGAGTCCTCTGTTCGTAAAATAGCTGATGAAGGCAAAATCAACCCCATCCAGTTCGAACACTCTCGAAAAAAGAAAAAAAGAAAAAAAAAAGGTAAATGAAACCTTTTAGAGACATCAAAGATTATTCGGAAAAAGATACAACAGATGACCCATGGGGTTAATCACTTCATTCTTATGATTTATTCTGCAATTTTTTCCTGCTGCCCTCAGACTGTTTTACTCAGCTTCGGGGACAGACTTTTCGAACGGTTATGATAAGTCACTGCCTTCATTCACCCATTCCCTACGAGATATCTTTACCATGATTAAAATCATGAGGAGCGAGAATAAATAATAAAAATACGTCATCGAATTCAAAGTTACTGTATCAAGCATACCTGAGAAAAAAGGTTACAACACACATACACGAAGGAGAAAATTTGTTACAACACACATACACGAAGGAGAAAATTTGTACTTACCTGAGGGAGAAAGTTTATGAAATACATACTTGAGGGAGAAAGTTTATGAAATACATTCTTGAAGGAGAGAGTTTGTAAATACATACTTGAGGGAGAAAGTTTGTGATATACACACTTGAGGGAAATGTTTATAAATACGTACTTGAGGGAGAAAGTTTATGAAATACATAATTGAGGGAGAAAGTTTATAAATACATACTTGAGGGAGAAAGTTTATAAATACATACTTGAGGGCAAAAGGTTATCCATGATATACTCTGTATGGTTCTGTGCTTCTTGTTAAACTTCTGAGTGTGATGACGCAGTTTACATGTTATATATTGGTACTGTCACCAGGCGATTCTCAGTGAACTTAACAGAGGCCGCCCGTATTGCACGAGGCAGTTTAAGCTGAATAACAACCTGTGAAAATAGCAGCGGGAATCAAATTAAAAGGACGTCATCGGAGTGAAGTGGTTAATCCTCTGTCTAATATGACATTCATTTTGTCATGGTCTTGCTGGTAACAGACTACCTTTATATGCTTAGATAAACTTGTCCTTGTTAACCCTCTTCACCAAGACACCTGCAAGTGATTATACTGAATCTAGGAATGACCACTCTTACAGAATGGATTAATGTATGTGGTATCTAATCCCTACACACAAAAAGTCCCTCTATAGTGAAATTAAATAATCTGAAGTAAATAACTGTAAAAATACATCACTGAAGCAAGGTGGCTGACCCATGAAAGTATCTATTCTATCTATATACCTAGGCTGCTTCCCCCAAGGAAAGGGAGGTAGCCGAGACAGGACGACTCACTCTCCATTTACTCATCCATTCAAACACATTCATTCGCATCTTAGCCCCAAAGGGGAGAACGGACAGATCCTCACCGCACCACACCGCACAAGGGTCAACTGCACAATGCAATCAGTGACATCCGCAGCAGGGCCCGACAACAGAACTGGTTTACCCCTGCCACATCATAATAGACCCATCCCCTTACCCGCACCTGACCTGACTAGCTGATCAGACCAAATGCGGGAGAATATCCCCTCAGGGCTGCGTCATCACTTATTCATTCACAATTTCTCTCCATTTATTTCTGTCACGCACAGCCACTCTTCCTTGCTCAACAGACATCCCTCTCGCATCCAGCGCTCTCTTCACACTGTCCATCCATCCTATTCGTGGTCTTCCTCTCAGCCTTACACCTCTCACATCAGATCTAGTTATCTTTTTCACCAATCGCTCATTATCCATTTACTCATCCATTCATTATTACCACCTCCAACGGATAGTATTAAGTTTACCAGACATTCCGAATCGAGGAGGGTAAATAATGCTGTCTGATGCCTTCACTGAAAATAATATATATCCCATTAGAGTACTAAAATCGTCTTAGACAAGAGGACTACACCAAAAGAATAACAATTGTGTGGATTTAAAGTAAAGTGAGGACTGTGCAAAAAATCCTCCTGTAAGAAATTTCCTCTACACAGATTAAAATCGTCTAGAGATCGAAAAAAAAAAAAACGAAATAAAAAGATATCACTACAGAAAAGCTTTACAATATGTCTGATGATGCATTTATATTAGTCTTGCTGCTTTCAAAAGATTTTAAACCCAGAGATTTATCGAGCTGGTAGGATAAGATACAGTCTTCATTATCCTGTTCACTACGAGGTATGATGCCAGAGTTCAGCAAAATCATCTGTAGGTACCAAGAATACGTCACAGGAATGAGAGATTTAACTCTACAAAAGCAAGCATGCTCGTTCTAGTTACTGTTAGGGATTCAAATTTTTACTCTTTCATTTCTCTCTCTCTCTCTCTCTCTCTCTCTCTCTCTCTCTCTCTCATTTGTCCTCCCAAACGAGCTATACTCATTTCCGTAATTAGCTCTCCTTAACCATCTCGGCTTGACGACTCTTTTTAACCATTTCCTTTTTCTCTCCACACTCGTTTATTCTACCTAGTGGAGATTTTTTCAAGCTGTGGAGTTAGATATGGCCTTTATTGTCCTTCCTCTTTAATTACATAAAAAACTTCTTCATACTATGCGTGCTGGCAACGGGCAAATCTATTTAATGTGGGGCAGCGCTCTGTAGTTCATTTGTTTTTAAAGTCTCCAACAAGACTGGATGCTTTGGCCTTGGTTACATAATGCTGGCTCTTCACGCTCTCGATCTCTAGCAGCCTCTTTGTTCAGTTCCCTAACCCTGAGGTCACACTATCTGAAATCGTTCCAAGTCTTTATCGGTGTACCTCTCGCATCTGCCTCCCCAGCGTTCAAACCTCTCACCCCCCCACACCCATTCATGCACCATCTTCTCCACATGCCTAAACGATTTCAACCTACCGCTTCTAGCGTTGTGATGAGAAGGGACCTCTTTGTAGTGTAGGGAGTAACGGAGATTACACCTAACTCCTTCTATTTGAAAGGTTTCTCCTAAGTTGAATGAAACCGTATGAAACAGCAGACAAATTATTCATGCCATCACCTGGAGATATTATTTAACGTGGGAGGACGCTGCGTAGTGTAAGAGTTAATGAAGGATACACCAGACTTCTCCATCTCGAACGTCTCTTCTAAGCTGAAGAAAAGCGTATGAATACAACAAACCAAATGGAAAAAAATACACCATTGAATTCAGTGCGTTCACAGCTTGTCTGCTTGCTTCTTCAAGATAACTTTATTATTATTATTATTATTAGTAGTAGTAGTAGTAGTAGTAGTAGTAGTAGTATCATTATTATTATTATTTAAATCTTTGCTGCCTCTAAAGTCTTTTTTTTTTTTCTGCTTGGGAGAGGCTTGACGATCTCGAGGGGGCAGATACAGTCTTGTTTAACTGCTTTACCACAAGATATCCCTCCTAAGCTGAGTAAAACCTCCAAATAGATAGCAAGAGTAAACTAAATCGAACGTATTATTAGTAGAGCTGTCAACCCTTGAACACGATGACGCCTTGTCCTTTATTATGTAAAACTCTTGACGATTTTAATCAGCCTTCGACAGACTAGTCAAATTCGGACATTATAATTTTGTTGCCACTGGACGATTTTACTTAATTTCCGACAGACTCCTTAAACCCCATCATTGCGAGAGGTTTTTCCTAGCTTGAGAAAAAAATGATAGAAAGAGGAGGCTGACTGCCAATCGCCTGCTCCAGGGTCGTTAAGGTAGACAATCAAATTTTACCAATTGAAAGACTTCCCCAACAGTATGACACGCAACGACGACATTTCCATTCACGTGAGGGACTGCATCACGGACGTGGGGGACCAGTCCGGGAGTAAAACATTTTTTTTTTTTTTAAGCAGCTTTTGGCATGACGTATTTAACCCTGTAAAGCCAGCTTCCTGAAAATGGTATGAATGTACTAATAATAAACCAAAACATGAAGGAACACTTCATGAACTGGTCTTAGGATCGAATATTTGACTCAGTCCTGTGACTCTGACCGACTGATTATGTTCAAAATCGAATTACTCCATTCTCCTCACCCTTACCTCTTTCACTAAGTTTGATGCACATCAGATTCATTTTCTTGACTTGTGAACTTGATCTCTGACTGATAGTTCTCAAAATCCAGTCTCATCATCCTTGTCTTTGCTGGATTCCTTCCACAAAGTTTAGTCTACATCGGATAAATATTACTTAAGTTGCCCTTGTCCTCTGAACTTGACCTGTGCCCTATTACTTGAAAATAATCCTTGGCTGACCTTCAACAATTTCACCAAATTTGGTTGAAATCGGTTCACAAGCACTTGTGGTATTTTGTTACCACACCCATGCTTGGGTCGAAATTGGACCTTACTCTGTGACCAAGACCTTTGACTGATTAGTATCAAAATTGAATCACTTCATTCTAGCTTTACCCTCAGTTCTGCCCCGAACTTTGAACTAATTTGATATAAACTGTAAGTTAATTTTGCTACGTCAGTACTTGACCTAGCCCTGTGACCTTGATCTTTGACCAGATATTCTGAAAAACAAAAATTTACTCAATAGCTGTTTATCAACCTCGGCACAAAGTTTGGTTAAATGCAGATAAAAACCGAGTTATGCTCGCGCGCGCGCACACACACACACACACACACACACACACACACACACACACACACACACACACACAATCGGTAAAGAGGCGGCCTGCAGTCCTGATGGACCCAGGTTCGAATCCCGGCTGGGGCAGGGAACAGTTAAATGATCTGAATGTCATAAAAATCAGACTTTCCTGATCTACCAGAAGAGCCGCCGACACGTCGTAAAAATAGCCCCGCTAATACCAATATACCAGTCCTGTATGAGACAGCCCTTGCATGTATTCAATATGGACGGTGGGTGTTAGCGCCGAAGTGGTGACATGAGGAGGTATAGGAGGACTACTGGACCTTGGGATAGGCTACTGCCCCCGAGATATGGGCCATGAAGCCTTTGCCCAGAGTCGGACACATAAAACACACACACACACACACACACACGCAAAGAGCCGATTAGAACACATAACACCCACTAGCTTCGCGAGCGCGGTGTAAAAAGGCGTCTTAATATTGGCGATGTTAAATTTATTTGACCACACATTTTGTATGTTATTCTTGCTGCCTCCAAATGCCTTTATTCAGCCTAGAGGAGAGTTTTGAAGCTAGAAATGCCAGATGCAGTCTTCATTGGCCCCTTCACTATTTTGTTTGTTTGTTTGTTTACACTAACTTGGCCTAGCTTTTTGTCCTTCTGTTTCATTTTTCACAATGCTCGAGGTCAGAAAAAGACTATCCTATGGTCTACATCCCTTCATAGCACTTCTTCGTGACCAGCATCATATTCTACCGTTAATCTAATGTTACATTTCAGCACTGAGGACGGAGGGATGGCAGTTTTAGGCCAAGTTAGACACAACGAGTATACGGTAGTCATCCTTCTGAAGCTGAATTGCCATTACTTCATCTTTCTCATCCTAGTCCTAGAGATCAGTTTTTGGCCGGTCAGACTGGTACATTCAGTTTGTTTTCTCTTTCCCTAATTAACCTGGTAGTTCTTTGGGGGACCCGGATATAAAACGACCAATGGAGACAGTATTCTAGGGGAAAATTGGAACTTAGCAAATAAGGGTAGTTTACCATAGACCCTCGTGTAGTCGATGTTAATGTGAATCTTCGTCCTTAATGCGCGTTGTGTTCTGGGGGAAGATTGGGACTTGGCATGGGTGTATTTTGTTTGTCTTAAAGACCCTCGTGTTGTTGATGGACATGTATTCTTAGTAATCCTCTTCGTAGTCATCATGCTTCAGTCTTTTATACGCAGCTCTCTCTCTCTCTCTCTCTCTCTCTCTTTCTCTCTCTCTCTCTAACTATTGGGTACGTAGCCTAGTAGGACATGGATGCCGGTACAACGCACAGTACTAAAAGTGTTTTTTGGAGAGTATTAAAGCTAAAGTGCATCTACAGTACACATATCTTCGAAACGCTTACGAAAAAGTAATGGGTGTTACGTTAAACTTCAGTAATGTTTCAAAGTATTGCTGAGGCAAAAAAAAAAAAGGGGGGGGGGGAGAAAAAACAACAACTTTAAACTGAGCACTTAAAAGCTAATGGAAATATAGTAAGTGTTGGATAAGTAGATTTTCTTAAAGTTTATCATTCTATTATTGTAAAATGCCACAAAGACACACATTTAGCATAAAAAGTGGATTGTTTGCTGAATTAGTAAAGATACGGAAGACGTAAGAACATCGTTGGAAAGCTAAAATGACAACTTACTAAGCTTAATCATTCGAACACACTCCACGCCGTCAAGTGTGAACTCCCTTGATTACATTATCGCCTACGTTCCTGTTTTGGATCGTGTTGTTACAGCAATTTATCATACCTGAGTCAAGCTCTGAGCTTAATTATTAGGCTCCTACGTTGATATAAATGAACACCCATAGAATGAGAGAGAGAGAGAGAGACAGACAGACAGACAGACAGACAGACAGACAGAGATATATAGACATATCGAGTTACGAATATAGATAAATATCTAGTAAAACTGTGGTTAATATTTAGCAGAACCCACAACGCGATTTCACCAATGAAGCTATGCATATCTAATGCATTTATGTCATTCGTTCGATTCTGATCAACTTTTCTATCGCAAATTCTTCATTTTCCTTTTATAACACCCCTTAGCCCAAGGGTGCTGATGGTCTTGGTGGTAGTAGGAAAACGATTAGTCTGCAATACGAGTCGACATAAAAATAGAACGAATAGCATAAAAAAGTTTAAAAAGTTCAGTTTCACTGCTGAAGTAATAAGTTTTCTGGCATTTATGACAAGGTGTTTTAGACATAAACCTACAGAGATCTCACTCAACCAAACCTAGACGTAAGCAGTCAAACGAGAAATCTTACTCTACTCATCCAGGCAAGCCCAACCGGGAGCTTTGTTCCCATAAACCCTCCTATCGTTTGTATTTACCTTCATACCTGAGACTGTAAATATGCAGCTAGGTCAACATAAAATCTCGTTGTCTGGGAGAGGGTTCCAGTAACACGCACAACTCGTTAGTCATGATTGCACTGATTGCAAACTCGCACTGTTTTCTGGCGTGAGAGTTAGAGCACCTTGATTGGTTGTAAACCCAAAAGTCGAATGCTGATTGGTTTTGTCGAGTTCTGAGGCAGGCCGCTAGAGGGACAGCGGGTGAAGGTGAGAGACAGCAGGAGGAGGAATGCACACGTAAATTATCACATTAAAAGATAACTCCATTATTATTCATTTGCAGCTAGTGTTTTCAAATGATGCGATATAAATATACAGCATTTCAAAATCCTTGAAATCCGGTCGTGGCATCTACTATATATTATCCGTGATTGTTTGTAATCACTTTCTCTTCTCCACTTCGCTCTATCCTCTTTCCCCTCTCTGAGCTTCAACATTACTTTTTTTCGCCTTTCTCCACTTCCTCCCTTTCCACAGTTTCCTTTCTGCCTCATTTTTCCAAGCAATAATCTTCCTCTTTTCCTCCTCCTGCTCATTTCCCCTTGCCTGCTCCCTCTGGCTCATTACTTGCTCCGCACGCACTTGAAATGACCGGACACAAAACGCTGGAAATTGCTGCATTTTTTTTTTTTTTTTTTTTTTTTAAGAACGAAAATAACCGGCGCTTCGTCCCGCTACCATGAACTGCGACCCCGACTACCATAGCCATTGACACACTATCATGGACTGTGACCACAGGAAATATACTCATTTTCCTCACACACTACCATACACTGAATCGCTGCTACCATGAGAATGGCATTTGTTTCATCTATCCCTCACTTCATGCAAGATACCATGACCTTACCAACTTCCCCGGTATATTCATTATTTTCCTCAAACTACCATGTTCCCTTGCCAATTCCCTGTACTATGATCTACTGCGCTTTCTCCTGGCATATTTCCATGCCCTGAATGATGGCCACCATGAGATACTGACATCTTTAGTAGCTACCATGATTTGATTTTTTTTTTTTTTTTTTTTTTTGGGGGGGGGGGTATTTTCCATCACTAGCTCGTCGTTTTAACATCTTATCATAACACCGCTCCTCTCTTTGACATATCCTTGACCTACGAAGCAGTTTTATTTTTCCAAACAACCATGTTCCTTCCATTCTGAGTTATGATGAACTACAACCCAGGCTACCATGAGCTATCTCACTGTCTTTTAACACAACCGCGATTTGAATTCCTCGTTACCATGAGTTTTTTTGTTTTTTCTTAAGCTCCCACAAGCTTTTCTTACCTGCCATGCTCCTATTTTCACATTTATTAACCGTCTTCTCAGCCGCTATGAACAACAACCGTCGTTACCATGACCTACCATAAGCTTTCTTTTGACACACTAACATAATTTGTTTTCAGCTACGATGAGAGAGTAACGTTCTTCCAACCGCCATACATTTTAAAGCTACCATGAATCCTTCCTTCCCAATTACTGGCATTCTTATTGACTGCCATGCTACCCACACATGGTATCTTCATTCTTCTCTTTCCCTCTACTGACAGTTTTTCTCAGCTAGACTACCAAGTTCCTGTTGTTCTTCTTTCTCTTAACTATTATGAAATGCTTCCCACTACCATGACCTACCACACACTCCTGTACACTATTATGACTTCACTCCAACCTTCCATCAAACAGAGGTTAACAGTGTCTTCAGATACCATGGCACTATCATATGATTCCGTTATCTTCATCTACTATCTATTTATGTACCTATCTACCACACCAGTTTCACAAGCTACCATATTTCTTCTCCCATTCTCATGTTCAATAATATGCACCTGAACTACCATGAGCTACCACCTCCTGCTTTAATAGGTTACATGATTTGCTTATCCTAATACCATGGCCTGTCATCTCTCTTACTTGCAAAACTACTGTGACAAATTCTTTCTTGTTTACTGACATTTTCTTCAACTACCATGACGTTTTAACTAAGTACCATGGACCTTGCTTCCTCTTCACTGCCTTTACCTTCTGCTTCCATCTCTCTCTCTCTCTCTCTCTCTCTCTCTCTCTCTCTCTCTCTCTCTCTCTCTCTCTCTCTCTGTTGTCTGTCTGTCTGTTGTTTGTCTGTCTGTCTGTTGTCTGTCTGTCTGTCTGTCTGTTTGTCTGTCTGTCTCTCTCTCATCCTGGCTAATTGTGAGTAATGGCTCCAGTTCAGGCAAGATCGACGGGTAATTAAAGTCTAAATATTGTTCTGCCTTTTTCCCCAGCCTCATATGTTGCCCTCTCCACTACACTGAGGTGCTGGAGAGGTACGCCTTCACGTGGTGGCACCGGTATTACAGGGCGGATCTTTTGACTCTTATACACCTCCCTACCTCGCTCCCTCTCTCTCAAAAGATGGGAGACAGGCTTCTGGAAAGGGCGATTTCAGTCTGCAGTCCACCAATTTCCCGTCCAGATGAACTTGGGTCCACAGCAACAAACACTACTATGGCATCTATTTATTGTTTATTCTGGCTGCAACCACACGATTTTACTGACCTGGAAATATCTCTAGTACTAAGGAGGGTAATGAAGGCTTCTGGAGTTTCGCTGCACTTTCACCCCGGAGGAAGAGTGACAGAAGGAATTAATCCTTCCTCATACTGGAGAAGTACGTTTCAACCAGGGCTTTCTCTACATCCGCATTCTCAAGGGTTGAATCACCTTTGGAAACAAACGCTTTAAACCATTTACAACGCTTCAAAAGTAAAACATTGACATATTATCTGAACGGCGCGTCATTCAATTTGCGCTGGTGTATTCCTAAGAACTGTATCACATAGATCTATATCAGTTCAGCAGCCGACATCCGAAGTGGTATGAAAAATAGACCCATCGAAATAATGACCGTGTTAATTATATAACGCCTATCAAGCGCGCGATTGAATCATAAGCCGTGTTTTTGTCGTCCAAGTTGGAGCTTGGGATTCGAAGCGCGTCTTCGGGCGCTTGGTTTCTGTCCACAAAAACAGTCCAGGATACGTAGAACCGAAAAATTACGTGCCAATCGCAAAGTAAATAGAGGGGTTCGCCGAAGATCTTCTGACGAATATGCAACTTACATGTAGCCGTTATTTGTGCTGAACTGGCTCTATATGTCGTTAATATTAGCCACCAGCACCCTTATTTTATGTACATAGTGCTAATTTCATGATATTTATCATTTACGTGTCCTTGCTGGCCAATCTCACTCTCCCCAAGCTACACCAAGACTGCTCCCGACCACGCTTGGGTGGGATACGAAGACGATCTTGGTTTCGATGACAAACGCTTGGGCCAGCTTCGTATCACTTTGGTCGACAAAAACGGGGCAGCTTGGTTTCACCGAAGATGACATCGAATCCAGTCCGTCAGCTTGGACGACCAAAACGCGGATTTAAGATCTGATGATTAAATTCGACCATGGTGAGGTGTTGGCAAGCCGTTAAAAAAAAAAAAAAAAAAAAAAAAAGTTTATAACACCTATTATAATTGGTAAGAGATAAGCTAAATTCCACTGACAGTATAAATGGAAAGAGGCTGATTGTGTTCGTAAAGTTTCCATAAACGGGATTTTTTTTCAGAAATTTCTCTTAATGCTACATTATGCTTGTTTATACCTACATTATACACTTAATCTCTTCCTAAAAAATTTTCCTGCTGGCGCTTTGATCATACCCAAATTTTTTTTTTTTTTTTTTTTTTTTTTTTTTTTCCTATCGACCATTGAGGCCGGAGCCTCTGGTCATTAAGGCAGATATATATATGTATATATATTGACACATATATACATATATATACAAACATATATATATACATACATACATACATACACACATCCATGCATATGAACATACACACTTTCATGCACAAGTACATACATATATAATAATTTTTATTTTATTATTTTTTTGTAGTTTTATTTTTATTATTTTTATTTATTTTTTATATTTTTAACCTTATATTACTTATAAACAAAATACCTAATTTAAAGACCCTAAAACTAACCACCTAACAGACAAATCGCTAACCTATACTAAATCCTAAGAGACAAATAACTAGACCTACACTAATATTCAAAAAGCCTCACAGCGAAGAAGTTATATACAATAATGTACTGCTAACTTCGCGGGATTATTGTTCGACCTGAACTAGTTATACTATTTTTTATAATTTAAATGGGCTATTTTATTTCATTAATGTTGGATTTGGTCAAGAATTATATCTTTCCTTCTGATAAATTTTACTGGAGACGGAGGCCCTCACGTGGTGACACCGATATGATCAGGCGGTGGAGCTGCAGTCACCGAGAAGGATGGTGGACTGCCGGAGATTACACCTTCAACCTCCAATCCACCCAACAAAGGAGAAATCGGTAGTTTTAGAAAACTATTTCAGACTAATAGACAAAGAACACGGAATACAAAAACACAGAATCTGAAAGGAAATCACTCCTTATGTAATTATTGCAAGGCTTACCACCAATAGTAGGCTATTCTAAGATACGTGTTTAAAAACTGCTGTATAGATAAGGTCAATCCCTCTTTGACTCGTGTGTGTATATATATATATATATATATATATATATATATATATATATATATATATATATATATATATATATATATATATATAATGTGGTAGGTGTTGGCGACCATCATCCACTCACTTGATGCAGTGCTTCCTACTTCTTTCTTCACTATCATTCTTCCTGTCTTCCCGTTTCTCCCATATTTCTTGTCATTTCTAATTCCTTTCTTTTTCAGGTGGCTTTTCATTGAATGAGAAACTAAATGATTTCTTGTAAGCCAGCGAACCATTTACAACGCTAGGTGATGACCGTATAACCAGCCCATACTTGTTCCCTACAGTACGTGTCAACAAGTGAGTTGGCGGAGGGTTAGTGTACCTTCCCGTAAAACAATTAATTCAAAGACAGGCGGCCCCTTTGGGGCTAAGATGCGAATGAATGTGTTTGAATGGATGAGTAAATGGAGAGTGAGTCGTCCTGTCTCGGCTACCTCCCTTTCCTTGGGGGAAGCAGCCTAGATATATATATATATATATATATATATATATATATATATATATATATATATATATATATATATATATATATATATATATATATATATATATGGAAACTGACAAATTTGATGGATAGTCAACTAATCCGCCGTGAAAGAGTAATGGAAAGGTCGGTGTTGGGAATTATCTGTTAGAGATAGGAAAACACTAACTTGGGTGAGAGAGCAGACTAAAGTCAATGGTGTTATGGAATTTATAAAAGTACAGAAATGGAGGTGAGCAGGTCATGTAGCATTAATAAGGGATAACCGATGGAGCAAGAGGCTGAGTGCCTGGACTCCAGGATAGTGTATGCTTAGCAGAAAAAGGCCACATAGAGAAGTTTGCAGGTAAAACGTGGCAGAGACTGGCTCAGTCAAGGAATTCGTGCAATGGATGGGGGAGGCCTTTGTTCAGCAATGGACATGCAATGCTAGTGGTGATATATATATATATATATATATATATATATATATATATATATATATATATATATATATATATATATATATATATATATATATATATATTTCTATCAGTGCTAATGCACATTCATATAAAACTGTTTGTATGAGCATAGACTGTTGCATAATACATCTGAACTATAAATTGCAGGCTAACGTAAGGGGATGGATCTCTTGAGGGGAGAGGGGATGTGGTACCTCCTGGGGGTGTGAGTTGGCACCATACTGTAAGTGACATAGGAGACTACGATATTCCTTGCCTCCTTTTGATTTATTATGCATCTTACACCTTAATATTCTCTTGTGTTACCTGTATATTCCTATTATCGACATAGCAAACGAGGTCTCCTACGCCACCTACAAAACGGCCGTTAGTGTTTGAGATTGTGACTGATGTTCTTTATTGCTTATTTTATTCCATCTAATGCTTGACGACTCTAACTAATTGCAGGTAAGTGATATGAATATGAGTGATGGTACTACGGTCAATAACGCTCTTATGGTTGCGTATTTTTACGTATAATATCCTTGCTAAGACCAGACAATTTTCTTCAGCTGAGAGTGAGTCAGAGTATCCTGAGTGTGTTAACCCTTGCCGTGCTGCAGACCTCATATGAGGCACAATGAAGGTCTGCACAGGCCATACTGCAAGTCGCATATGAGGTACAATTTACATAGTTTATAAAACAATGACTCGGGGGAGGTAAACTACCTTACAAAGAATCTGTGCATCAGGGGTTAGTGGATATGTGTGTGATTAACTGTGTAGCTCAGGTCACTGGAACTCATGGTATTTGTTTTCCAACTTTTGTGCTTTCTAGTCGTTTGTTCCTGAATGCTCTCTACCCGTCTGTGGGGTGGAATTTAGAACTGGGTTGAATATTTCGACAGAAAATTACAATTTCAAACTCATATATGTGCAAAAGGATTATTAGCCGCGTTATGCACAGTTGTGAAAGTAATATCGCTTTATGCTTCAGGTGAAAAATTACGAAAGTCTTACATAATAATCTAGAAAGTTTGATGATCTCAGTGAGGCTCGGTAACAACTGCTTACTGTCACCTAGCGTTATTAAGTGGATCACTGTTTATGTCCGGGATTGTATATATTGTTTATGTCGTGACTGAGCTAGAGGATGAATCCATCCCACATATCTTCGTACTCTTGTCTGTCAAAAGAAATGTCAAAAAATCTTGTGGGCCAGTTTATTCCTGAAAATGGCCTGTGGGTGTTGTCGTGTGATGTAATTACAAAACTATATAAAACATACATGAATATTATAATGTGTCATTGGAAATTAAATAAATAAGGAAGAGGTACTAAAAAACTTCGGAAGGTGATGGGAATACTGGCTACAGTCTCAGTGTATGGATACGAAAATAGAATAATAAGCATGGGAAGGGGCCGCATTATGATTCCGGCATCGACCCGCGGCCGACTATCCGTTGGAATGATTCTAAAGGTATTATTACCTCCAACTAGATGAATTATTATAAATTAACTGCCCTCTGTTGTAGTAGCTTATAACACTGTAAATATTTAAAAAAAAAAAAAAGTTCTTCATGTACACCGATATACAGTATATTTATTAATGAAGTTTTCTTTTTTTGCTTCGTGATGCATTGCAAGCGAGTCGCCGCGACTCCTAAAGTTCGCAGCAAGTATAGTTTAGCTGCGCAGCTCTTGATCATTCATTTGAAAGTTAAGGATTACCAAAATTTTATTGAAATAAGAAAGAAAATATATGCTTTAAAGATGTCATGATAATATTTCTGGTATCTTCAGTAAACCTCAAAATATCTGGACCGATTCACTGGTAAATGTCGAACCCAATGTACTTACGACTACTCAAAGTACAGCTGGTACATCAATACCAAAAACATTCCGTTGCTCACATGACAACTGAACTGCGGCCAAATATTCATGTAATTATCACTCAGTTCGGCGGGCAGCACAGAGAGTGCACCAGGGCTACGTGTGGCCCACGATACGTGGGTTGTATGGCAGAAATTATTGATGTCATTCTTGTGTCAGTCCCACTTCAGCATTTGGCTCTCCTGGCATGTGTTCTTGATACAGTAGCATGAGAGGCTGCGCAGCAGCAACTTCTTAGCGGTATAGTCTGCGTTTTACACCATATAATTCTCTTGTATGTTGCTGATGCAGACATCGTCAGTAATGAAACAATGTAAATATCACAGACGAAAATGTTAGGGGGTAGCAGGCAAAACAGATAACTAGGGAATAGGTACCACAAAGCCTCCTGTGGTACATAGACTGTGGTTCCTTCTCTCCATCCTACCTGTCCCCACAACGCTAATGTCGTGGCAATCCACACTGGCTTGGGAACAGAGACATCTGCATACGGTATGTATGTAGTCCTGTGTATGTATTTATGTACTGTATGTATGTATGAAGGTTACCATCTGTGTTTGTGCCGGCACACTAGACTTCACAGCAGGTATTCTGAGGGATTTATTTTGCATATCGCACATTAACATCTGCGTATGTGTGTGTGTGTGTGTGTGTGTGTGTGTGTGTGTGTGTGTGTGAGAGAGAGAGAGAGAGAGAGAGAGAGAGAGAGAGAGAGAGAGAGAGAGAGAGAGAGAGAGAGAGAGTTCAGACATTTTTAGCCGATTTTAACCAAACTGATGGAAGTGTTAAGAGTCAGCCAAGAGGTTCATTTTTTTTCGAGAACGAAAGGTCAAGGTCACATGGCAGAGTTAACTTATAAAGTACTTACCGCATTTAAACCAAACATGGTGGAAGGGTTGAGGGTAAGACAAAAACATGGTTTCAGTTTTGAGAACGATGATTCAAACATCATAGTCACTGTTCAAAGTCAAACGTCAAAGTAACATGACAACGCCAACGTAAACAATTCTAAGTTTATTTTGGATTAAATTTGATGAAATGACTGAATGTAAGTGGACGAATACATTTAGTCGCGGGCCAAGATCGCTCAGCAAGGCCAAAGTTTGACACAAATGCGATGCTTGTGAAAAAAGAAAATATGAAATGTTAAGCAGTTTTCCTCTGATCTGAACCAAATGTGAGGGAGGGGATGAGAGTCGGACGCGGAGTAAACCCACTGTTCCTGAGAGCAATAAGTCAACGTCACGACACCTGCCAAGGTCAGTTTAAGCTTATTTTCCCCCCCCCCATCTGATTTAAAGCAAACGTGGTGATAGGCTTGAGGATAAGGCATGAGTAAAAAGAATTTGATTTTGAAAACAATCAAAGATCAACGTACCATGAAAACGTCAAAGGCCAGGTTGGGCAAGGCAAGCTCATACAGTTTTGACACGATCTGAGCCAAACTTGGTGGAAGGGTTAAGGGTTAGACGAGAACGAAAGAGTTCAGACTTGAGAACCAATCAAAGGTCAAGATCACACGGCAAGGTGAAATTTTGATCCTTGCATCTGTGTGTGAACAAAATAACTAGTTTTATCTGTTTTGGATCAAACATTGTGAATCAGTTGAGGCTGAGTTTAGGATCGCCTGTTGTTTTTGACAACAGTTTGTCAAAGGTTAATGTCACATGGCAAGGTCAACTAAAAGAGTTTTTACTCTATTATTATTTTTTCTTCAGTTTATTTGCTTCCTCTGTTCTGTTATTTAAATATATATATATATATATATATATATATATATATATATATATATATATATATATATATATATATATATATATATATATATATATATATATAAAGCAAGGATAGAGATACATGATTTTGAAAATAATCAGTCTAAGGTCTAGATCACTGAGAAAGGTCAAAGACCAAGGTTAGTGGCCTAATTCAGCTTAGACAGTATTTATCTGATATGAACAAAACATGCTGGCATAATGAATGATTATGTAAGAATGAATGAATCTGATTTTTTAAAATAATCTATTGAAGGTCAAGATCGCAGGACAAAGTCAAATATTCGGCTTCGTACCAGCTGTCGGGCACGGGTGTTCCATTCGCTAAAGTGCTGCTTCCTGTCCCTTTTGTGACCACGATTTTGTTTTTAATATTATTATATGGTCCACGAAAAAAGTTCTAATGATCTATCCACAGCCAGATGCCATGACCCCGGAGGAGATAGGTAAATAGAAAAATCACCTCCATGTCGCCCTACCCTCCACTATTAAGCTGTCCTACCTCCATCTCAACCCAGCCTCACTCATACCTTACTACCCCATCCCTCCACTTCACCATAGGCCTTTCTCTTCCCCACTCTACATCCGCTTCACGTACAGTTGCGGCCTGTTATTCCTTCCCACCCTGCTACATCAAGTCTGTAGGTATGACACTGTCATACCTACTGTATGCAGTAATGGCTGTGTGCCTTAGTTACAGGTTAGAGATACCAGGGTGGGAAGGAAAGCCTGGCCGCAACTGTACATGTACTCTCCTATTATAGTCAGTTTCTCATTCATGCACCTCTCCACCGCGTCCCTGCACCTCACCCTTCACCTCGTTCATAATCAGTCTCGTAGGCAGTGTTTCATTTTTAGAATTGCGTTGCTGGCAGTAATTCCGTTGCACGTCTTAGATCCTAATTAATGAAATAAGACTTCAATCCTTCGGACTGTTTCAGCTTAGCTCAGCAAGACAACATTTGTTGTTGACTCAGTTTCGGGACGGGATAATAAGAAAAATTATTACCTTAACCATACAGTGCAGAGCCATAGTTTCTGTCCACCCTCTGATTCTACCAGCCAGGGAGCTGCACTCATTGTTGAAGACCTCGTATCCAGTGTTACGGTTGTAGTTCGAACCATTTTTAGGATCAAATATGTACAGTACAACCAAGAGTGAGAGTTGACCGACACTTCATTACAGTTGAGGCAGTGTTGCATGAGCTGTTTCTATGTGATGGCAGTATGAAGAACACACAACAAGGGAGTACAGGAAGAAAGGATACTCTGTTTAGTTTGGGGGGAATGAGATATATAGAAGGTAGGACACAGTGATGGTAAGAGATTGTCGACAAACTTTTACTTATGGCTGTGAACTTCACGATGACGCTGTTACTCGTGAGCACTATTAAACCCTTGAAATACGAGCAACAAGATTTTATTTTCCATGTGAAACTCTGACTACGATTTCATCTCAGGCAGGTTAGCAGTAGAGTATGAGAAGGAACTATGACTCATAAGTATAACGTTACACAGGAAGACAACAGTTTTCGGCAGTCTTTAAATTTAGTCGAAACCCTGGTAAGAACTTCTCAAAGCTTTAAGCCTCAAACATGTAAAAAGATTATTGGCTGTAACTATAAGTATGTTTGTTTAAGTCAGACATACAACAAAAAAGCGAGGGTCAAGTCTCGATGACGCTACCAATAAATTCACGATAAGCCAGAAAAGCATTGAGAACCACGGTCGGCATCAACCCATGAATCACTCTGGACGGGATTATAGCGATTGGTTAGGAAGCCAACAGCCTTGATGTAAACTTTGGAACATACGATTTTGAGCATACTGTGAGGTTTGGCTGCTTTGGCGGGCCTTGCGTTCATTGATTTTAACTTAACCCATTGTGAGTGCAGTTGCACCTGCTACCTCCAAAGAATTTTATTCTACTCAGAGTATGCGTGTGATAATGTTGTACAGAAAAAAGATAAGCAGGTACGAACGAAAACTATAATTTGGTGGAAGAATTATACCCGCCTATGGATGTAGTGCCTATTCAGAAGATATATATTTTCATTTATATGTATCATTCTTATGTACGAAAAATTCTATACCAAGGAAATAACAATACATGATCCTGTTGTCACTGTTTTATCATATGAATTTGAGTAAAGCGATGAGAAAGGATCAAAGAGCAGTGCAACATTACAGGGTGTAACAGCAGTGTAAATAGTCTATAATATGGTTTCCTGATCTCTTTCTACGATTGTAGCAGATTTGTCATAGTTCTGAGGTCAGGGTCAGATTAAAAAACAAACTCAGTCAACTTTCTGTCGTAATTGTGGTACATTGATTAGCATTTCCGGTTCACAGGTGGAAAAACCTGATCTTGATTTGGTGACTTACAGATTTGGAGAGTGTGTGTTTTCCCGCTTATCCCTGATCACTCAAAAGGACTATAGGGGATCTGAGCATTATATCCAGCGTTGTCAGTCGTAATCTGGGGAAATACAGATAATTACCTAATTTGACTGACTGCCTAACTGACCCTCATACAATCGACATCCAAAACCTAAGTCTTGTTCAGTATATAAAATGAAGTAAACAGTAAATAGCATGAAGTGATGGATTTGGACGGAAACTTGTCGAGAAAATATATAAAAATGAACAGTATGGTATCCCTCTTTCCTCGTAATCGCGAGAATTTGAGTCAAGTACTGTAATGACAGGGGCTCCAAGTATAATCTTACGTCAACGGAGTCGAGGAAATCAAGCCTAATAATGTTTCATCATATGCCTCTACGACGGTAACACATTTGTCAGAGTCAGACTGCAGTGTGTGCAAGGTCTCAGTTCGTCAGCATCGTGGTTTGGGTTTTTCACGCCCAGTGTCAGGTTTGTGTGTGTGTGTGTGTGTGTGTGTGTGTGTGTGTGTGTGTGTGTGTGTCTTTTGTGAAAGTTGCTGTTGTAGGATTACATAAGCAGGCGAGCTGTTATTTAACTTACCGTGATGTAATGATGTTCATCTATTAATATTATCAAAACTTTCCACATCCCTGTGGGAAGTTTTCTTCTTCTTCTTCTTCTTCTTCTAATTATTATTATTATTATTGTTGTTGTTGTTATTGTTAGTATTACTACTACTACTACTACTACTACTACTCTTATTATTATTATTATTATTATTATTATTATTATTATTATCATTATTATTATTATTATTATTATTATTATTATTGTCCTTGTACAATGTTACGGTGTTCTAGGTATTACTATTATTATTATTATTATTATTATTATATAAATATTATTGTTACTATTATTTTTATCTCGTATTTATCATTTACGAAATTTGTATAGTGTCCGCAAAACCTGTGCAAAGAAAAACAAACAGAAAAAAAAAATATTTTTCTGCTTGTATCTGGTGTGTATGATCTACCCCACTTTCATATTAACAGCCAGCCTTTAGGTTTAACCAGTATCCATTAGTCCAGAAAATTTGTTCAGTGCTTTTAGTGTTATGTAGTGTTAACAGTATATTTCCCACAAAAAGGCCCATCCAGTCGAACATATACACAGTGTTGCCATGGTGTTCGATACTTAAAACCGTGCTTGTTAGCGCGGAGTGTGTGTGTGGGGGGGTGGAGGGTTACGTATCAACCAGATACGCATTACCAAAAGAGTAATACATTAAAGAACTCATGGGTTAAAGGATATTAATGTACCAAAAATCAGGCCTTAATAGCTTTTTAGCCCTTCGATGCTGTGACGTATTTTTGATTGTTCTAGTGATCTACAGAAGTATTTATTCACTTAAAGACCGACTTTTCGAAGTGGAGGGATTACAGGTAGATTTCATTAGGCATCTTACCTCGAGAGATTCCTCTTGAAGTATAATAATATCCACCTGAAGTAGCCTGATTAAATCGTTAAAAGTACATCATCTGAACAAAGGAATTAATAAAGTATATAAAGTGGCACTGAGAAATATGAAAAAGTGACTGTAAAAGTTATAAGCATCAAGAGGCGTACACAATGACCATGACTTAGCAGTGAGAGAGGTGTCATCAATATAGCTACATATTGGACATTCGCCTTAAAGGCTGTAATAAGTCTCATGTCTTTCCACGCTATGAATCTCATCCCCGTAACCCGTCCCTCGTCTCTAGAGGAAATCGGTCGTGCTTTAGTTAACACTTCCAGTCTGCATATAGAAAAACACAAGTTCCATTATCGGGCTGGTCAGACTCTTAGGCTATGCATACATTTATATACGTGGGTCAAGAATGAGATAAGATCTGAGCTTTATGAGGGAGGGGTAAGGATGGGCGTGGCTGGTGAGGGTGCGTAATTGGGTGACAGGTATAATTCAAAGGGTGTATCCATGGGGAGGGACGTGGCAGATTGCGTTGATACTATTTTTGCTGGTTTAACAGATGCCTTTATAAACATGGTGAAATCAATGCTTGGCTGTCGGTTCAGAAAAGGATAAGCGTGCTCGTAACTTTGCATAACCGAGGTATGCTTTGAGGGAATGGGCAGAGATGTGAGCTGGGAATTGTGGGGGAATTGTGTGGTCGATCCCGCTGTAAACTGCCTTAAGCCAGGTATCCACTTGTTGCGTATCCGTGTATCGTATCATCGCTGTGTATCACCCAGTGATACGATACGGTGCAACAGTGTCCTAGATCGGGTAATTACTCCCCCGAACCATCACTGCATATCCGTATCAAAACAGAGGACACAGGATTATGATCGGATTCATAGTTTTTTCTGACTGCAGCGATGAGTTCATCTCTGCAGTTAGCTGCGTCCTTGCACATTTTTATTCATTATATGGTCAGTAAAAGGAAAAGAAAGTCATCACGTTGGTGGGTTTCAAAACTGTATACAAGTAGGGAGGTGTACAGTGGATTGAGTTAGTTGGGTGTTAATCCATTCCATTAGTACCAACAGACTGGGCTTCACAATAAAAGGAAAAAAACAGTAAACACAAAAGAAGGATAACGAATAAAATCACAATCACACACACTCACAAAATTAGCTCTGTACTTTCGGCCGTCCGCGGCAGGAATGAGAGTGCAACGGGTCAATCATGACATGCTTCCCGACCACACTGGCTCAGGGAGTGCCGTATCATCCCTTTGATGTGACAGCGAAAAACCGACAAACAGCCTATCGAGCCCGTTGCGTATCTTTGTATCACATTTTGACATGCAACGGTGCAACGTTTGCCCGTCCACACTGATACGCAACGATGATACGATACACGGGTATGCAACAAGTTGATACCGGACTTTATACATGCTTAGGCCTGCCTCCTCTGTCTGTACAGAAAGCCCAGTTAACGATGAGAGCCATGGCCTCCACAAACCAGTTTTGTCTGAACAGGTGGTGTATGCAGATGGTTGGACAGGCCTACGGAACCTGTATGAGACCTTTTAGAGCGAAATTTTTTTACGTATGGATTTATTGCCCGCCATATCCACAGCTCTTCCATATGACCACATGGACACAGCTTAAACGTCACCCTCATTCATTCAAAACACTATTTTCAAGGTTCAGTATTGCCATGTTCACTGCTTTTACGTATGGCCCCACCGGCAGACTATAAAATCGCCCAGTCTTATATAATAACAGTAAGTCAGATTGTGACATTTTTAACATATTGGGGAATATCTGCCATAGTAACTGGTGATGTATGAGAGCAGCAAGGAACTAGGCTTTTGTTTGTCTTAAATGGTCTTCTGAACTTCAATAACATGGTTCCTAGTTCACATCAGCATTCGAATGCGCGGAAAAAAAAAAAAAAAAATCGGCAAGATTCATCTATGTGTCTGTGTCCGGTCAATAAAATCTATCTATCTATCTATTGCCAGACGCCTCAATCCCGTTTGGGGTGGCCACAAACAAATCGCCTCCAAGTCGCCCTGTCCCCCGCCATTTCACTGCCCTGCTCCCAACTCACACCCCTCTCTCTCATATACCTCTCCACCCCATCCCTCCATCTCATCCTCGGCCTCCCCCTCCCTCTTCCCCCCTCCACCTCACTCACATACACTCTCTTCGTCAGTCTTTCACCCTCCATCCTCTCCACATGGCCAAACCACCTCAGTGTGTTCTTCATAACGCTTCCTATCACATCCACATCCACACCACAACGCTCCTTTATATCCTCATTCGTCAGCCTGTCTCTCCACGTGACTCCGCAGGCTCCTCTTAAATAACTCATTTCCACTGCCCCCACTCTTGACTTGTGTCCTTCCAACAATGTCCAAGCTTCACTTCCGTACGTTAGAGTTGGTATCACAATACTGTCATGTAGTAACTTTTTCACTTCCATGCTCACTTCCCTGTTTCTTATCACTGCTTTCAAAGAACCAGCAACCTTTCTTCCCTGCTGTACCCTTTCAAGCACTTCACCCTCCAAACCTCCATCCTTACTCATCACACTACCCAAGTACTTAAACGTACTCACATTTTCCAATTCCTCACCATCCAACCTCGCTGTACATTCACTAACTTCACCTCTCTCAAAGACCATCACTTTACTCTTCCCTACATTCATCTTTAGATTCCGTTTCATACACACTCTCTCAAACTCATCCATCAAGCCTTGCAGCTCCCCTTCGTCTTCACTCAACAACACAGTATCATCTGCAAACAACAGTACAGGGAGTTTCCAAACACTATCCTCTCTCACCAGGTCCACTCCAACATCCACTACCCTACCTTGTACCTCTTTTATTACCCCATCCATGTACAGATTGAACAACCATGGAGACATGACACATCCCTGTTTCAAACCAACTTTCAAAGAGAAAAATTCACTTAGTTCACCATCCACACGCACTGCAGCCTTCGCACCATCGTACATACTCTTCACAGCATTCAACAACTTCCCATCTACTCCATATATTCTTAACACTTTCCACAATCCTTGTCTATCCACCCTGTCATATGCTTTCTCCAAATCCATGAAAGCCGCATACAACTTCTTTCCCTTCTCTAGAAACTTTTCCACTAAAGATCTAAGAATGAATATCTGATCTACACAACCTCTTCCCTTCCTAAAGCCTCCCTGTTCTTCTCCAACTAATCTATCCACTTTTGCTTTGATAAAGCATTCATACCTTGTGTGTCCTGGTTTTGCACAATAATGACATAGAATGGACCTATCTCTTGACTGTGACCTACGAGGTGACTTCCCATATGTAGTGTTGTTTCTGGCGCGAGAACTGCTCGGGCTGCGCGAAAACTTATGAAACTGCCTGTAGCCTGGTGTTTGTGATCGAACCCTCGTCACGTTTAGTTGTTTGCTCTGCCTGCTTTCGGGTCGCGATCGATTTTTTTCTCTGTTTGGGGTCGGTGTAGATGTTTTCACAGCTGATACTGTCTCAGGTACTCTCATTCTACTAGAATGTGCGGGTGTGTCGACCATACCTGCTTTACTGCACTGCATCTCTACCTCGTTCATTAAGTCTAGCAAGCACATGCCTGAGGTGTACGCGATCATCTTGGCGATCTTAAGGGTCCTATCAGGTAATTTACACAAGGCAGCTACATAACCAATGATGTCGACGACGAGGTCTGGGGACATCTTTCCATCATATGTTATCCAATTTGAGTTTTCCAAAGTAACTAACAATGTTCTTTTGATTGTGGACACATCAGCAGTCATTTCACTGAGCACATGGTTTGTAGTGTGCTCCCTTACAAGATCTACAATCTTATGTAATTCTGGAATTATACCTGGCAAGAAGTTCATACCTCCAGACAATTTCTTCAAAAATACAGTTTTAAATTCATCATATGTCCTAGCCTTGAGGACCTTGTCTGATCTCAACAAATTGCTTGCTGGATATCTTTCCTGGTTTATGCAAGATGAAAAAATGGCAATTTTCTCTTGTTCATCGAGTATGTGGCGCTTGATGAACATTTGTTCGCACTGACTGACCAATGAAATGACGTCAATACGATCTTTTTCTGTGCCAGAGAATTTTGGGGCAGTTTTATCTTCATGGTAAACATAAACATGAGGTGGGGATGTTTGATCCGCGGTATTTGTTTCGTTATTCATTTTCACTGTTTGCTCCGTTAATTTAACTTGGACTTGTTTATCGTTGTGTGAGGGAATGGTGGAATATGATTCGCCTGTATGTTGCACTATATCAAGTATATTCTGATAGGTATGCAAGGCAGAAACTAAGTCCTCACTTGCTACATCAGGGGGTGTTTCCCACTCATCATCTGGAACTGACTTATTTGTTTCTTGATCTTTAGTTTGTGTTGAATTTTGTACAATGGGTGTGTTGCCTTGGTGCTCTCCTAATTGTGAATCTGTTGTTGGAGCTAATTGTGTTTCATCTGGTATTAACGTGGGTGGTGGCAAAATTATCCCTGTCATTAAGATATGGTGTTATGAAATACGCCTTTTGTTTATGTCTTAACTAAATAGATGAGTAAATGAGTTGTAATAAATGATAGGTAGTGAGTGTATAAGTGTATATATAGAAATAAGTAAAGGAGTTGAATATACCTAATTTTAGCACTGAGAAGAAATGAGTAAGTATAATTTCACCCACTTGATACAGATCGGAGAGGCGTGTCGATGCAACTGTCGATCTCGGAAGAAAAATGCAGAGTTGATTGAAGATCTCTTGATAATTCTAGTGCTGTGTTGATGGACGATATTACTCAGGAAATTCCATGGCCTGGTGCTTGTGGTGGTTAACAGCTGTCACAGGCAAACCTCAGCATAGAACGTCGAATTTCCAATTCAATACTGTGGAAATAAATGAGTATGAGTAGGAGCTATGTGAATAATGAGTAATGAGTAGTGGGTGAGAAGTGCCTGGTGTCAGTCACACGTTGCTTGGCGTGGCCTTACGTCAGCAAACTCGCGTTGTGATGTCATCTCAGCACATGGTGACGTCGGCTTCCCACACTGGTAGCTGTGGTGAGTAAATGAATAGCGATGCGTAACCTGGGTGAAGAAAGGTGGGTAAGACGCGTTATAAATGTGGCTCTGGTGTTTTGCTGTGTGTTTTGACCTCTGCGTCAGCGATGGAGGTAGGCGGGAGAGAGTGTTGGGGTTTTGTGTGCTTGTTGCTTTAGTCTTTCTTTCTCATTACTTGCTTTGTTTTTTATTCTTCTTGCTGCTGCTTGAAGTTATGTGAAGATTATAGAGTTGTTTTGTAGACTTGTAGGCTGTATTTTGTAGGAATTCACTGTAGAACTGAAGCTAATCTTGTAGAGTCTCGCCTGCTTTTGTAGAAATTCGCTTTTGATTCGGAGACAATGTCCATATATTCGCTGGCCACCAAAATGTCACTCTCGGATCTTGTAGTAGGAATTAAAGATGAATACAGGGAGTTTATCTTGGTTTATTATCTTCAGAGAAAATCTAAGTTGAGCAGGGTATGTCTTACAGAGACTTAATATACTAAGTAAGTCTAGTTGGACCCTTCTTCTTGTTCACTCTCTCCACTACCTGTCGGTTCTAATGCTAGCCTCCTTCTGAGCTCTGCTTCCTAAATTCTGGTGTAGCAGGGGTCGTGTCACGTGTGTTACACTGTGGTTGGAAAGTTCTAGAAACCTGTGTGTGAGTATGTGTGTATGTGTGTGTATGGTCACTAGGCTTTGTTCGTATGCTATCTCGCTGACACACTACCTATATCATCCCCTGACTTGCTACTTCCTGTGTATTTTCAACATTTCCTCAGTTAACTTGCAAGATCATTTCCCTTTCCCAGGCTTGCCTGGAGCTCTGTCTGTCTATCTATTTATCTATCTATCTATTATGATTTGTAATTATAATATGGAGTCCTAACATTGCTCGGCCACGCTACCATAGATGACACATCACATTTAATTATATATGGGACAGATAAAAAACTACCATATGAGCTCCTAGAAGGTGACAGTCTGCCCATATACAATTACGATGATTACTCTAAACTCCGTTTACGTGAATTCCAGGACATACACAAAAGGGTCAAAACACAATTGACGATGTCCAAGGACGAAATGACGGAGGCATTTAACAAGAAGGCAAGAGATTCACCTATCAGCTTAGGAGACATTGTTTATGGTATCATTCATACGAGAGACAATAAATTATCCCCAAAATTTGAGGGCCCATACAGAGTAATTAACATAAAAGCAAACAAAGTTTTAATTAAGTCACTGTCATGTGGCGAAGAGAAACAAGTTCATATTGACCATTTAAAACGAGTTTCAAGGGAATTATCCAATAATTATTCAGCATCGGATACAACCGAACAGGTGAACGTACCTCAAGAAATCAAGCAAGAACACAACAATGATTACAAAAAGATATTAAGGTCATATACCAAACATTCAAACATAGGTGCAACTGTTCCAATAAAATCTACAGTACATCATTTACGAGAATTAAATATCGATTTAAACTCCTTCTATAAATGAAATAACAATCAACCGTAACGCACATCATCATTATCATCGACCACAGCATGACCATATTAGGAAATTAATAGATTTTTTTTCGGTAGGTACTGATGAAGGGACTTATGCTATGGATTCTCCTCTACATAGCAAGAGGATATGCGCACTTAGACCCCCAACACATAGTACGACAAGGATGCCTCATAGTTCCAACGGCCACGACTTCAATCGTAAAAGACGTCATGAGTACTGAAATAAGTCTGGATTACTTGTATGAATTACCTTCTTATCTAGAAAATCTCGTGAAACCCATGTGAACCCTGGACTTCATGATAGGAAGCTATGTTTCACAAGCACATAACACAAAGGAAGTGAATGAAATAGTGAAGTTAGTGAAATGGAAAATAGAACAGGCAAAGTCAACTATGCTCATCATGATCCAAGATCTCCCATCTTATGGAACGGAGGTACTGAGCGACAGGAACAACATCACACGTACTCGCCAAAAGCGCGGTTTGTTCGACCTGGGTGGCGCAGTTCTTGGGAACATCTTTGGATTGGCTACAGAGGATGACCTTAAAGAAATAAACAACAAATTTAATAAAATAGCTCAGGTACCAACATACCAAGATAAATTCATCACAGGACATAACTCAGCAATGAAGACAATTGTGAAAAATCTGAAAAAGGCAGAAAACATAGCTCTCGAAAGTGTAGATAAAATAAATGAAATGGAAGGTAACATAACACTTTTCCAACACTTCTCGATCATCACAGAACATATTGACACAATTCTACTACAATTAGACGACACTAGAGTTCGTTACAGGGCACTTATGCAACGAATTTCGATTGCTGGTGATGGCAAGATCACAATTGACTTCCTCCCAGTTCATGACCTACGTCAAATAATTAGTCAAGCCATACATAAACATAAATTGAAGCCTTTGTTCCGAAGTAGGGAATTCATGCAATATTATCCATATTTAGAAGCAACACTGACACCAACATCAGTAGTAGTTCATGTACCATTCATAACTGAAGACCTGTTCACAGTATACCAAATACACCCCTTCCCCTCTAAAAATAACAACACTTTGGTCATCATCAACATCAACACTGACACCGAACTCATCATGGTCTCCAAGAGACGGAACATTGTCACTTTCGCAAGTGAATCAACGATTGAACGAAAGTGCCGCACATCCTTACATGCTGTTCATCTTTGTCCTGCGTACATTTTCACGTTTCAGCCTACTGATACAGTCCCTTGTGAAATGGCTATCATCAGAAATAACAATATTCATAATCACTGCAACTTCACTTTTGCACCAGATAAGCTTGTACACCATCAACGCATCGGACACTCACAGTTTTTTTATTTCACTCATAACACATCAGTTTACATAGTCTGTCCAGATATACCACCATCTCATACTTCAGCCTCAGGATTATACATAGCACCAGCCTACTGTGCGGTATTTACACCATCCATGTCCACTTTAGCCACCATCAGTCATTATGCCATCCTCAATCATACACACAAACATTTCCACCCACTGCCTGATATGGACTTAAACATGAGCACAAGTATTAAGTTGACTTCACCTAAGTTTGGAACTATGCAGCTGATCAATGAAACAATGAAGCCCTGGGAAGATTTGAGTTTGAGTATGGTCAACCCATATTATATGTATAGCCCAGCACCTACTGTCTTTATAATCTTCTGCATTGTATTTGCAGTACTGCTGTTCGCAATGCACAGAATGCATGCAAGAAATGCAAATTTGGAGTCAGTATTTAGTGGGGGGAGAGTTAACATCCAAGTTAACCCCCCTGAATGAAGTGTACAGTCGTTGTCATAAATAATCACTTATCCTCCCGTACCCCATGCCTCAGGCTGCCTCATTTATGCGCAGCAAGTCACAGTGGAGCAAGAGGGGCTGAGAGGGAGGGGCCAGAGAGAGAAGGGATGGTGGGGGGGGGGCGAGTGATGGTGCGGGGGTTGACTGAGGGAGGGGAGGTAGGGTAGGTAGGGGAGGGAGAATGAATGCGAAGTGGTGCTCATATTTTTTGTGTATTTTCTTTAATTCAGGGCATGATATAGAAGAGTTAATATTCGGTAAATAATGATGCACTACATCTTATTACCGGCGTCAGATAACAAACTTTAGATAGGTGGTGATATCAACGGCTGGCTCGTGAGAGAAATATACTGACGTGACAGATCAAATATTAGTGCGGAGCCAGATATTTCTGTTTATCAGTATATTTTGACTTCGGACGCAGAATGGAGTCTGGATGGCTTTGACTTCAGTAATGTTTAAGAAACGTCCTTTATCCTTACATGTAATTAATTTTGAAACTAAATATCATATGCAACCTGTGACATGGCTGTGTCCACAGTAAATATGATCATCCTCTCGGTATACACTCCCTCTATACAGTCACCATCATGTCAACTATTTTATGGCATCTCTATATGAAAAGGCTGTTTAAACTAACTGTGCATAAAAGGTAAATATTTGATGTCTGTGCACATGGGTGGATATAATAACGATATCTCTCATAAAATGTTAGAAGCAAAATGAAACAAAATCCTACCCAAACTCCCAAACTATATTATCTATGTCAATGTTTACCAACTTTGGTAAAGCCAAAACAACCAGGAAGGGAAGGTGGGTGGGGGGACGAGTGATGGTGAAAGGGTGGAGTGAGGGAGGGGAGGTCGGGGAGGTAGGAGTCGGAGAATGAAATTCAAAGTGGTCACATTATTTTTCTGTATTCTTTCATTCGGGGCATGATATACAGGAGTTAATATTCGGTAAATAATGTTGCATTACATCATGCATAGCGGCGTAAGATAATAATCTTTAGACAGGTGGTGATATTAAGGGCTGGCTTGTGAAATATACTGACGTGACAGATCAAACATCAGTGCAGAGCCATTGAGACTGTGTGGCCCCAGATTGTCAACGCGTGGGAGCCAGAGAACGAGATGACACAGACCCGCCTCCCCCAGCACACCAAGGACGAGTGGGAGCTGCTCAGACGAAACCAGCAAACCATCGACAACATTTCCTCGGTGCCGTGAAGATTGCAAGAGGTTATTGAGGCAGGAGGCCACTGGATTACATACTAAAGCTTTCCTGGTTGTTTTGGCTTTACCAAAGTTGGTAAACATTGACATAGATAATATAGTTTGGGAGTTTGGGTAGGATTTTGTTTCATTTTGCTTCTAACATTTTATGAGAGATATCGTTATTATATCCACCCATGTGCACAGACATCAAATATTTACCTTTTATGCACAGTTAGTTTAAACAGCCTTTTCATATAGAGATGTCATAAAATAGTTGACATGATGGTGACTGTATAGAGGGAGTGTATACCGAGAGGATGATCATATTTACTGTGGACACAGCCATGTCACAGGTTGCATATGATATTTAGTTTCAAAATTAATTACATGTAAGGATAAAGGACGTTTCTTAAACATTACTGAAGTCAAAGCCATCCAGACTCCATTCTGCGTCCGAAGTCAAAATATACTGATAAACAGAAATATCTCGCTCCGTACTAATATTTGATCTGTCACGTCAGTATATTTATCTCATGAGCCAACCGTTGATATCACCACCTATCTAAAGTTTGTTATCTGACGCCGGTAATAAGATGTAGTGCATCATTATTTACCGAATATTAACTCTTCTATATCATGCCCTGAATTAAAGAAAATACACAAAAAATATGAGCACCACTTCGCATTCTCCCTCCCCTATCAACCCTCCCTCCCCTCCCTCAGTCCACCCCCGCACCATCACTCGTCCCCCCCCCACCTTCCCTTCTCTCTCTCTGGCCCCTCCCTCTCAGCCCCTCTTGCTCCACTGTGACTTGCTGCGCATAAAGGAGGCAGCCTGAGGCACTGGGTACTGGAGGATAGGTGATTATTTATGACCACAACTGTACATATATTGTATATAGTATTAATTATATATATATATACATATATATATACATATATATATACATATATATACATATATATACATATATATACATATATATATACATATATATATACATATATATACATATATATATAAAATCCAAAGAAGAATGACCCATGATATAGAAGTATGACATACCAGTAGCATTATCTTTAAATGAAATATTAATAACTCTTACCATAATCTTAATTTTAAACTATTTTTTTTTCTTGCATGTATGCATTTCACTATAATAACCCATGTACATACTGTATTACAGTTAAATAGTTTACCTTTAGTGCATTTATTCAAATATGTATACAACTTGTTTAAAATGTAATATTACTGAATCATTGCAATTTACTATGGATGTTATGTGTGTACAATATTATAATCAATATTATGTACTAATAGATTAGCATATGTCAATGCTAATTGCTGTCAGATGACCTTCAGCGGCGTGGCCGAGCAATGTTAGGACTCCATATTATAATTACAAATCATAATAGATAGATAGATAAATAGATAGATAGACAGAGCTCCAGGCAAGCCTGGGAAAGGGAAATGATCTTGCAAGTTAACTGAGGAAATGTTGACAATACACAGGAAGTAGCAAGTCAGGGGATGATATAGGTAGTGTGTCAGCGAGATAGCATACGAACAAAGCCTAGTGACCATACACACACATACACACATACTCACACACAGGTTTCTAGAACTTTCCAACCACAGTGTAACACACGTGACACGACCCCTGCTACACCAGAATTTAGGAAGCAGAGCTCAGAAGGAGGCTAGCATAAGAACCGACAGGTAGTGGAGAGAGTGAACAAGAAGAAGGGTCCAACTAGACTTACTTAGTATATTAAGTCTCTGTAAGACATACCCTGCTCAACTTAGATTTTCTCTGAAGATAATAAACCAAGATAAACTCCCTGTATTCATCTTTAATTCCTATTACAAGAATCGAGAGTGACAAGTTCACCATCCACACTCACTGCAGCCTTAGCACCATCATACATACTCTTCACAGCATTCAACAACTTCCCATCTAATCCATATATTCTTAATACTTTCCACAATCCATGTCTATCCACCCTGTCATATGCTTTCTCCAAATCCATGAAAGCCGCATACAACTTCTTTCCCCTCTCTAGAAACTTTTCCACTAAAGATCTAGGAATGAATATCTGATCTACACAACCTCTTCCCTTCCTAAAGCCTCCCTGTTCTTCTTCAACTAATTCCTCTGTTCTTTCTCTAACTCTGTCAATAAGTATCCTACCATACACTTTTCCTATTACACTATGAAGACGAATGCCCCTATGATTACAACACACTTCTTTTTCCCCTTTTCCTTTGTACAAGGGAATAATTATACCTGACTTCCAATCCTCCAGAACTCTACCTTCCTCCCATGCCAATCTACACATCTTCCACATCCATTCTACTACAATCTCTCCCCCATGCTTCAGCATTTCACCAAACACTCCATCAATTCCTGGGGCTTCCCCCAATTTAACTTTCTTCATTGCTTCCACAACTTCTATCCTACTGATTTCCTCCTGTCTTCTCACCTCCCTCCTTCTCCCCGCCATTCTCCAGCCACTTATACTCGCATTACTTCCATCCTGTATGTTCAACAATTCCTTAAACTGTTCTCTCCATCTGCTCACTTTTTCTCCATTCTCCACTAGTAATCTACCATTTTATCTTTCACTCTCCTGCTAACCTGACTTCCACCCTGTCTTACTCTCTTCACCTCTTTCCAAAACATTTTCTTACAGTCCCTCCAGAATATAAAAGGTATAATATCGTGGTTCCAAATTTCTCCTCCAAAATAACCAACAACGTCTGCAGACAGCAAGAATGACGACGCTATGATCTTCCTGCTTCGTCCATGTGCCAAGTGATGCAACCATGTGTGCATCAAAGACGAGATAACACCTTATCTACTGCACCAGTGTCATTAAAACTGTCAGTTTTAATTAAGTCCCATTCTTCCCACAGAAATATTTTGTCCTGTTAAACTATACGAAGATCGGTGTGTGTGTGTGTGTGTGTGTGTGTGTGTGTGTGTGTGGGTGTGTGTTAATATGTGTCTGTGTTTGTTAGTGTATGTGTGTGTGTGTGTATGTGTGTGTGTGTGTGTGTGTGTGTGTGTGTGTGTGTGTGTGTGTGTGTGTTAATATGTGTCTGTGTTTGTTAGTGTATGTGTGTGTGTGTGTGTGTGTGTGTGTGTGTGTGTGTGTGTGTGTGTGTGTGTGTGTGTGTGTGTGTGTGCGCACGCGCGCGCGGTCGCTCGCTGGCGTGAATGAATGCATGCATTCACTCATACATACATGCATGTCCGCGTTCATGTGTGTGACAAGGTGGGAGGCGTGCTGGGAGTTGGAGCATACGAGATGAAGCAGGTAACTATGCGTTTATTGTATTGACTGTGATGTATAATAAAATCACGTCATTTCCTGTGCCTTTGTAATTCTTGTTCAGTACTAACAACAGCCTTGTCATCACGACAACGTCGTTTATACTTCCTTCTGGGTAGCACCAGACGATATGGTTGAGCTTGAGTAAGACGTCATACGGCTGAAGGGATTGAAAGCATTGTGAAAATCAATGCTTCATTATCGACTTATATTTGTTTTCTACATCACCTGTCACTTCCACTCTACTTATTGCTTTTTGAACTGAGCGGGTCGCATCTTGCCTTCTTTAACCCATTCAGTATGAGAGTTCTTTTCTAAAGCTGATAAAATCGTTTGGCGGTAGCTAGAGTATTAGAAATAAACTTTGTTTCATTACATCGATGTCTTCTTAACTTCAGTCTTGTTATTTCCAAACGATAGGGAGACTTTCAAGATGGAAAGGCTAGACATTTCTTTCCTTAACCCCTTTCATCACAAGCAACTTCTCTATAACTGATTTAAATCGCTTTTTGGTAGCTTTAGTATAATAATGCACATAACACATCACGGGACTGAAGTTAATTATTGGGATATTGCTCTGATAAAACGTGTGATAATTACATTTGTCAGGTTGGGGAGTGCTGACGAGAGCCATAAATAAAACTGATTGCCGCTCCTTGAATACTAATTAATCTCTTCTGATCCATTCCAGATGCAGAATTTCAAGATGACCTTTGATCCTCCCACGGGTAATATCGAGGAATATCATGAACTTTTACAGCTGACTGGGTCCGACCCCGGGCATAAACTCAATAGCCTGTTCCCTGAGGTGCAGCAGCCCTCCTGTCTGCCACACTCTTTCAGATGTCACCACTTTGGTTCTGATACCCAGTCCATATTGAATACATGCATTGGCTCTCTCATTTACAGCCACTGAGATGGTATTTGTATGTGTGTGTGTGTGTGTGTGTGTGTGTGTGTGTGTGTGTGTGTAATTCACCGGGTCGGTCAGGATCACTTGATGGTCGTGATGGTCAGCTTTTACCCTCCCGGAAGGGAGCTGAGAGCTCATATAGTCCGATCTAAGGGCAAGGCTGTGACCTTCACACATGCACACACCCGTCCCCTTGCTCAAGGGGGACAGTAACTACCCACTTCGTCAGTGAAACTTTTCGCAACCTGAGCGAGGCGCGAACTCCCGTCCACCAGTTGGCATGCAGGAACGTTACCACTGCACCAGCGAGCAGTGTGTGTGTGTGTGTGTGTGTGTGTGTTTTGACATTTCAGCGAGTTTTATTGAAAATCAGTAAAATCTGTTTCAAAGAATTTCAAATATCATGTTCTTGGTTACAGATTGGATTCGAACTCCCTTCCTTCCAAAAAGCAGACGAGCTCTCATTAACCCATGTGGACATGAACATTTCTACCTGACTATCCCCTTGTCCATGAGTATCACGCGGTGATGTGAATTTACCAATTAAGAATGTTGATATTATTCGAAAGTAAAGACAAGGAATTGACTTGTGAAAATCAAGTAGTAAGTTTTACTTTATGTCGGCTTACTTCGCCGATTCTCTAAGCACGAGAAATTTATAAACTTTCTCAACAGTACACAGCAGAGACTAATCACTCACAAGTGCTGTTTGTTAGTACTGTTAGCCTCTTGTGAAAGTGACTGCATCCCTGTCAATCAATAACTAACACTAATAGTAATGGACAGGTTCTTGCCGGTACTTAACTCCTGGCTGGCACAACGGATTTAAGTTTGATAGAAAGGAACTAGCTTAAATACTAGTCGTGAATAATGTAAGGAGTTTGTGCAAACTAGGAGCAACAAACTAAAGTATGCTTAATGTGGAGAAATAAAACACTAGTTTGAATTACACTAAGCTCAAAGAAAAGAACCGTAAAATTATTAATTACAATAAAATAAAATTGCATTACATGAATCTCAAAATTAATTCAAAAGGGGAATTCACGGTCACAGGGGGACTTGTGAATTCAAATAACAAAGGAAATACACTCACTCACTCATTCAAAAGCTAATCAGACTTAAGCCTAGAAAAACTAACGGAAATACTGGTCAGTGGAGGGAACGTAACTGACGTTACGAAAGCCTGGGCGTCTGTGTGTTGAATATCAAGCGCTGCTATTCACTGCTAAGCCCACTTCGCCGATCACCGTCTAGGTGGAGATCCAGGAAATCGCTGTATAACAGAGACGCTGCTCTCTACGCCGGGCACAAACGATCCTACTCTCGAGGCGGTCCAAAGCTGACTGAGTTCAAACTGGGAAGGGAGGGGGTAAGAGATGGCCATGTTCGCCGGAAGTAGGCGTGGCCTAACTTCAATGGTCAACAAAAAGAGGGGAAACGATAAAATAAAATCAGTGAAGGCACTAATGTCGTGCATGAGAATGGTCACTTATAAAACAATGAAGAATGCTCTGAAAAACCATCCCGATCGAGGTGCATACGAGGACGGTTGAACTGAGTGATACACAGTGGGAATTGCACTAGAGTTCGTGATTTTCTCACCCGAGTACAGTGTCACAAATTTGTATAAATAC
>NC_137043.1:8880368-9067868 GCF_032717465.1 Coenobita brevimanus | reverse complement strand
GAGCAGAGAAGCATACTAAGCCTCTCACCCCAGGAATATTACCCAGCAAAGGATGGTGAGAAGTGGAAGAAGTGGAAATATTTGGTGAACGTTTGTCCCCGAGTGTACAGGTAAAAACTGGGGCGATGGTACTGACGGTAACTGTCCTTAATATGGCAGTCCTGAGCTCCTTGGGCTGGATTATACAGGGTTCTGAACAAGTTTACAGGATAAACATGTCTTCAATATTACGAACTTTTATTCCAAAACATTTTATTTCACACATATTGTCACGTTAAAATTCATCCCACCTTGAGTGTATATTTGCTAGCTATAAGGACAAAGGCAAACGTAACAGAAGCAATCTTATACGTAAGGTAAAAGATTTTATAAATAAGGCTCTTTGTCTTTGTGAGATGACCTGAGAAGATTGTATTGATCTCTGCTTCAAGGTCTTCCTTTTATATGCTCCCTCTCTCTCTCTCTCTCTCTCTCTCTCTCTCTCTCTCTCTCTAAAGTGCGGGGTTACCATGTTGCGAGGTTGTTTTGCTCTTTCCATATTCTGCCTCGTGTTCTCCCACCCCATGTATTAATAGGAAACTGAGTTGGAATATCGATGATGATGGTGATGTTCATGATGATGATGGTGAAAACTTGTTTCCTTATTCTTAACATAAGGTTATCAGTTGCTACAGAGTGGTGCGTACATTGCATGGTTTATCATGTGTGTTTAAGATGGTAGCCTGCACCGTGTTGTGCAACTAACTGTACATCTCGGAAAAAAATGTGCCATGTAATCAATAAACAAAAAATGAGCCATGTAATCAATATTACCAGACATTATAAAGCATGTAAATGGTATGAGACGAACAGCAGAAAGTAACATTTAGTGTACCCCATGAATTTAATAATAAATGGAAACAAACAGCTGGTTACCATAGGGTGTATCCTGTAGGTGTAACGAGATGATAATTATGCAAAGTAGATTTTGGCAGCACTCAAAGAACCACCCTAAAACATAGGTGAATTTCCCAGCTGAGAGCCAAGGGGGCGCCATATATGAACCACGCTGTATTTCCTATACAGTGACAGCAACTGGGTGCGTATCAGGTGCTGCTCACTCCGGCCCGATGTATGAGTTCCATCTGCCGCCACCTGCAAACTTTGGACACATTTTCTCACTTTTGGCAACTTTTCTGAGAACTTGGAAATTCCGAGGACCGAGGACGTTAGTCTCGTGCGGCTGAAGATATTACCATCTCATTACAGGTTTAATTCTGTTTAAGGCGTGCTGAAATTTGTTTTATATTATCTAAACAATCGATGTACATATTTGAAAAAAATCATAAATCAATAAATCATCAGGCAATGAATCTTCAGTCAGTCAATCGTGAATCAATCATCAACCAATCAATCACCAGTAAATCAGTCAATCATCAGTCAGCCATCAATCAAGTAATCATTAATCATAATCAATCACTAATCATAATCAGTCAGTTAATCAATCAATCAGTCATCAGTCAGTCAATCATTCATCAGTTAATCAGTCATTAATTATCAATCATTATTTATCATCAATTATTAGTCATCAATCATTATCAGTCATCATCAATCATCATCATCGTCATCAATCATCATCGCCGTCATCAGTCATCACCATCGTCATCGTCATCGTCGTCTTCCATTCCTTCTTTTCTACCCCAAGGTGGAGTGAGGTAGGGGCCAGAGAGCCAGGAAAGAAACTTGAATGAAAAAAAATGCAAACAGCTTAAAATAGATGTTGGATGCAATACTAAAGATAAATCGGCAAGAAAGAGGTGCTAGAAACCGCCTTAAGCTGATGAGATAGCGACTACAACTAGTGGCCAAGACACTTATTTTGGTAACGATAGCAATTTCACCACTGCGATGTATTTCTTCAAATCCTTAACGTATTTATTATAATATTGTTACCTCCTGGCGATTTTATTCACCTTGAGAAAAATAAGGTTGCATCAGAGTTAATGGACACAGCATCTTATTTCCCTACAAGAAATGTTATCTGCTTAGGAAAATTATCTGGAGGAAGCAAAAAAAAAAAAAGTCGTTGGAATGATCTGGTTAGCCCCTTCAATCCAATGACGCATATCTGAAAGTGAAAATCGCATGCTTTAACCCATTAGCTCCCAAGGTTCCTGGACGAGGGATTTTGCTGGAAGGGTTAGCGCACCACCCTCCACCTATCAGCTCATAGTTGCGAAGCTTGTGCTGGTGCCAACATCTTTTTCCCATGACGAGTTGTAGTTTCACACTATTGTTACATACATACAAAGTTGTTTATTCACAATTAACAATGTGTAAGATAGTGTGAATGATAAACAATCAAACACCATTTCACTGTTAAGTGTGGCTTGGGATAGGATGCGCAATCAGACATCTTCTTTTAATCAAAACGTAGGGTAAAGGGAAGGCGACAGAGAAATATGAATTGTATATATGTATAAAGTCTTTGGGAAATATTTACCTTGTTGGTATACTTTAATGTAATCAATACTATTTTATTGAGGTGTATAATGTACATGGTACAGTTATGATGGTTCTGTTCATGTATAAATCGCAGTTGTCTGCAGGGTTTGGCATCTCTATTTTATGCTGACCCAGCGCCACAGCCAGAGGGAACGCCGGCCAGCTAGAGCAGAACGCACGTGTCATTATAACGAGAGGGACGTATTAACTCTGAGCTCTCTGTGTTGCAGTTGTATCTCTCTGTGGCCAATAAACAGAGATTTAATCTGCTCAGTTTCAGCTCACCTGCACACGCTACCTCAAAATTCCTTCAACAGGATTCTACATCAATTCCCACCATCTCGAGTGTGTGAGAAGACGTTTTGGTGAAGTGTGTCAGCCAGAAGTGACTTCGACCAGGAACAACATTAACTAGTTTGGAACAGAGAGATCACGCCTAAGCTGATATAACTGGTGATCAGCTGTGAGGTTCCAAGCTGATATAATAGTGACCTGAGGAATCCATACAGCCGAAACATACTTTTGGTGGTAGCGGCGGAATTCCTGCCAGGTGATACATTTTTGGTGCCACTGGTGGAACGACACACATAACATTGGTGCTCAGTGCTGGGATATGAAAGGGTGCTAAAGGGATTGTGCAGTGAAAACCCTTGCAGCTGCTAGTGATCCTTCAGGTGAAACATCTTACTCTCCTGTTGCAAAGGGACTAATTGCGGAGTGAGTAAGTAGAGCAGATATCAGAGTAATCTCGTTCTCTCTATATCTCTGCCTGGAGAGATATCTCTATCTTCAAGCACGAACTGGCAATTATCTCACTCTGGTGTGCGAGATATTGGCTAACCGAGGTCAGTGCAGTGAAGGGTGGGATTGTCTAGACACATCTGGCAACTCTGGACATGGAGGCTGGAGTGGAGTGAGGCAGGGTGAGCGTGCAGTGTGTTGTGTCTCGGCCCTGCAGTTACCCCAAGACTACCGTGGGGAGAGGACCATCGTGTGGTTGGAGGAGAAACCTTGCAGAGCGTGTGGACTTGCAGTGTGAATTTACTGAGAACTTCAGCATCATATGACACCTAGGTAGTGTACATGCACAGTGAACCCTCAGACACAATTTTTAAGCAGCACATGTTAGTTAGATAATGTGTGTAAAAATAAAGGTTTCTCAGTTCCCCTGAATAGATACATTTTCTGTACATCTTGTCTGTGTCCCATTCTCTATTACTGAAAGCCATAACTAATCTATTTGTGTCAGTTTAATTTTTCCTGTGACTGGAAAGGGAATAAATTCTGACAAGGTTAGATGGATACAGTGAAGAAGTGGGGATGAAAATTAAGGAGAGATTCAGACAAACCTACCACAACGGAAGGTGAGACTCAGAATTGGGTGAGTGGTTAGAAACTCTGGCTAAAGGGATCCAGACTCTACAGAGTGAAGGACATATTGAGGCTGAAGATAGTCAGGACACTTCTGAGGAACTGGATAGTGGGAACTTGAACACTTTACATTTGCGTTCTGGTCGTTCTTATTCAACAGTTCCTGAAGGTTCAGTTAGGTCTAAAATATCTTGCTAATGAGGGTACTCTTGGTGAAGAGACTGTGGATGTTGAACAGACTACAACAGCACCCGTGGTCACTCAGGATAACCAAGGTCCAATAATCACTGCTAGCTATGCAACCACTCACACACCCACTTACACCTCAGGCATGTTCAGTACACCATTAACCTTTGAACAGCAAGGACAAGACCATTTATTTGCTAATGTTCCTTATGCTCTTCCATGGGGCATGAATACTAACAGTATTGGCATGCAAACCCAGGATCCTTCTGTTAATCCATGGGGCATGAATACTAACAGTATTGGCATGCAAAACCAGGATCCTTCTGGTAATCTATGGGGCATGAATACTAACAGTATTGGCATGCAAACTCAGATGAATCTTCCTCCCTTATGACAACTACCTAACATGGTGACCACTAATCTGGCTATTGCTAGCATTCCTTCAACTTTACCTCCTGCAGCACCGGTTAGACAGTCCCAAGGACAGTTTGTTCAGGCACCTTCGAGTCCAGATTGTATAAAGGTGCTACCTACAGCCCAACCGAGTGTACAGTTTACTGGGGAATATTGACTACAATATCCATCGGTTCCTACAAGACTGCGAGGCCAAGATACATAGGTTACAGCTTGCTAGTGATGGGGAAAAGATTTGGCATATTTAAGCAAATATTAAACCCAATTTCCCAGCAACGGAAATGCTGGAAGCCTCATTGTTCCAAACTGTGCCTACTGCTCATGAATATGAAAAGTTTAAGGAAGCCCTCATTAACACTTTTGCAAGTGACTGCTACATGTTGGATGCTTGGGTGTTTAGGTTCATAGATAGAGCACACCAACATCCTAACTGTACTGAAAGTCAGGCTTTAGCGAAAGCAGGCATATGCTATGCAGAAGCTAGCAAAGCCTTGCAAACTTCGGGCTGGGGAGACACAGCTTGGGGATTGACTTTTGAGAGGGTTGCACGGTTACTCGAGTACTTACAATTCCTGTCCTGTTTAACCTCTGCTAGGTGACTTCAGGTACTTAGGCAGACCAAAAGGCCTCCTGAAATAGCCTTGCCTGACATGAGCTTTAAGGTAAAGGCAAAGTCAGAAGGATAGGGCGGTAGTGTGTTAGCTGTGCACACAGAGAAAAGCCCTGCTGGCAGGTTCTGTAAGGCACGCAATAAACCTGGTCACACAGATAAAAAGTGTTGGCATGTTAAAAAGGCAGCTTGTCAGGCAGCCAAGCCCAACCTACCCACCAAGTCTGGACCTAGTACTGAAAAGCAGGTAGACAACAAACAACCCAGTACTAGTTCCCCCCAGAAAAAGACCAAAGCTGTAAAGCCAAAAGTGCAAAGATGGTGTGTCATCAATGGGCAGTGTCCTCATTCATCGGACTATTGCCCAATTGTTCTTGACAATCGGGAAAAACTAGGTAACCAAGCTAGTTTGGGGGAAGTTCAGGGCCGCACACAGAAGTAAATAAAATCGTACAGTCCACCAATGCATGTGTGGCAGCTATTAAACCCTTAACCGTGGGGCATCACTTTTGTGACGTTCAGGAGCAAGGGATCATACCGCGGGGCGTCACATTTGTGATTCTGTGTTATTTTGAATTCGCCCGGGCTTTCAAGTGGTGGTATCTGTCAGTACTACCAGTGTCCAGCCATACTCATTTCTGCTAATGTCACCTGTACTCCCATCCACTGTTGACAATTTAGCCATTTTTCTCTTGTCCTTGACTCCCTCCCTCCTTACCTCCCCTCCATTACCCTCTCCTCCCACCTGACCAGCTGCACTGCGCTACACAAATGCTGGACGGATTTTTCCATGCATTTTATCCATTGGAATGTGCCCTTTGCCCTATTCTTATACAAAATAATATATAAAAGAAAGAGAAAAGGTAATTGATACTGCCATACATCTGGAATGGGCTAATTATCACTTGGCAACACCTCACGTACACTCGTTCGCTAATTTTCCCTGTTTATATCCCCTTGAAATATGCCGTATGACCTGTTCTCATAATAAAAATATATATAAGAAAGGAAGGGAGAAGCCTAAGTGATATTTACATTCACCTGGAACTACCTAATTTATTATGTATTGTCTAGATTTCCTGCCAGTCATTTCATAGCGTATACATTAGCAGCTGTCACCATGCTGACATTGGCAGCTCTTCACTGCCCTTAGGCAACAACATTCAGTTTACTGTTGTCTTTCAAGGTGAAACCACGTTGGATTCGCGCCTGTTCAATTCCGCCACTTTTTAGGCCCATGCAAAGGGCCCTGTGACCTCTACCCCTACTAAACCTCGTGTGGAAAGGGGTAAAGAGCTGACTGCTGTAGAACGTGAACTGGCTAATTTATCAATGATAATGATGGACAGTGACTATGATCTTTCTGGTGACTCTAAAACAGTGCAAGTGGAAATGTAAATAATGAGTAAATAATGTGTAAACAGCAAGTGAAAGCAATGTATGTAAATATAACTGAATAGTGGAAAATAGTTTTATAAGTTACTGCAAGTGACAGTGCATAAGAGTGTAAATAAAACAGAAATATAAGTAATGTAAATAAAATAGAGAATGTAAATAGAAATGTAAATAAGTAGTAATTTAAGAATACGAGTATATATACTAGGAGTAATGAAAGTGAAAGTTTCACTCTAGCATGTATGAATACTAGGAGTTATGGAAGTGAAAGTGACAGATTCGTTCACGCTAGTATACAGGACGAGAAAGTGAATGCTACGTATTTTACAGAAAGAGAAATTGAATGCCTACAGTGACAATAAACTACTATTACTGAAGGAAACTTATGGATAAAGACTGCAGATATATATGTGTTTTATATAGTAACAGGAATATAAAGTGTGAGTGTTTTTATGAATAATAAATGACAGAATACCAGCGGGGAACGAGCGCAAGTGGGAAGCTCATACGCGCTCGTAATTTTCATTGCTTTCACAGTGTTTTTTTTTGGAATATGGATTCCAAACTATTTGAAAATCATACAACAGTGTTTCTAGTGATAATATCAGGCTGTGGTAATCATATTACATGGTGTCGGGAAGTGTAAAGTGGAGACTTCGTTACCCAACTTCAGAAGTCTCCACAAGTCCTACGGTACTCGACAAAGGCTCAACAAACATCCCAGGAGAAAGCTGAAGGTATGTGCCATATGCACATATAATTATAATATTCTAGGACTAATAACTGATTTTTGGCGATATTTTTACAAAGTCTGTCGGAGCGCAAGTATCCTAGCAGGTCACGGAAGGAGGGCCAAAACAACTCCGCGGTTTAAGGGTTAAAAAGGTGGATTTGCTCTCGATGCCTTGGCTCATAGGGAAAGGCCAGGTGTCTTTGACAATGGACACTGGAGCATGTGCAAATATTATTTCTAGTAAAGCGCTAGAGAGGCTGAAGTATGAAATGCCTCGAGCTAATTGGACATGGTCAACACCTGACGTGATTTTGACAGGTGTGACAGGGAGTAAAATGATGATCGTAAGCCAGGTACCTTTGACATTGAAAGCAGATAAACGATCTCCTGTGTTACATGCTACATTTTATGTGGTTGAGGATTTCCCTCTGCCAACTGGTGGGTTATTCTACGAAGTATTTCCTTTAATGGAAAGGAGTTTGTAGGCCTTAGTCCCTCAGCAACACAAGCTGGAACTGGCATCCAATCAAGAGCCGTTCAACCAGTTGTAACCCTGACAAATAAAGCGTCAAGAGAGTCCCCGGACGCACACGAAACAGATGGTATGGACTGGAAGCAGGTCAGGGCTATAGTGAGTGGGAATTACCACTTACCCAGTCGAACTGTCTGCAAAACTCCTGTCCGAGTACCTGATGTGTCAGAGGTAACTGATGTGGCATGTTTAACAGAGACCGTAAAACATAAGGCATTGTTGCTGGAGTCCACCCTGAGTAGTGTCGGACCAGATCAGAAGACGCCCCTCTTCATCGCAAACATGAATGGCGGCGCAGTTATGCTCAGAGATGGATGTTATATAGGCAACTTGATGTCCTATGGTGCCCCTGTAAAGGAAGTCAACGACATATCAGTGATCTCCCGTAGTCACATCACAAACAACGACTCAGTCAGAACCTACACGTCTTGGGAGAGAAAAGCTGCTAGAACAATAAGTGAAGGTAACAGATATTGTTGCTCATAAAACGCAGTTACTAGCATTTCTTAAAGAATTCTCCAACGTAGTGGCACTTCCAGAAGAACCGCTGGGTAGGATGGACAAGGTGAAGCATCATATTGGGTTGTGCCCTGGTACAAATCCGATATATGTGCCTGCATACCGCCTACCACACAGCCAAAGGAAATCAGTGGAAGAGGAAGTTGAAAAGATGCTTCATGATAAAGTCATTCAGCCTTCTTCCTCACCTTGGAATGCACCACTCTTTCTAGTGCCTAAGAAGGACGGTGGTGTGAGACTTGTTGTAGATTTTTGGCAAGTGAACAAGGTAACCATACTGGATCGTTACCCAATTCCACATCTCAGAGACTTACTGCAGTCCTTGGGTAAAGGAAATACCGTGTTCACCTGCCTGGAATCAGCATCAGGGTATTGGCAGGTGGAGCTGACTGAAGAGTTGCATCCCATCACTGCCTTTAGCACTCACCGTGGGCACTTTGAATTACTCCGGATGCCTTTTGGACTGAGTAATGCTCCTTTGACATTTCAGAGGATGATAAATCAGTTGTTTGGTGACATGATTGGGCAGGACGTCCTAACGTATCTGGATGACTTAAAAATTGTAAGCCAACACATGGACACTCATTTTAGTAAGTTGAAATGAGTGATGGAAACCTTAAGATCCGCGGGTCTGAAAATCAAGCTATCGAAGTGTGATTTCCTGAAGGCAAGTGTTAGATTTCTAGGGCACTTAGTTGATGGCGATGGCATCGAGGCTCTGCCGGATAAGGTTACAGCCATAGCAAATTTCCCTACACCCAAGTCCAAGGACGATGTTTGCTCATTCCTAGGGCTCACTGGTTTTTACAGGAGCTTTGTCCACAATTATGCTGCTATCGCATCACCATTGATGACGCTACTTAAGAAGGATGCTGCTTGGCAATGGGGACCATCGGACGCGGAAAACTTCAACGACCTCAAGAAAGCCATAACAGAGACTCCCGTGTTAGCATTTCCTAATTATACTCAACCTTTTTATCTGTGACATCTCAGGTTTGCGTCTGGGAGCGGTGTTACAGCTAAAGGATGAGGAAGGCAAAACGCACACCATTGCGTATGCCAGTAGGGCACTAAGACCCCCGGAAAGGAAATACGCGGTAATGCATTTGGAGACATTAGCAGTCATGTGGGCGTTAGGACATTTCCGGGATATTATCTTCAGGTACCGGATAATTGTTTTAACGGATCATGCACCCATACACGACTTGTTTAAGGGGAAGAACTTGCACGGTAAGGTCGTGCATTGGTTCAGCAAGGTAATGGAGTTTGACCCAGAGGTCAGATATTTACCAGGCCAACAAAATGTCATTGCCGACATGCTGAGTAGAAATATTGCTGTTGCCATATCTGGGGATATCCCTCTTTCCGGGTATTCCCCGGACACGGTAAAGATGGAACAACGTAAGGATACAATGTGGTCTCGAGTCATCTATGCCTTGGAGTCTGGCTATGAGTCATGTCTACCTGAACTTCTGGTACTGATGGCTCACTTCCATCTTCAACAGGGCCTTTTATATAAATAGCCCCCTGGGAAGGACACTGTATCAGTTGGTTGTTCCTACTACACTACAGCAAGCTGTGTTACAGTTGGTTCATAACGTACCTCAAGTGGGTCATCCTGGACGCGACAGATGCATACATGAGGCATAAAAGAAATACTATTGGCCGACAATGAGGAAGGACATAGAAGCCCATATTAGTCAATGTGTCAAGTGTGCGGAAATGCGAGGAACGATGGGACCTCCGACTCCCATTTTGGAATATCTCCTACCGGAAAAACCATGAGATACAGTCTCCATTGATCGCTTAGCATTGCCAAGGAGTCATCAAGGCTCAAGCTATGTATTGGTGACAGTGGACCATTTTTCGCGATTCACTGTTTTAGCACCTTTACAGACAAAAACCGCAGAGGAGGTGGCGTACGCTTTTGTCACCTCAGTGATTTGTCCATACTTTACCAAATATATCTGTGTAGTTTATCGTTCCCCCAATGCTTCTTCGGAACCCAGTGTATTTGATTCCATATCCACTCAGTTGAGTAAGCTTGACCTTGCCCTTGGCAATGAAATTACCATTTTGGATGATTTTAACATACACAATGTTTAATGGTTATTGCATTCTGCCCAGACTGACGACGCTGGTCTAGAATGCGAGCTGTTTGCGGAATCATTTAATCTCACCCAGTTGGTAAAGCAACCAACCAGAATACCTGATAATCCTGACCATAATGCCCATCTCTTGGATTTATTGAAAATAATCCAAATCAATACAGGATAGAGGTACTGTCACCACTTGGATCCTCTGACCACAATCTCATCAAAGCCTCATTAGTTAACCCTCCTACACCTCCCCATTCCGAACCTGTCAGGGTGACCCGATGGCACTTTGATAGGGCAGGCTGGGATGGGTTTAGAAATTATCTTGCTGATGTTCCATGGCAGTCTTTCTTCTCTAGTGATCCCAATTCTACCCAGTCCCACATTTGCGACTTAATACCAGCTGGTATGGATTTATCCATACCAGGTCAACAATTCACTAAAAGATCAAACTCTCCAAAATGGTTTGATGGCAATTGTGCCAGAGCAACAGCCCAAAAGTCATTAGCATATAACTCTGACTTAAAATAAACAACATCTGAATCACTCTCCCAATTTAAAATTGCTAGAAATCATGCAAAAGCTGTATTAAATCTATCTAAATCAAACTTTCTTCAAAAGCAAGCATCAAAACTACTTAATAACCCTAATGACAATAGAATATTCTGGTCAACTCTTAATTCTTTCAATAATAACTTTAACATGTCATCTTCCATTCCCCCACTAAAATCTTCAGATGGCAATATTACAAATGACCCACGTGGGAAAGCAGATATCTTTGCTAGTACCTTTGCAAGAAACTCTACCATAGATGATACCAGCCAGAATGTCTCAGTACTGGTACTTGATTCTCCCGAAATTGCCCCACTTAAAATTTAGACAAGATTCGTAAAATCCATCCTAGACAATTTACCTATCAACAAAGCTCCAGGCCCAGATGGAATTCCGCCAATTGTTTTGAAAAAGTGTTCCCCTGAACTTGCCTCTGTCCTAGCCAAATTATTCAGACTATGCATACGTACTTCTTTATTCCCAAATTCATGGAAAGAAGCCAATATCCACCCAGTTCTGGAAGTTCGTCTGACCCCTCCAATTATAGACCAATAGCTGTCACATCTTCTCTTGGTAAGGTATTTGAAACTTTAATTAATAAGCATATTGTTAAACATCTTGAATCCAACAACTTAATTAGTGATAGACAATACGGTTTTCGCCACGAAAGATCCACCATTGACATACTCAATCTCTTAACTCATACCATCCATCAATCAATTGATCTTTTTGGAGAAACTCATGCAGTAGCTCTTGATATCTCTAAAGCTTTCGACAGAGTATGGCACCGTTCCCTGCTGTCCAAACTCCCTTGCTATGGACTAATGTCTTTTGTTCCTTTGATTTCTTCTTATCTTAGTGACAGGAAAATAAGAGTAAAAGTAGATGATGTTTATTCGAATTGCACTCAATTAACGCCGGTGTGCCGCAGGGATCAGTTCTGGCGCCAACCCTATTTCTGGTTCATATTAATGATCTCTTATCTGTCACTCACAATCCCGTTCACTCATATGCAGATGACTCAACACTACATAGTTCATTCACACTCAGACATCCATTTACAAAGTCTAATATCTCTACCTCTCAACTCAGTACAGCCATTTCCATAAATCAAGATCTAGCTACAATCAGTGAATGGGGACAAAACAACCTTTTCTCTTTTAATGCTAGTAAAACTAAATATATACAGTTTACTAATAGACAGATATTGGCAGATTCGTACATTACCTTCAGTGCTACTAATATTCCCATCTCCAAAAGTATTGAAATTCTTGGTGTCTCACTTAACAGTGCCCTCAGCTGGACCTCTCATGTCAGATCACTTGCTAAAACCGCCTCAAAGAAACTTGGATTATTGTACAGAGTCCGTAACTGCTTCGCCGATGAGCAGTTAGCTATAATTTATAAGAGTCATGTGCGCTCTCAGCTTGAATATTGCTCACCCTTGTGGAATGGTTGTGGAGAGGTTGTATTAAGACAACTAGACAAAATTCAGAATAAAGCTGTTAGAATCATTAACAACCCTGCCATTACATATAAACTACCTCCCCTGCAAGTAAGAAGGAATGTTGCCTCCCTTGCATTATTTTACAGATATTTTTTTGGCAAATGCTCAGACAAAGTTGCGTCCATGGTGCCACCTCTCCATGCCTTCCCTCGTGCTACACGGGCATCTGGTAGCGCTCATGACTGGAATGTCACTCAACCATATTGCAGAACTTCTGCCTATCAGAATTCTTTCATTCCCCGAACTGCATCTCTCTGGAACTCGCTTCCCCAGAGTTGTTTTCCTCCAAATTTCAACCCACAACTGTTCAAGTCTAAGTGTTACAGATATTTTATGAATAGAGGACACCAGTAATCTGGTGTATGGATTTTTTTTTTTTCCCCATTTGTTTTTCCTTCCTCCGTTCTGTTATTTAAAAAAAAAAAAATACTCAACACCTAAAGTATTGCTCAGCGATAATGGCAATGAATTTCGAAACTAAGTGTTAGAGGAAATCTGTCGTACGTATGGGGTAAGGCAAGTCTTTATTATGCCTTACAGTCCCAAGAGCAATGGCCTGGTGGAGAGGACAAACAGGAAGATACTGGAAGTCTTGAGACCAGCAATTTTGGTTCAGCCCGACCGGCAAGACTGGTTGCCACATATAGTGGCAGCCATCAACTCCTCAGAAAATTCATCAACGGGGAAATTTCCTCATGATATCCTTTATGGAGAGGAGAAGGTGTTACCCTACGATTTGCTAGCTGGAACTCCTACCCCAGTGTAAAACCAAGAGAATTATGCCAAAGTACAGCTTGCAAAGATTCAATGCATACATAGTGAAGTACGAAAATGATTAAAAGCCTCAAGAGTGGAGATGATGGTGAAACAACACAAAGGTAGTCAAGAAAAGATGTTGGAGACAGGCCAGAAGGTTATGATCAACAACCCTAAGAGAACTTCCAAGCTCAGACCTAAGTTCCGCGGACCATATGCCATTGTGGAACACATGCGTGGACATACTTATCAATTAAGGAATGATGCTGATGGAACTCAGGAGGCAGTACATGCTGACAGGATCAAACCAGTAAGTCAAGAGCTAAGCCTAACTAACCAATTGTCTGATGTGTTGTCCCCTCTGTTTTCGTCACAGTCTATGTCGTCGTCCGTACCTGTCCCTAACCAAGCACAGCAAGCTACGATCCCACAGTAAGAGCGACTAAGGCAGTATCTTCTCTTACAGACATGTGGTTCGCACTTGGACTCCTCTTGCGTTGCTTGGAGTGGACCTATGGAACGACATCAGACACGGACACGACTGCATTGATGCCAGGAGCACTGAAGAGCCCACTTGGAGAGGTAGTGATAGTAGAGGACGCAGTATGCATATACTACCCAATGGAAGGATATCTCCAAACTCCAGATATTGTTAAAGACGTCTCTAAGGGATTGTTTCACCTCAGACAGTAACTGTCGGTAGTCGGCAAGTTATTCAACCGGAACCTGCAGTTGACGACCTCAGATAATGAAGCTTTGTTACAAACCTTGCATGGTATAACCGAGCTTCACACTGGACATATAGTTAGGCTCACAGACAGGCTCACTAAATTGCATGTTGCTTTACCTAATGCAGATTCTGATCTTTCCAAGCATGTCCATGCATGTACCAAGAGAGGACTTGTGGATCTCCTAGGTATCCTGTCTCAAAAGCTTTTTGGTACAGCGCTAGACAAGGACGTAGTGCAATTGGGTAGACAGATGCATGATTTAGCACTTGCGGCAAATGCGAATAACAGGCCAATCGTACACATGTATGAACAGTTAGGTGAGTTCACTAACAAAGCTAACGAGATAATTAAGACTACCAACCATCTCTTAGGAGTTGTAAACAACATCCAAAGCACCTCACCAACCCTGGCTAACTTAGTGTTAATCGCTGAGTACTTACATGCTCTCGACGAGTCAACCACTGCTTTGGAGTCGCATGCAGCCAATATGGTGGACTGCTTAATCAATGCAAGTTTAAATAGGGGTAATGCTTTATTGTTTCCTACTCACATTTTGATTAATGCTCTTGACGTAGCTATGGTGAAGCATGGATTTACGCCACTTTTTGCTATGAGTCAACTGGAATATTATTACCCATTGTTAGAGGCCCAGTTGACCCATGATGGCATCCTGATATTGGTGCCTATGAGGAATACTGTAACATGCCATGCATGGCGGTTCATTCCTTTCCCTTTTGCTACTACTAACAATACACTTGTTATTCTGAATGAGGGACCAGAGGTGCTAGTTATGTCGGATGACAAAGGGTATATAGCTGAAACGACTGTGGATGAATTTGAGAAGTGTAAGGCCTCATTTCTTGATTTCCATGTATGTCCTGCTTTCCATTTTGTCTTCATTCCGTCAGGGGTAGAGAAATGTAAGATGACCTTGTTGGACACAAACACTTCCTCTGCACTGCAACATTGCACTTTCCAACCCATTCAGCTGAAGTCAGTTTTTCATGCTCATGTACATGCGAAACAATACTTTTTCTTTCCTGAGACAGAGGACGTAACACTCACATGTGCCTCACAAAACCAGTTCCTTACGGTAAAGGGTTACTACGTTGCACCCGATTATTGTGAGTTACAAAGTAAAGAGATAGAAGTTCTACCTAACTAGCACCATCTAGCCTTGTCAGTGAACTTCTCGTCCCAGTTACGACCCTTTTTACCTTCATTCAATGTTTCTATCTTGAATATGAAGAGGCTGTCTCATGTGCTCAAAGAGATACAGTTCCTCACCCACCTGAACAAGACTGATTTAGAACCATATGTACTATCCTATCTCCCTTCATACCTTTCTCCTTCCTATTTTGATCCTGGCGTTGGTCTTCTACTTGTTGTGGTCTTGTCCTGTGTTTGTGTTTGGGGCTACTATCTACGAGGCCGAATGAGAAACCCACTAAATCCACGGGTCCGTACTCGCGGATTGCAAGTGGACGTGGCTGAATAGTTAGCTACCCAATACATTGGTTAGGCTACACAGTAGTTAGGACAACAATGTCGACGGGGACGTCGAAAGGTGTGGCCGAGCAATGTTCTGGTGCCAACATCATTTTCCCATGACGAGTTGTAGTTTCACACTATTGTTACATATTACATACAAAGTTGTTTATTCACAATTAACAATGTGTAAGATAGTGTGAATGATAAACAATCAAACACCATTTCACTGTAAAGTGTGGCTTGGGATAGGATGCGCAATCAGACATCTTCTTTTAATCAAAACCTAGGGTAAAGGGAAGGCGATAGAGAAATATCAATTGTATACAGTATATGTATAAAGTCTTGGGAAAATATTTACCTCGTTGGTATACTTTAATGTAATCAATACTATTTTATTGAGGTGTATAATGTACATGGTACAGTTATGATGCTTCTGTTCATGTATAAATTGCAGTTGTCTGTGGGGCTTGGCATCTCTATTTTATGCTGACCCAGCGCCACACCCAGAGGGGACGCCGGCCAGCTAGAGCAGAACGCATGTATCATTAAAACGAGCGGGACGTATTAACTCTGAGGTCTCTGTGTCGCAGTTGTATCTTTCTGTGGCCAGTAAACAGATTTTTAATCTGCTCAGTTTCAGTTCACCTGCACACGCTACCTCAAAATTCCTTCAACAGGATTCTACACCGATTCCCACCATCTCGAGTGTGTGAGAAAACGTTTTGGTGGAGCGTCAGCCGGAAGTGACTTCGACCAGGAACAACATTACCTTGCTTGGAACAGAGAAATCACGCCTAAGCTGATATAACTGGTGATCAGCTGTGACCTGAGGAATCCATACAGCCGAAACAAGCTCATAGGCCCCTACCCTTGAGTTCCCATCTTTATTACATTTTGAAAATGCCCAGCTACGTCCTATATTGAGGACACTGGGCGCAAATGGGTTAAGCTTAACTCGAAAAGTGAAATTCAAACATATTCTGACTGAAGGTCATTTATGGAACACCTGTGGTTACTGGGTATGATCAGCCTGCATCCCATATTACAGAACGCAGACAGCAACCATATAGGAAGGCCGAATACGTCCTATCATCACTTCATACTTCAAAATTCACTCACACACACACACAAAATGGGGTCGGCATTCCACTTTGTGATTTCAGCTTTAAGCACACAGCTGTAATTCTTGCTCGCTGCGGAGGACTTTACTATCGTTTGAGTGTATTTTTCGATCTGGCGGGGTTAAATAAAGCCTATATTAAACCCTTCATTGTAAAGGTGTTCTCTAAGTTAATCGTTTGGTAAAAGCCTCAGTGAAGACAGTGGGCAGAGAGAGAGAGAGAGAGAGAGAGAGAGAGAGAGTGAAGGCTTACTCTGATGACGTTCTAAGCCTGTAACCCGAGCCTAACTTAACTCCATTGAACGGGCTAACCAAACACATTAACCTTACGTAGCCTAACACACTAACATATACATGGATTATCTTAACCTATCTAAACCGAAACGAACAGACTTTCCTAATCTACTGTAATCAGAGCTAACCTAGAAGACTAACCTAAGCTAATCCAAAGAACACGTTTATTCTAACGTAAGTGACACACCTCACAAAACCCTCTGACATAATCTATCCCAACAGATTAACCCAACCAATCCTAAACTAGCCTCACCATAACAGATTAACGTCATACACTTTAACTTTAGCTGACATAGCAGACAGAAGTAACCTATTCTAACATTCTTCCCTAATTTAACCTAACACATTGTAACCTAACCTAACCTACGACTTTCTGGAAAAACAACAAGGAATAAATGAAAAAAAAAAAAAAACTCCCATTTCAACTAGTGTTTGGAAATACTAACCGGAACATTAATTTACAAACACGCGACCGGCTGAGAGAGAGAGAGAGTCTAACGGTAACTTATTTCTCTCCCACCTATATGCGTCTCATTAATGTCTTATGCTTGTTTTTTTTATTATTCATCTTCCTGCCATCAGTTACATGTTCTCTCCGGGGAAAAATGAGAGAGAGAGAAAAAAAGAGAAAACATGAATCCTCCGAAGCACTTAAACTCATCATTGATACTAGTCAAACTTTTTTATTAAATAAATAAATAAATGAAAGACCGAATTCATTTTAATTGTGCTGTTCACCAAATATTAAGTAATTTACTATTTTATCATTTTCTTCAGTTTCTCTCATGCCATCATTCTAGGTGATGGACATATATGTAAGGATGTGATATGATGTCTGAAATGACGCTATTTAGGTCCTGGGCTGGGGTATGGAGCAGTCTGAGTGTATGAATTTTGGTCACCCATGCTTGACCGATCTTTCAGAAGACCCACAGATGTGTCCTCAAAACATCCCCGCTCATAGTATCGCACAAGAGTGAGTGTAGGCGCATAATAATGTTACTAGATTATATCTTGCTTCATCACCACCTTTTTGCCAACAGCCACAGCATTTTTCTGTACTACGCTTTTCCTTCAGACCCATTCTTTCATCTATAATCTTGGCATTTTTCCTTCACCAACCTCCATCAGCCAGCATCTCCCTCAGTCAAAAATGGCGTACTCACATCCGTCCTTCCCAGCATCACAGGGTACCCTTACGCTGTTTCCTGTTCTCTGATAGCCTCGCCGAATGAAAGCCAGTGGTGCTTAAGTGGTAATTTTCCGTTCCATTTGACAACAATAACTGAAGTGTACTGGAGGAGGCAGGAACACGGATAGGAAGGTGAAAAGAATTTATCCCAAGTGGTCTCCGGGTTAAAATATGTAAATGATGTTACCTCGTTACTGGGGAGAAAGAGGAGGGAGGGGCTGACTGCTTTGATGGAACTCTCATTCTCCGCCCGGTCATTAGGTACACCTTGCATTTTTACCTGTGTTGCAAGACGCTGGTAACTGAAAGCAGACCGAGCTTGCCTTTTCTTGTTGTAGTTGGAGGAAACTTTCGAATATACGCAAAACTATGAATTATACAGCACCCATTTTCACCTGGTGCACTCTCATTACCTCTCTCCATTCCCACTACAATTTCAGATCATCCCCATAATTCTTTGTTGGCCAGTCTCATTTTTTTACCACCCCTTCCCATACGCTGTCAGTCCTGGAGGATATTTTGAAACAGACATTCACTGCAGTCAAAACACTAATCTGCTGTCTTTCTAATGCTAGACGTCTTAATCCCGTAGGGGGTGGCCACAAACAAATCGCCTCCATGCCTCCCTGTCCTCCGCCATTTAGCTGCCCTACCCTCAGCTCACACCTCCCTCTTTCATATATCTTTCAAGTCTATCCTTCCATCTAGTCCTCGGTCTCCCCATCCCTCTCCCCCTCACTCACATACACTCTCCACATTAGTCCCTTGCTCTCCATCATTAATCTTACATCGCCTCTCTCTCTCTCTCTCTCTCTCTCTCTCTCTCTCTCTCTGCCACAACCCCATCGCCAACCAACATTCCAGGCCAGAACAGATTCCTTTGCTCACCAGTCCCTGTGCTTTTAACCTCCGCCTACCTTAAAAAAAAAAAAGAAAAAAAAAGAAAAGAAAGTGAGAGACAGAAAGAAAAGATGCTTTCTTTTATCCCATTAATCGTTTATATTACTTCTCGAATTTCATGTTCGCAGTATTCTTTTCCCTGTTTCTCCATCCTCACCGCATTTATCTCCTGTGTGTGTGTGTGTGTGTGTGTGTGTGTGTGTGTGTGTGGCAGAGGTGGGGGTAGGGGGATTCTGACCGCAACACACATTTTTATGCTTCTTACTATTTGGCAATCTTTCTGGTCAGCGCTTCTTTCTTCAATCGAATATCTTTTCAGGTTTTTTATTTAGGCCCTATCTCTTCTTTTCTGTTAGTAGACAGAGAGAGAGAGAGAGAGAGAGAGAGAGAGAGAGAGAGAGAGAACCTGTTTTGTTGTACTTTCAGTGGAATGTTTTTTCTTAATTTTACTAAGCCATTTCCTCCCTGTAGAGTATATTCTCGTTCTTAGGGCCAGCGATACATTTCTCTTCGTCTCCACTTACTTCTCGTTGGCTCATTTTTCTTTGATTTATAGGTCTCTAAGCCACTGTATGAACTCCATTTGTATCTGATCATTATTACTATTGATATTGATATTATTATTATTATTATTATTATTATTATTATTACCTATCTCTGTCTGTTGCCAGAAGCCTCAATCCCGCAAGGGGTGGCCACAAACAAATCGCCTCCATGTCGCCCTGTCCCCCGCCATTTCACTGCCTTGCTCCCAGCTCGCACCCCCCCCCTCTCATATACCTCTCCACTCCATCCCTCCATATCATCCTTGGCCTTCCCCTCCCTCTCCCCCCCTCCACCTCACTCACATACACTCTCCTCGTCAGTCTCTCACTCTCCATCCTCCCCACATGGCCAAACCACCTCATTGTGTTTCTCCAAACGCTTCCTATCACATCCACATCCACAACACAACGCTCCTTCACTTCCTCATTTGTCAGCCTGTCTCTCCATGTGACTCCACAGGCTCCTCTTAAATAACTCATTTCCACTGCTCTCACTCATGACTTGTGTCCTTCCAACAACGTCCAAGCTTCACTTCCATACGTTAGAGTTGATATCACAATATTGTCATGTAGTAACTTTTTCACCTCCATGCTCACTTCCCTGTTTCTTATCACTGCTTTCAAGGAACCAGCAACCTTTCTTCCTTGTTGTACCCTTTCAAGCACTTCACCCTCCAAACTTCCATCATTACCCATCACACTACCTAAGTACTTAAACGCACTCACATTTTCCATTTCCTTCTCATCCAGCTTCACTGTATATTCACTGACTTCACTTCTCTCGATGATCATAACTTTACTCTTCCCTACATTCACCTTTAGATTCTGTTTCATACACACTTTCCCAAACTCATCCACCAAGCCTTGCAGCTCCCATTTGTCTTCACTTGACAACACAGCATCGCCTGCAAACAACAGTACAGGGAATTTCCAAACACTGCCCTCTCTCACTAGGGCCACTCCAACATCCATTGCCTTACCTTGTATCTCTTTTATAACTCCATCCATATAAGGACTGAACAACCATGGACACATGACACATCCCTGTTTCAATCCAACCTGCACGTAGAAAACTCCACTCAGTTCACTGTCCGCACGCACTGCAGCCTTAGCACCCTCATTCAACAACTTTCCATCTACCCCATATATGTTAAATACGGTACTTCCCACATCCCTTGTCTATCCACCCTGTCATATGCTTTCTCCAAATCCATGAAGGCCGCATACAACTTCTTTCTGTAGTAACTTTTCCATTAAAGATCTAAGAATGAATATCTGATCTACACAACCTCTTCCCTTCCTAAAACCTTCCTATTCTTCCCCAACTAATTCTGCTGTTATTTCCCTAACTCTGTCAATAAGTATCCTACCATATACTTTTCCTATTACACTAAGAAGACAAATGCCATTATGCTTACCACACACTTCTATTTCTCCTATCCCTTTGTACAAGGGAATAATTATACCTTACCTCCAAGCCTCCGGGACTCTTATCTTCCTCCCAGGCCAGTTTGCACATCTTCCACATCCATTCTACTACCATCTCTCCTCCATGCTTCAGCATTTCACCACACACTCCATCAGTTCCTGGGGCTTTCACCATTTTGACTTTCTTCATTTCTTCCACAACTTCCATCCTACTGATTTCTTCCTTTCTTCTCACATCCCTCCTTCTCCCAGCCATTCTCCAGCCACATTACTTTCAATCTCTATTTTCAACAATTACGAGTAAAGTGTTCTCTCCATCTGCTCACTTTTTCTCTCTTCTCCTCTAGTAATCTACCATTTTTATCTTTCACACCCCTACCAACTTCATTGCCACCCTGTCTAACTCTCTTTACCTCTTTCCAGTACATTTTCTTCCATTCCCTCCACTTTACACTCAAATTCCAAATTCCCCATCCACTCTCTTCTTACTCTCTCTTACTAATCTTTTCACCTCTCCTCTCTACATATAACTCCTTTCTGTTTCTCAACGTCTTCCATGCCCCTATTTCTCATCCACTCACTATATGCTTTCTTCATTTGTGCCACAGCTGCCTCACCTCTTCCTTCTATCATGCTGTTCCTTGCACCCCTTTCGTCTTCTCTTCACCCCACACACCACCTCACCTGCTGCACAGATTTCATATGTGTAATATCTTGCACACACCTTCTACGTCCCCAATCTGCTCCAATCCATTTTTACCCAATCGCTCCTCCACTTTTCTCTTATATTCTGCCTTTTCCTCATCCTCTTGTAACCTTTCCACTTTCCAGCCTTTATATGATCTTGCATCAATTGCACACCTTCACATCCTTTCATCCACACACACATAATCATTTATTACATTCCGTTCATTCAGTTCACCACCTACCCTTCTCAACATTCGCCATGTATGCCTATGGATCATTTTGTGCCTGAAGAGGGTATTGGCCATCACCAACCCCCTCCCGGCAGAAATGTCCACTAAAGCACTGCCATTCTCATCTATCTCAGCAGGCACACCCCACTCGCAGACTACTCCTTCCACCTCACATTCCCTACTTTACCGTTCATATCGCCAATCAAAAGCACTCTCTCATTCCTTTTAAACTTTTCCAAGCATGCTTCCACATTTGTCCAGAACTCTTCTCTCACTCTGCTTGCACGATCATGCGTTGGTGCATACACGCACAGAATCGCCCACATTTGTATTCGAACTTTCAATCTTACCCACACAATCCTTGAGCCAACTGATCCATACTCTCTTATAATCTCCTTCCATCTGTTACTCACAAGCATACACACTCCTTCTTTTGAACTCTCATTCTCCCTATTCCCGCACATGTACCCATCCATACTCCCAGTCTCTCACACTCTCTCCTCACCACTTAGTTTCAGTTAATCCACATACATCCACTTTCGCACCCTCAAGCACCTGGACGATCTCTCTCTCTCTCTCTTCCACCTCATCATTTGCACCCCTTACATTCCACGTCGCCATCTATATCATGTCCTTTGTTCGGTCCTTAGTCGTCACCTTTTGGTCAGTCCTAGTCAGAGGCTTCTTGTTCGTATTTTTAGTTAGTTGTTCTCCTGGGAGGGACACTAACCCTCCACCAACCCACTTGTCATGTAGGGAACACGTGCTGGTTGGTTATAAGGTTACCACCCAGCGCTGTAAATGCTTTCCTGAATTACAGGAATTCATTTGACTTACCACTCAGTGTAGAGCTACCCTAAAAACAGAGTAGCACTACTTTATAATTATTGTTATTATGACTTATTATTATTACTGTTATGATGATGATGATGATGATGATTATTATTATTATTATTATTATTTGTTGTTGTTGCTATTACTAATATTCTTATTAGTCAAATTTTCATATTGAACACAATTTTTATGATTACCATCATCACCATCGTCATCATCATTATTAGTTATAGTATTGACAGTACTTACCGTAATCTTGCACCTGGATCATAACTGAAAAGATAGTAACATCAATGATAAACCCTGGTTGTTATATTTAAGAAATTATAACGAAGCAAGAGGTGACACATCTTGATAAGCCTTTTAGTGAAGCAGCAGCAGCAGCAGCCGCTGCCGCCGCCGCCGCCGCCGGCCCAGCCTCGAGTTCATGAACTGAAGGCTGAAGTTGCCCTTATCCTGCAGTCCATCCTCCTCCTTTTGGGGGGTAGGGAGTTGGAGACGTTTTATAACCAGGTAGCTGCACCGACTGGTCATATCAGTGCCACTACGTGACGGGGTCCCTCTCTAGCACCAAGCATACCATAATACACCCGAATGCCTTGACACTGGCCTATATTCTCGACTTCTTGACATTTTTTCCTAACCGATTTATTCTGCCTAATACACATTAATACCCATGTGGGTGTGTTTTGCAGCGTTATAGTACAGGTAACGCGTACGATTTTACTCAGTTGTAGGTGAGTCATAGGAGCCTCAAAGAATTAATGCTGAGTAACATATCCCCTTCATGACAGGAACATCTCAATACAGTCAGTCACATGATTTTATTAAGCAGAGTGTGAGTCATAGGAGCCTGAGTGTCAACATCATCTCTTTCAATAATGCAAACTCTGTCATTAATGAAGAATTATAGATGACAATCCCTTGCCAACATTGTGCCCTTTCTTCCATGATTCCCGTTCCTCCCTAAACGTTTGAGTATCTTTCCTTCTTATTCGCTTTTGTTATATATTTCATATTGGTATCGAGAATGTTTTTGTTTCTCATACTCATTTTTTGTGTACTTCATAGTGCTATTGAGAATATCTTTCCTTGTCATCCCCTTGTTGTGTACTTCATTTTGATATTGAGAGTACCTTTCCTTGTCATACCCTTATTGTTTACTTCATATTGCTATAGAGAGTATCTTTCGTTGCCATACCCTTGTTGTATACTTCGCAATGCTATGGAAAGTATCATTCCTTCTCATGCTGTTTTTTTTTTCTATTATTTCCTTTGGTTATAGAGTGTATCATTCCGCTGTATGATCTTTTGTTGTATACTTCATATTGGTGCAGAGAGTATCTTTCCTTGTACTTTTTTTTTTTTTTGCGTACTGCAATTGCAATGACATAAACATATTGCATACATCATTTTCTTTCACCATAACCGGCGGGAAAGTGTCGGCGAACGTTTAAGAACATATAAAAGAGGATAACTGCAGTAGGCCAAGTGGTCCATGCTAGGCACCTCCTTAAAAGTTTGGCTATGCTTCTAGAATAGGACAAGGAGAGCAGAGAAGAAAGCTGTCCCTTACCCACCAAACCCACCAACCGAAAGTGTCCGGAAAAAAGTGAGAAGGAACCCCTTGCAGTATAGAACTGACGGAAATCTTTTCGAGAAGGAAGAAGGAAATTAACATGAGGTTGATGCTGACTTTCTCACAGGGATGGGGACGGCGATCACACCTCTACGTGCGGTGTAGTTTTATATACTTACTGTACTTTTTTATGGGTATTTTTCCTTTGTGCGAACCTCTCTCTCTCTCTCTCTCTCTCTCTCTCTCTCTCTCTCTCTCTCTCTCATTTTTGTGAGTCTGATTTTTTTTTTTCTCTGATTTTTTTGCATGACCTAACTTTTTATTTCTTCCGATAGTTTTGTTTTTTAAGCGAATCTGATTTCGTAGGTAGTTTTTGTTTTAAGTGATTCTTGATCTCTTTTTCAGCAATTAGTTTTTCTTTAGTAAGAGTCTGAATCCTTTTTCTCGCAGGGCATTTTTTCTCTTTTGCGACTGATTTTTTTTTTTTTTTTTTTTTTGGTAGTTTGTCCTTTATGTTAAACTTATGCCTATTTTTGCAGGAAAATTATTTTGTTATATGAATGTGATCTTTTTTCGCGGGTAGTTTTTCATTCGTGCAAGTCATCCCAGTTTCTAATTTATTAATGTCTTTAAAAATTAGTTAAGTATGCCTTCCAGTCATAAAAATTTTAGATAATTCCTTAGCTCAGTCGTTGTAGTGTTGAATTCACGCACATAGTGATGGCTCAAGTCCCCGCAGTTACAAATTTATTAATAAAAATCGTACAGAAAAGACTCTTAAATATACCTTCCCTCATATACTATTTTAGATGACTCCATAGCTTAGTTGTTCTAGGGCTGGAGTCACGTACTTAGGTGACCTGGTTCGAATCCCCGCAGTTACTAATTTATTCATAAAAATCTATAGGTATTAGATGCTTAAATATACCTTCTACTATGCAAAATTTTGAATTCATCTGTAGCTCAGTCGTTTTCGTACTGTGTCCACGCACTTAGGATCGCTGGTTCGAATCCCGCAGCTACTAATATATTACTAAAAATGTGGGAGCATTAGAGCTTAAATATACCTTCCAATATTAAAAATTTTAGTTACCTCGATGAAAGCTGTTGGTTCCATTGTTGTCTCTTCGCACTTCCAAGCGCTTGGTACTTCTTGCGGCTTCCACACAGTGAAAGAGGACCCTTGCTGACCCGTATTTGGTCATCTGACCTTGCGGGTGGGACTGCTGACCCTGACTGCTGCCCTTGATTGGGTGGCTTGATTGGTTGCCCTTTATTGGGTGACACAGGGTGGGATTGCTGACCCCAACTGCTGCCCTTAATTGGGTGACACAGGGTGGGACTTACTGCCCCTGACTGCTGCCCTTAACTGGGTGGGATAAAACAAAATGGGTGGGAGGAAGAGGCAGTTGAAGGGGCTGAAGGCAGGGAAGAAGGGGATGCAGAAGGGAATAAAGAAAGTGAAGAGGAAGGTTGGGGAGATAAAAGAGGGTGTTGCTGATGCCATGAGGGGGGTTGGGGAGAGTGTGGTATGGCTGAGGGAGATGGTGTTGACCAACAATATCAGAATTGTGATTGATGGGGGAGTGATGGCGGTCGATGGGCTGCTGGGAATGACAAGGGGAGTGGCTGGGTGGGTGAGCCAGGTGGTCAACTTGGCGGTGGAGCTTGGGCCTCTGCTGTCAAGAGTGACTCCTGGTGTGGTTGCCTCGGCTGACTCCTTGTTCAACGCCCTGGGCAGCTTAATGGAGGCCGCGGGGCAGCTGGGGGTGTTTCTGGGGAGTATCGGTTCAGCCGTTGGGACTGCTGCAGGTGGTATTGTCAAGGGGCTGGCTGAGATGGTTGCTAGGGTTGGTCATGGCTTGGCTTCTCTGGTGTCAGGTGTCATAGATGCTGTGGCTCAGGTGGTGGAAATTGTCAAAATTCCGTACAAGGCTCTTCTAGCTTTCATTAGTATGATTGATTACATCATGGACAAGATACCCGGCGTACACACAGGGAGATTCTGATTACTGCATACAAACTGTGAGTTTGATTTCTGCATACAAACTGTGAGTTTGATTTCTGCATACAAACTGTGAGTTTGATTTCTGCATACAAACTGTGAGTTTGATTTCTGCATACAAACTGTGAGTTTGATTTCTGCATACAAAAATGTGAGTTTGATTACTGCATACAAGTCTCCCTATGTCTATGCCAGATTCCCTGATCAGTAAATTACAACCCTGTGGAACTTACAATAACACAACAATTGCATGTAAAACTAAATTACCACAATACCATTTTACTGAACCGAAGAGCATACGACTAATAAAAAAAAGAGATAGAATGACGCAATAAATTCTGCCACCTTCTTAGTCTATCATACGTCTCCAAATTTTGGTCTATTTCTTCTTTCAAATCCTTTTCAGTCTCGTGTCATTTCTTCTCTTCAGTTCACTTCAGATTCGGTATAATTGTTTCTTGGGGAAATATCCCTCCCCCCCCAACACACACAATGTCCTGGCAGACTGTTGAGGGTATGAACGTGCCTCGAATCTCTCCTAACAACATAGCTTGTGTCGGTTTCAAAGTTCTTTGAAGAAATTAGAAGGGTATGAAGTTCAGTACTATAGTCTGTTTGCAACCATACCTAATTTTTGTGCATAGAATAATCAGGAAATATGACCGATTGTTATCAGAGGCCTCGATGGTTTTATTACTGGTATGTCGGTGCGTGCGTTGGTCCCTTAGAGTTAATGTGGGCTTCTGTCCAGAAAGAGTCCTGGTCCTAACCTCAGGGCTTATTAGCGTGGGTTGGATATTATGGTTTGTGACTGCTTATGTGCAAGAACGGTCGGCTTGCATACACCGGACTCTGCCCCTTACTCTTGGTGGCGTTGAGATTGTTGCATTTGTTTTTCTTAGCAATTAATTTACATACCGGGTAGTTCGTAGGGTACATAGCGCTCCACGAGTATTTCACTTTGCTTTGTCTTCCGGGTTGTGGGGACAGCTCAGTTTTCTGGTGTGGGCGTGTGTGTGGCATTGGGAATAGGAAATGACAGATATTGTATAAACATTGGTATCACAGGGCTCACCGACACACGCAAGAAATCACCCGACGGAGTGAAAGAGGAGTTATGTATGAACCAGTCTGCGTTACACCTCTTTATCCTTCCGTACGTTACTCATGCAGATTATGGCGATACTCAAAATAACACAAGAAGGAGCACTCAGAGACAGCAACACACACGTCCATCACCTGGTCTAACAGCAGAGTAGTTCACTTTGCACTGACCTTGACCTTGGACATATTAGGCTACTCTCTAAATCGAACTACTTGATTCTTGCCTGTTCCTTAACCCTTCCACCGTCAATGGTTCAAATTACATCACATTTTTCAATTGCCTTTGCTCAGTGATCTTGACCTTTGACCTTTTCCTGTGACGTTGACCATTGACTGACTGTTCTCCAAATCTGAAGATCGATGATTCACGACACACCCAGGCCCCGGATCCTGGGATGGTGTCAGTCTTATTTCACTGGATTTGTAGCTAAGGAGAGGAGAGGAGAGGAGAGGAGAAATGGGAATATAAAAGGATGGCAGATTCATGATTCTTGATACCCCAGGTCCATCGGTTCACTAAGAGGAGAGGAGAAAAGGGGATGGAGGCAGGGAAGGGGAGAAGTGAGGAAGGAAGGGAAGGGTAAGAGAGAAGAGCACACACACACACACACACACACACACACACACACACACACACACACACACACACACACACACACACACACACACACAACTTACTATTTTCAAGTATGTTATTTGCAGCATTCTACCATCAGGATCATATGAGTAGATTTAACCATATTCTGGGTCGCTTGGAAGCACTTCTGTTTTCTGACGTCATGGTGCAAGAGACGAACGCCTTCACGCGGTGGCACTGATATAATCGGCGGAGCCTGGTGTTACAAAACGTTCCTCAGTTTCCTCCGTATCTTTGAAAAGGAGGATGGTGAACTACAGGAAGAGGAAATCTTCAACCTACAGATAACCAGGTTCACATTTAGTTTAGCCCTTTACCACAGCAAGATCATCATCAGCTTTTCTATCACAGCCAATACTACCTGTACTACTACAACAACAGCAACAATAACAACAACAACAACTACTACTACTACTACTACTACTACTATTATTATTACTACTGCTACTTCTACTGCTGCTACTGCTACTACTGCTACTGCTGCTACTATTACTACTGTTACTACTACTACTACTACTACTACTACTACTACTACTAAATAATAATAATAATTACATGATAAAAGAGATAATGATGAAAAAAATATGCCACTCCAGGACTCGACCTCTGACCTGCTGGACAGCAAGTCATCGTCCCGTATCATCCAACAGAACTGGGCAAATATCTCACACCTGGACCTTCGCCTGGATCATACGAACCCCACTGACCGGGACATCATCATCATCATCATCATCATCATCTTCATCACCATCATCATGATCATCATCATCTTCATCACCATCATCATCATCATCATCATCATCATCATCATTATCTCGTTAATTGGGATTAGACATCATCATTATTATCATCGTAATCTCACTAACTGGGTTTCATCACCATCATCACCGTAACCCCACTGATTGAGAATCATCATCATCATCATCATCTGCCGACTAGCCTCCCCTATCAGATGATGCTTTACATATTTGATTCTTTCTCGCTCCAGACGATTATATTCAGCTTAGATTTTTTTTTTTTTTTGACCTAGATGGGTTAGATATGGCCTTAATAAATCCCTCCACTACACGTGATTCATATGAAGGTAAAAATCATCTTATGTGTTAGTATACTCTTTTTACTTTAACCTGGCCTAAAATTGATGTCTCTCCATCTCGAAAGTTGAGTTGTAGTAGTAGATTAACACTAGAACGTAGGGCTAGTCACGAAGAAGTACTATGAAAATGTAGAGCCATGATATTTGTTTCCGCCATACAACACTACGAACACTAACCCGCCGTTGTAGAGGAAATCAGGTAGGAATGCTATACAAGTGAATAGACTACTTAATTTATCAAAACTAGATGTGCAGGATACGTATGTTCTGTATGATGTATATGGACTAAGATGCAGAGGACAGGCGTAAATAATCCTCTTTAATCCCTTCATTATCAAGACATCACTTTATTTTATTCTTTTAACGTCATACGATTTTATTCAGCTCAGGGCAGGCCTTGGAGAGGAAATGCATTTGTTAAGGAATATAGGTTTCAGTATAGTCTCTTCCCTTTGCTTGTTGTTTATTGTTACTTACCTGGCAGTGGCAGGTTTTGTTGTGATGTGTTCGTGGGGTGTAGCAGCGTGAGGTGTGGCAGTGTAAGATGAAATAGGGTATAACAGAGTGAGGTGTGACAGTGTGAGATGCAAGTGTGTAGTGTGATCGTGCGTGGCGTGGCGGTATTAGGCAGGGTAAGATGTGTTAGCGAATGATGTGGCAGTGTAATGAGGCAGTAAGATATGTGGCTAATGTGTCGTGTAATGTGGCAGCGTCAGACGTAGCTGTGCGAAGTGTGGCGAGGGAGTGTGAGATATGGCAGTATGAAGTGAGGTTGTGTGAGGCGTTAGGGTGTAAGATACGGCAGTGTAACATACGGAAATGCAAGGTGTGAAAGTGTATGATATGGCTGTGTAAAGTATTTTTGATGTGTGGCAGCGGAGAGTACGGCAGAGTGAGATCTGAGAGCCTCTTGTACAGCAGTTGTTTTCTAACCCTTGTAACACTAGCAAATTGATACATCTAACCCCCATTATTTGTTGTTGTTGTAGTTGTTGTTGTTGTATGGCTCATCTAAAGCCTTAACCAAGTGGGCTGGAGACTGCTTTGTCTTTCTCTTGCAGTTCACCTTCCTCATAATCAGGGGACAGGGAAATAATTGAGGGACGTTTGCATAACCAGGTGGTTAAGCGGCCTTGTCATATAGATGTCACCCCATGAAGGCATCCCTCTCCAGCACCATGTTTAGCTTGTGTGGGGGAGAGTTAGTAAAGATCATTCTAGAGCTGACTTTACCCCTTGAATCCCGTGAGGTATTTTTAGAGGTATTTTTGCTATAGTGCTTTCACCGTAACATGGCTCAGATTATCGTCTGTCTGTAGTAAATTCAGGTACTTCAGTGGCAGAAGCACTTAATACCACGGCATCACATCGTTTTCTTATCATCCTTCGTGTGTAGCACCATTTCCTAGTGTGAATCTAGTTAAGTTCAGCAATGAAGATGGAGAGATTTCTATTTTAGGCCAGGTGAAAATTAAGAGTATACCGACACACACCAAACGATTTTTACTCAAGAAGAATCACATCTACCGTAGGGAGTTAAGTAAGGCAATATCTAACCCTTCCAGTAATGAAAAGTCTTCGACGTTGAATAAAATCATTTGCAGCGAGGAACAATGGTGTAGTAGTTACAACCCCAGGCTCGTTCGATGTGAACCCAGTGTACTGTAGACTGAAGTTGTCCTCATACAGTCCACCATCCTCCTTTCAGGGGCATGGGGAGGGAGATAAGAGACATCTGTATAACTGGGCAGTGGAGCCAACCAGCGTATTTCAGTGCCAGCACGTGAAGGCGTTCCTCCCCAGCACCGCGAGGAAAAATAAAATGAGTAACGTCATCGGAAAGGAGAGGTTAAAATTACTAGTGCAATGGTTATAAGGATGCTTGTGCTGTTTTATTTTTTTCGGTAGATTGTGATGATGATAATGGTGGTGATGATGTCAAGTCCCAATCAGTGAGATGGTCATCGTGATGATGGTGCTGATGATGTATGTCGAATCCCACACACGGATGGTGATGATGGCGAATCCCGGACACTGAGGCTCGTATGATCAAGTAGAAGTAACTGGTGTGAAAAATTTGCCCATTTCTTTTGAATGATACGGGACGGTGACGCTTGCCATCCAGAGGGTCAGAAGTCGAGTCTTTGAGTGACATAATGACCGTTATACCTTTTACATCGTCCTTTAATATAATTATTATTATTATTATTATTATCATTGTTGTTGTTGTTGTTTTGTTGCTGTTGTTATTTTTATTATTATTATTATTATTATTATTATTATTATTATTATTACTGTTGTTAATAATAATATTGTTTGAAATTTTGTCATCATTACTATTATTATTATTGTTATTATTATTATAATTATTTTTATTATTATTATTATTATTATTATTATTATTTCTTTCATTCAAAATTATTTTCATTGTGAGGCAATTCCTTTCATTTCATAGCGAATTCACTTCAAACTTAGCATAATTATTCACTGGGCAAATACCACCAGGCACTGGTGGTAGGTGGTGGCGACAATCATCCACTCACTTGAAGTAGGTCATCCTATTCTTCCTTCGCCTTTATTATTTATTTATTTATTTATTTATTTTTTTGCTCTTTTCCCTTTAATATCTCCAATCCTTCCTGTCACTTTTTATTACTCTTCTTTCCACTTCTATACCAAGCGACAAGCCCTATGGTTTTCTGTAACAAAGGAAACAATTACAACGCTAGTTGGTAACCATGTAACCATTTCACTGGGTAATGTGGAGCCTTTTATATTTCCTTGGTTAACTGGGTGGAGAAACGTAAATGTGGAGTCCATCCAGAAACCAAACCTCCACATTCTTCCCCTTGCCTCGCTGTGGCGAGGCGCTGTCTACCGCAAGGGAACATCGACTCACAGGACAATCGGTCCTGCAGAGGCAATCACTTGTTTGTGGTTGGTAGGTCTGCTCGGCCAAACGGACCTGGCTTTCTTAAACTCAGAAACAACAACAACAACAACAACAACCCCCAGGCATATTTAATACCTTTTAAAGAGGTTTTGCGAGTCCCAGATCAAACCACACAGACACAAATGTTTGGATCCTATGTTATTGTAAGCTCATTAATTATCATGGTAATTTACACAGAAGTCTGCTGTGTACTGTGGCTGTGTGGACACCATCCGGCCTTCCCTTGGCAGTGTTGGCAGGCTCTGACTTTATTTTGTTTTCCTCAAGACTCTCTTTTGGCGACCATCATGTCTTTCCCTTCCTGTATTTTATGTTTCTTTTTTTCCACTTTGGTCATTGAGATTCGTGTTCCTTGTTTGTGTTGTCTTAACAACTCACTTCTCTTCTTTCTGTTAATTTTCTGCCTCTTTATTCCATCTTCTGTTTTTGTCTTTAAATATTTTCTGTTTCTTTCTTAACGTCAAGCTATTTTTTCGTATTTTCTCTCCGATGGTCATCTCTCTCTCTCTCTCTCTCTCTCTCTCTCTCTCTCTCTCTCTCTCTCTCTCTCTTCATCATATTCTTTCATTCTGTCCTTAAGATTCTAAGTTATCGACCTTCATTTTTCCTTTCCTCTATTTTCCGATATTATACAGTACACAGTGAGTCATAATTGATGAGCCTGACTGAATTTATGTCGCTTATTGAGTCACAGAGAATCATCACAGCTTCCCGATATCGATCCGTCCATATACAAGTAGAATGGAAGAGTTCGTTAGTGATCTGTTTCCCATCTTCCCCTGACGTGATTACTTTGACATTCAGCGAGAGTAGTGACGGGGTTAGAGAAGGACAAATCCTGGCCTCGTATTCCAAAGGAATCTCCACAGCCTTCTCATGATAGAAGGAATTAAACATATATCTTCAGCTTGAAGGGGTTTAGCTCAGAAATGATGGTTCGTTCCGAGGAAGGTGACCACATTACTCCTATGATAATGTTTTGGTTTTATTCCTGCAGCTTTGAGACAGTTAAGCACTTCTTGGGAGATTTTTTTTAACTTAACTCCTAAATAAAACCTTAAATATTTTCACCTTCAGCGCAAGAAATATTTCCTAAATTTAACAAATTATTATATAAATTGTAAAAAAGACAAAAGTCTTCAGAATGAAGAGGTTGTTTGTGTGAGAAAATTGGTGTTCTTCCTTCACTTAATATAATCACATAACATTTGAGTCTGAAATCAATCCATACGCGCTGATGTTGCCCGAACCCTTCAATACGGTGACGTTTTTTTCCTCTATATGCTTCCTGTTTACAGTTATTTTGTTCAGAACTATACAACCTGAAGGTGTTGTATTAGTCTTCGTTAACCCTTTCAGTACAAGAGGTCTTCTGAAGCTGAGTAAAAGCTTCCTGGGGAAAGAAGAATAAACAACAAATAAATCGATAAAACTAGTCAGTCAGTCAGTCAATCAGTAAACAGAAGGAGCATTCAGAGAGTGCAACACCAGCGCCCAACACTAGGACTTAGGGCACACATCTGACATTTGTCCTGTCACCTTGACCTTCGACGTGGTGCGCTCAAAATGGCATTTCTTCATTCCCGGCTCACCCGTAACCTTTCAGCTAAGGTTGGTCCATGATGGATCAGAACTGTTTGAGTTGTCCTTGCTCTGTGGCCTTGACCTTGACATTCCCTTGTGACCTTGACCACTAACTATTTTCAAAATGAGATCCTTTTTTTCTTGTGCTACCCTGAAATTTCCGGAAAGTTTGGTCTAAATCTGTGAAAAACTGCTTAAGGTGGCCATGCCATGTGATCTTGACATTTGACCTACTGTTATAAAAAAGTAGGTCAACCTCATGGCATACCTCCAGCCTATGAACTAAGTTTGGTTCAAGTCAGATAAAGACTGCATTTCTCATTTTATGCACACAAGGACACACTGGTCAATTTTTGACATTGCCTTGTGAACCTGACCTCCGTATAATTATCAAAATCGAATCACTGGGTCATTTCCTTACCCTCAGCTCTTCCACAAAGTCTAGTCTACGTCGGATAAAAAGTGTATAAGTTGACCTTGCTAGGTCAAACGTTGACCCAGCCTTGTGACATTGATCTTTGACCAATTGTTCTAAAACACAATAGTTCAACCACTTGCCTGCCCCGAAGCCCTTCCAAGATTGGTTAATATTGGACTGAAACCGAATCATTCATCCCCCCACCCCACCCCACACACACATCAAGCAAAACAACACCCCTGCTCGCTCGCTTCGCGAGCATGGGTGTAATAGAGGTTGGACTGAAAGGAATAAATGTAGAGCTATGGCACTCCAGCTGGACATGGCTGATCAGTGTTTACAAGCGACGTGTTGGTGTTGGGGTCTAATGTTCACAAAATGCCAATAAATGTTTACATTCGTGATGTTGGGGTTTAATGTTTACAAAATGTCGATAAATGTGTACATTCGTGGTGTTAGGGTTTATTGTTTACATAAAGCTGCTCAGGGAAGGGTGACTGGTGACTTGCCTTAAATGTGTGGACTGAGCAGCCAGCCCCCTATGGCCTGGCTGTTCATTTCTTAATGGATCAGTTAAGACTTGGGTGAGAAACAGAATAAATCGATTTTTCTCTGCAACTGCAACTGAACCTAAAACAACAAATGGATCGTGATAGATTATTGCGAATGTGATGGGGATTGGTATTATACAGTATGTATGGCCGGAGTGGAGATGTGTGTGTCATATGAATAAGTACTGGTACGAATAATAGTGACAGACATAGCACAACGTCTGAGCTCTGTGTGTGTGTGTGTGTGTGTGTGTGTGTGTGTGTGTGTGTGTGTGTGTGTGTGTGTGAATCCATAATGAATGTAAATATACGTGTATATGTAAAATCAAGTATGTATGTATGTATGCATGTATATGATATTCATGACGACGTATGTATGTATGTATTGTATGTATGTACTCGTATAGAGTGTGCATGAATATGAATGCATGCATGTGCTTGTACATAATAGCATATGTCTGTATGAGAGAGAGAGAGAGAGAGAGAGAGAGAGAGAGAGAGAGAGAGAAGAGTTTGAGTGCTAAAAGTAGCGTCAGTCTGTTATTAACACTTCACCAAGCCAATAAGTCAACCTGTCGTGTTGCCCATGACCCATACTGCAGCTCTTCACCGTTCTGTGTTGCCAACAAGTCTGACTCGCATTTTCGTGGACTCATAGTTTCTCTCAGCACCTCTCCTTTACAAGCTTGGTTTAGGACATCGGATGTAAATATTCTCATGTGTCGGTAAATTAGCTGTCTACTCTGCATAGACGTTTATACCGTCATGGTCAGCACAGCTCAAGTAACGTAGTTCCCGATTTTATTCACGTGTGATTTAATTAGAAGAGCCCGAGAGAGTTAATACTATTATCATCGACCATTTCCTTATTGAAAGAAATGAGAGGAAACAAAAAATAACAAGACCAAGATAATTACTCTCTCTCTCATGGATGTATATTCGTCTTCCCTGACCACAATGGTAGTTTCTCCCAAGTTTATATTTTTCTTTTCCTAGAATCCTACTCGCCTTATTAATAATACTTTGGGACAGGTTGTGATGATGATGATGATGATGATGATGTTGATGGGCCATTGAAATAAAATGGTTTCATGGGTCCGTGAAATGAGAAGAATGACTCGAAAGCGAGGAATGCATTTTTTTTTTTTTTTTTTTTTTTTTTTTTTTTTGCCTATCGACCATTGAGGCCGAAGCCTCTGGTCATTAAGGCAAATATATATATATGTATATATATTGACACATATATACATATATATACAAACATATATATATATATACATACATACATACACACATCCATGCATATGAACATACACACTTTCATGCACACGTACATATATATATAATAATTTTTATTTTATTATTTTTTGTAGTTTTATTTTTATTATTTTTATTTATTTTTTATATTTTTAACCTTATATTACTTATAAACAAAATACCTAATTTAAAGACCCTAAAACTAACCACCTAACAGACAAATCGCTAACCTATACTAAATCCTAAGAGACAAGTAACTAGACCTACACTAATGTTCAAAAAGCCTCGACCAAGAGAACACCATCGACTGCAGATATGTAATGCTTTTCTACATTACATACCTGCACTCATCACCTGATGACTGTCAGTCGAGGCACAACCTAATATAGGGGACATCAATATATGAAAGGGAACCAGACGAGTCAGGAACATTTCCATATACGTCAGCTGTCGTCCCTAATTAGAATAACTTAAGCAAGATAATATAATGTATTTACATAATTTATACAAAAATTGAAGAACCTCGCCCAGCAGACTACCATCGACTGCAAGTGCCCAATACCTTCCTATATTGCACACTTGCACTCATCAGCTGGTGACTGTCAGGCGAGGAATTTGGCTTAATGTAGGGGACATTTATATTAGAAATAGATCGGTGGGAGGAGGAACTATTTAAAATATGTCAACTGTCAACCCTAATTAATATTACAATATATACATATTTACTGTTCATAAAAACCATAACCACACAGTAAAAAAGTCACATCACTCTGATCAGTCCGGTCTCTCTCAAGAAAGCCATCAATTTATCAGTCATAACAATGTCCCCATCACCCAGGATGGTGGAAAGGGTGAAGGGGACGTCAACTGCGCCGCAGTAATTCATAAGTGAAGCGCGTTCACGAATAAATCGCCGACAGCGCAGGATGATATGACTGATAGATAACACCGCATTACAGATGTCACAGTGCGGTGGGAAGCGTCTTTCCATATAAGGTTTTATGTGGGTTAAAAAGGTGGCATTCAGCCGTAGCCGTGCCAACACTTTTTCTTCTAGGCGACTGGGACGGTTGGCAGTGTCCCAGTCGCCCAGGTACGGCTTACAAGTTGGAATATTTAGTCTGGTCCACTGACCTTGCCACAGAAGATTTATTGATTTCTTTCCAAGAGATAGACTCGACCGTAGATCACGAGGAACGTCCCAAGTCTCCTCGAGCTCCACAGCCGACTTTGCAAGTAAGTCAGCCTGCTCATTGCCGTAGATACGACAATGACCAGGCACCCAGATCAGCGTGAATGACTTGTTGCATGAATGCAACTTATTAACGATGCGGCCCTGGATCTCATGAGAGTCCGTAGTGCAAGATGCAATTGCCTGAAGGGCTGATTTTGAATCTGAAAATATGACAAATGAGTCATGTCTAGAATTGAGAGCATAGTCTATGGCTTTGTCAATAGCAAAAAGTTCTGAAGTAAACACAGATGTATGAGTCGGCAACCGATACCTGAGAACACATTCAGTCGACCACACACTTGCACCCACACATTCACTCGACTTGGAGCCGTCGGTGTACAATTGATGGGACCCCAAGTGACGAACAATGATCTTACGAAACAAGTGGTGGACCTCCGCCTCCGGCGCCTTGGCCTTTGGTGCTGGGAGCCATGTAACATCGACTGTAAAGCCGGGTGGCTCCCAAGGCGCTATATTTTTAAGCACCAACTTGTCACAGTCACTGGGGTCCACATCAAGCTCCTGAGTCAGTAAGTGGAGGCGAGCGGCAAGTGGCCGACGCACCCCCCGCAGAAGGTGGTGGTATTGACGCAGGGGGGTACAGGCCACATTGCCGATATTACTTTCTCTTAATGTCCTTACACCATAGGACAAGGCCAGGTGGTCACGGCGAATACGGAGGGGAGGCACATTCGCCTCCACTTCCATACGAGCTACACGGGTACACCGGACAGCTCCAAGACACATTCGCAAACATTTATTCTGTAACACATCCAATCCTTTCAGCGTGGCATCGGATGCCGAGCCATACACCTGTGCGCCATAGTCTAGCTTCGATCGAATAAGGGACTTATACACCATTAATAAAGATTTTCTGTCGGCACCCCAGGTAGTACCCGCTAGGTACTTGAGGACATTTAACGGTTTATCACAACGAGCAAGCAAAGTATTAACGTGAAGTTTAAAATTCATTCTACGATCAAAATGTATTCCTAAAAATTTTACAGAATTTTGAAAAGGTACCGCCTGATTATCCAAAGTTAAGCACAAATTAGGTACGTTACGATTAGTGAAAACTATAGCGGCACACTTACGTACGGAAAACTTAAATCCCCACTGCAAGGCCCATTGGTGGACGGAGTCAAGGGCTGCTTGAATCCGCCCAGCCGAAAATTGTGCATTACGGGAAGAGTGCCATATTGCACAATCGTCAGCGTAGAGTGAGTATTTAAGATTCCTCGGGATGGGAGCTGATGACAGAATATCATTGATCATAATACTAAATAAAGTAGGACTAAGCACACTTCCCTGTGGCAAGCCGTTTTCCAGGATAAATATATCCGATGTTACGTTACGGGGCAATTTGACAGAGAAAGTTCTGTCCCTTAAGAAATTTGAAATAAAAACAGGAAAATTTCCTCTTAAACCATAAGCATAGAGCTTCATTAGTATACCGTGTCGCCAGGTCATGTCATAGGCTTTCTGGATGTCCAAGAACACCCCTATCATGAATTCTTTATTGGCAAATGCCTCTGCAATACAATACTCCAAATTCATTAAATGATCTAGTGAACTTCTGTATTTACGGAAGCAACATTGTTGATCATTTAACAAATTCTTCGACTCTAAAACAAAAAGAAGCCTATTGTTAACCATACGTTCCATGACCTTACATAGACAAGAAGTCAACAAAATAGGACGAAATGAAGTGGGATTCATAAGACGACCAGCGTCTTTGGGTATCGGTATGACGTGCGCAAAGTGCCATGAGTTTGGGAACGTTCGAGACGCCCAAATCTCATTGTACAATGCTAACATCTTAATCAGGTTGTCCTGATTAAGATGCTGGATCATACCGTACGTGATGGTGTCTGGTCCAGGGCTGGTGTCTTTACAGGATTTAAGGGCAAGGAGCAGTTCATCTAGCGTAAACTCTTGGTTGTACGGGGAGTTTACGTCTTCTGTGGCAAAGTCTAATATCTGTAGCTCAGCCGTGCGTTTATGATGTTGGAAACGCGGGTCATAATTGGCTGAGCTACTTACATGAGAAAAACTCCTGGCGAGGATGTTAGCAACGTCCACGGGCTCGTCATATATGTTATTATTTACTTGCAAGGTGGTAATGGGGAAATATGGGCCTTTATTATTTAATATTCTTATAGTGGACCAGACTTTACGTAATGGTGTTGTACGAGTCACCGTGGACACAAAGGACTGCCAGGAGTCACGTTTGGCCCTTCTTATTATTCTCCTTGCCTCAGCCCGTGCTTGTTTGTATGCAATAAAATTTTTCTCAGTGGGCTGACTATCAAAAATCCTGTATCTCCTATTGCGTTTTCTTAATGCCTGTCGGCAATCCGGCGTCCACCAATGTGCTCTATGCTTCGCATGAACTGTAGAAGTCTTGGGAATAGCAGCCTCAGCTGCGTGTAATATGGATTGGGTTATATTTTCGACCTTAACATCTATGGTCTCCCCAGATATATCTAAATTGGCGATCCTTGAGAAGGATCCCCAATCTGCTTTCTTATAGTTAAATTTTGGAGGTGGAGGGTCCGAAATGATGTCGCGTGTATAAGAAAGACAGATGGGTAAATGATCACTTCCCAAGGAGTCGTCGTAAGGGTCCCATGAGAGATCTTGATGTATACCAGGGGAGGCCAAAGATAAGTCAATGGCCGAAAAGTTACCAGTACGATCATCTACACGAGTCGCTCTACCATCGTTCAAAAGACAGAGGTTGGACTGTAGTATTAGGTCGGCTACTTGCTCCCCACGACCATCGATCCTCAAGCTACCCCATTGATAGTGATGGGCGTTAAAATCGCCCAACACTAACTTATTTCCAGGCAGGTGTTCCACTAGTGAATTTAAAGCATCACTATCAATGGGGCCATGTGGAGGACAGTACAGAGAGCAAATAGACAGATACGTGTTATTAAATTTTACTCTGCACGCGACCGCTTCCAGAGTAGAATTTAGAATCACTTCCGTTTGTGGGTGTGATTTGTGTGTGTAAATGGCAACTCCGTGACCTTCATATCTTCTATACGAGTAATAGTGTTTGAACTGTGGAGGATCAGGACGATCCTCCAGGCGCGTCTCCTGTAAACAAACAACGTCTGGCCTGTGTATAGAAAGCAAGATTGCTATATTGTGTAACTTATTCCCAATACCTCTACAATTCCACTGTAATACAGTGAAAGCGACGGTTTAAGATTTTCGTTGGGGGCCAGTGTGCTTTGTCTTTTTTTGTCTCCCGCCGGCAGGCGAGCGACTACCGGGGGACCTATCCCGGTGCTTGTTAATGGAAACCTCCATATTGTCATCAATAACTAGGTTCCCAGCCTCCCCCGAGGAAGAGCTAACCTTTCTCTCCCTCGCTGGAGTAGGAACCGGAAGGACATGAGGACGTGACTGTTTCGTGAGGGTGGTCATGTTACTTTTACTAGACTTGTCAGGCTTCGTTTTAGGCCGTACCGATGAAGAGGCAGCAGCAGCCTGAGAGTAAGTTGATGCCTTAGGGATGTCAGTGAGAGAGCTGGAACGGACAGGAGGTCGAGATGGAGATGTACTGTGAGTGGCAGGAGGGAGAAAGACAGGGTCAGTCTGGGTCTCTACAGAGCACATCACAGGACAGGACATTACCGCCGAAGCATAGGACCTATTCGGCGTGGGAGTTGCATGCAACTCCTTCACCTTTTTCCTAGCTTCGTAATAGGAAATGCCCTCAGTTGCCTTCACTGTGCAGACTTCCTTCTCCTCCTTCCACTTGGGACAATCCCTAGAGGAAGTGGAGTGAGCGCCCTTGCAGTGAAAGCAACAGACCGTCTCAGATGTACAATGTTCCGCATCATGACCCTGGCTTGCACACTTGCCACACACTGGCTGGGAAGCCCGACAAGTCTTCGAACCATGCCCATACAACTGGCATTTCAAACAACGGAAAGGGTTAGGGATGTATGGTCGAACGTGAATGATTTCATAACCAACTTTGACTTGACTAGGAAGAGAAATTTTGGCAAATGTCAAGATAATAGTTGCTGTCTTCGTCCTTATGCCTTCCGAATAACGAGTTATGAATTTAGCTTCAATTACATCTTGCTGCGCCAATTCTTGTACGATTTCGTCCTCGCTCATCACCATGAGATCCCTGCAAGTGACAACACCCTTGCAAGAATTCATGGAGACTGGGATTTTGGCTTCGACATCGTAACAGTGGAATTTACGCAGTTTCAGCAAATCTCTCATTTGTGACGAGTTAACAGTTTTTACCAGGAGATCTCCGTTAGCAAGTTTTTTTCACTTGTTCGACTTCTCCTGCACAGTGGTCAATCACCTTCTTGATAAGGAAGGGATTGAGACTGGACAGGGGAGTCGAACCTAGAGCATGGATAATGACGAACGTGGCATTGTCAACAGGAACGTCAAGTTGGGCACGAGTTTGGCGTCCGTCAGTCTGGGGGTGGTCAGTCCGGTCGTTACATTCGTCAGGACCACCTCCCCCCCTGAAGGGGGGGGAGGCAGCAGGGGCGTCCGTCATAGCAACCACTTCCCCCTCACGGGGGAAGTGGGAAGAAGGAGAAAAACAAGCAAGGGACAAGGTACCTGGGAAAGACACACCTAGTCTGAGATTACCCTCTCAAACCACTCTCGGGAGGACGCGCCCGTGTATAACTCACACCCCAGAGCGATCAGTGGGGGGTACACTCCAGAGGTGAGTAAGCAAAGGCAATCTCAGGAAACAGATATAGACACTTACTATATCTCTAAAAGGCTGGGAGGAGAATTAGTACTAGCTAACCTAACTTTATTGAAAAACGCCCTAGTGGCGGAGAAAACAAAGCTAAAGCCGGTGAGGCAACCCTGCAGCTAGAGGAGAGCCAGAGAAACACGTCTGCACACTCCACGACCATGCATCAAAGTCCCGGAATGCATTGGTAACTCACTCTGGTGATATTGATGATGACTGTTAACATGACGGTAAACTATCCATCCATCCATCCATCATCCAATTCTACATTGCTCCATGAGGAGCGTAGCAGCCCGGGGCTAGGCAGTTGGTCCCGACATTTAAAATGAGAGTGACCAGCCTCACTCATCCCTGAGAGGCATTACATGAGCAATCAACCCCAACCACCCCTTGGATATAAACCTTCACCGGCTCAATCCGATTGGAGCGCAATAATTACCCACTAAACCACCAGGCGCCAAAATTTGGTTATATGGTTACCACCCAGCGTAGTAAATGTTTTCCTGGTGTACAGGAAACCATTTGGCTTGTCACTCAGTGTAGAGTCACCCATAGGCAGAAGGAGGAGGAAAGAATGAAAGGAAAGAAAGACAAGAGGGAGTGTAAAGTTACCCGTAAGCAGGACAAGGTAAGAATGAGGGAAAGGAAGAAAGAAGAGGATGGAAGAAAAGAAGGATGGAGGAGAGGAAAGGGCAGACACCCGACAGCAGGACTACATCGAGTGAGTGGATGGTGTGCGCCCCCACCTACCACAATCAGGAGAATAATATAGTCTGGTAGTATCCTGAAAGACAAGAGAGACTGGATGCTGAAATAGATATTGGCGTCGACGACCACGGTGATGATGATGATGATGATGATGATAATGATGATGATGAATTGTCACAGGGGAAGAAAATGGTGTGATGGTATCGTTGAAAAAGAACAGAGACTGGAGGTTGAAACAGATTTTATCCTCCCTTGCCGCGATGCCACTTGGTGTCGATCCTTTGAGCTTTTTAATTAAAGCCGATGAGATGTGGCGGCTCAGAGAAAAGGAGAGAGAGAAGGAGGGAGGGAATGAACCAGAGACATAAAAGGAAATACAACGAGAAATATAATGAAAAAGATTAATGGTAAACGAAAATGAACCGACGTGACCTGAAAGGGATGGGGAGCAGAGAAAATATGGGTTATTGTGCTGAAGGAGGTCATAAAAATATTATGTCAAATGAGAGATGATGTTATTGGACAAACTGCACCCTTATGAGCTTACAAGGCTCACTAATAACTTCTCCTTATCGATATATTTTGCATATTATACCTCAGGAACCCTGCGTTTGTGATTTTTTCTGATCTAGAGACAGGCATTAACGTGTCATGGGAAAAGAAATAAACAAGTCATTGAATAAAAATAAGTTTCAAGAAGTGCTAAAGAGCCTCCTGTATTCGTACTCATAAGCTTATTGCTCAATGATCATGGAAGTGATTTTTGTTTTCTTAATTTAAGGATCCGTCTCTGCACACAGTCAAAACCTTTCCCTAGGTCAGATCTTCACGCGTCACCTGGCATTTGGACACTGATATCCACCATCACTGTTGTAATACGCTGGGGATACTGGAAAGTTGGTGTCCCTACTAAGGTGTGGGGCATGTTTTAGCGAACTGAACACGCTCGGGTCGAGAAGTTTGGTGATAATCATGTTAAGCACAGATGTTATTCAGATGCACCACTTTTTATAGTCTCGCATTTTGCTCTTTTTTATTTGATTTTCGTTTGTCGTCTGCTGTTCGAACGAATCAAGTAAGTAGGTCATGAACTGTGACAGGACAAAGCTCTTCTTCGCGTGTTTTGGGTTTGGTAAAACGGTACCAATCATCAAACAAAATTGATCACATAAATTCTCACAGAATAGTTACTTTTGAATCAGCTGCCATCATTTGAGTGGTAGATCCTCAGTTTTTAATGAGGCCAACTCAGATGAACTTAAAGAAAAAAAAAAAAAATCCTAGCTGCAGTAAATTCAACGTTGACAATTAGAAATACTTTGGCATTTATAATAAAAAAAAGAAACATTAGTGAGTTTTCAGAAAGTCTGTTTCACATGGTCATACTAATATTTCATGACATTATCTAAAGCTCAGAGAAATTCATATTTGTGAATTCAATAGTTTCACAAAACTGCAAGATTAGAGTGTCTCCCCCCTCCCGTCCCATGTGAGCAAACACTGACTGTAAACGTTTTCTCTCGGTTGCTCCGCTCGTTCGCTCAAGCAATTACTTTCATTTCTGGTGTTACAGCACTGGAAGGAGGGTTTTGTGATGTTTCACTGGGGATGAGAGAAACCGAGGATGAGATGGAGGGATGGGGTGAAGAGGTACGGTATAGGCCTATGAATGAGGAGGGTGTGAGATGGAGATTGGGTAGCCTGATGGTGAAGGACAGGCTAACATGAAGGCAATTCGCTTGTAGCCATCTCTCCTGGGATAAAGGCGTTTGACTATAGACCGATAGCCCTCAGTGCGATTCGGTGGGACCATATGGAAGAGCAGAAAATATAGTGATAAAGTAAGATTCACATATTGTTTCCCGCAACGGTGAGGATCAAACCCACAACCACACAGTCTCTACTGCAACAACAACTGCCCGGGAAAATAAAAAGAAAATGAGAAAGGAGGAACTGAGTTGCTTTGAAATTCTGTGTCGCATAATTTCACCATAAAGAAAAAAAAAGTAAGGTCTGTGAGAGAGACCAGGGAGAAAAATATGAAATTAAATGGGTTGGAAAGAAGGAAGGAAGGAAAGAAGAAAGCAAAGAAGCATGGAAGAAGGCAAGTAATGAAAAAAATGGGAAAGAAGGAAGTAAAGGAGGTGGAAGGAAAGGAGAAGGAAGTAAAGAAGGAAAGAAAGAGGGAAAGAAAGAGGGAAAAAAGAAAGACTGAAGGAAAACGCAAGGAAACTAGGCAGGCTGGATGGAATGATGCAAGGGAATAAGGAAGGAATGGAGGGAAAAAAGAAAGACTGAAAGAAAAAGCAAGGAACCTACGTAGGAGAGAAGAAAGTAAAATAGGTTAGTCGGTAAGAAATATACCACTTGAAACTTGTCTGAGAAATTCATATTGTGAAAAATAAGAAAGAGATGTGAACTTCCGTGAGAGAGAGATCATGGGGAAAGTTGTGGGCGGAAAAATGAGAATGAGGGCAAATCCAGGGAATGACAGTATTAAAGGAATTCTGACACGGGATTCAAGGACTGGAATTAAAATGACACAATCGTGTCTATGGTTTATTATCGCTATATCATTAACTTCCCAACACTTGATATAATAAAGCAAAGTATGATACTGTTCTTACTCCAATTTGGCCAAGATTTTCGTCCTTTTGCAGCTTTTTCACGAAATTTACTTGTAAAAGATAATACTAGGTCTCTGCTTCCTTATCATAGCACCTCCTTGCGACTAACATCACATTCTAGTGCTAATTTTTTGTTACAGCTCAGCATTTAAGATGGAGACCTGTCAGTTTTAGGCGAACTTAGTGTAAATGGAGCATAGTTCGTTATTGGGCTAATAAGGTTAACCCAGTGACTACACTGATGACTAACACCGCTTGTTTAAACCTTAAATCTAAATGTGGAATGCAAGTCCCTAATTACTGAAGGTCATTTATAGAGCGCTTGTGGTTTTGGGTATGGTCAGCCTGCATTCCATATTACAGAATGCAGACAGCAACAATATAGGAAGGCCAGATATCATCATCACGTACTTCAAAAATCATCATTAAAGAAGGTGGAGTCTGCATCCCATTAAACGATTTCATGTTTAAGCCATCACTACTGCTGCGCTCCTACTAGGTTGCTCCCTACGTGTCAACAAGTGGGTTGGTGGAGGGTTAGTGCCCCTCCCTGTAAAACCAATAACTCAAAAGTCAAATGGCCACCCCTCATGGGATTATGGCGTCTGGCAATTGATTGATTGATTTGATGTTTAAGCATACGACCCAAATATACAGAGTGATGTATATGATACGCAATTAAACTCCTGCGTGTTGTGGGGACGATTCAGTGATACCAGCGTCTATACTACATCATTTTCTGCAGCCTTTAATCTCTGTCATGATGTACAGGGACTGATGTATTACGTTCATTGACTGCATGGTTGATTTTTAATGCCACAAAAAGCCAAAATGCATTCGCGCCTCTCGTAAGCAGAGTCAGCCGTACCTATAACACAAGATTGAGATGAGCAGTGTATGGACTACTCTGTACAATATACTATTCTTACAACCTCCACCAGAATATCTTCAGTTCAGGAAGGACGTCAAGGATGAAAGAGATGTAAGCAAACGTCATTTACCTCATCAGAGCGCTGTTATTGTACCCTCATATAGATCTCTAATACCTTTCAGCTCGGTTGATGGCCAAGTGCAATTAGAGTGAAGAGTCGATTCGGCTTATAATAAGTTCTCACAATAATCTTACAACTAAGGTTAATCGGTTTTCCTGCAACCACGACTATGAAGGCAAGTTGAGGGAAAGGCTCGGTTAAGTCAGCGGAAAATAAGCCGTATGCAACAGGACGCGATGTTCATGGATTATTTTTCGTCACTCTAGACATCTTATAATTTTAGACTGAACTGTAGGGAGCAGATTCAGGAACTAACACTCAGCTCCATGTTATGAATTTAATTGGTTTTTGCAGGACGAATAACACATTCGAGGATTACTGTATATACTCTGCTTACCTTGTCCTGCCTGCAAAATAAGTTCCATTTGTTTGTGTATTGCCAGACGCCTCAATCTCGTAAAGGGAGAGGAAGACAGAGCGGGAGAGGGTGAGGGAAAGGCAGAGGAAAAGAGGAAGAAGAGGAAGAGTAAGAGTAGGAGAGGGAGAAAGAGTAAAATGAGAGACAGTGAGAGGAAGAGTAAAAGAGGGAAAAGGAGAAGAAGAGTAAAAGAGGGAGACGGAGAGGGAAAGGGAGAGGAAGAGCAAATGAGGGAGAGGGAGAGGGAAAGGGAGAGGGGAAAGGAAAGGAAAATGAAGAGTAAAAGAGGGAGAGGGAGAGAGAGAGGGAAAGGGAGAGGAAGAGTAAAAGAGGGAGAGGGGATGGAGGAATTGGAGAGGAGGACGAGAGCTACTGAGAGTGAAATTTGACCTTAAAGCTGTAGGAATGACATGAAGGGGAAGAATGAGGAAAGGTGGAAGAAAGACGGAAAAGAGAAGGAGACGAGGGAGAAAAATGAAGAGAGGTGTGGTGAAGGAAGGAACAGATAAAGAGTGAGGGAAGGAAAAACCAATATTAAGAGCTGGGAGAGATAGAGTAATTAGAGAAAGAGTGACAGGAGGGAAAAAAAGAGAGGAAAGGTGGAAGAAAGAAGTGGAACGTGAGAGTTATGTGAGAATACATAGGAGAGAAGGAGAAGACAAAGTGTATGGGAAAGAAAAGATAAGAAACTGTTGGAGAGAGAGAAAAGTGAAGACAAGAAGGATGGTAATAAAGGTGAGAGAGGAGCCACAAGATAATCTGCCTGGGTACTGGGTGGCGGCAGCAAATAAATCAGCAAATGATGCCGTCTGGTCCACAGGGACAAATGTCGAGGCGGTGCGGAGGAAGATGGAGGATGGGAAAAGGAAAAAGCTGATTCCGGCCAAATGGATGCACTGCCCACTTTAAAAACGAGAGGCATTCATCGTTATCATCATCATCATCAGCAGCAGCAGCAGCAGCAGCAGCAGGCATAATCATCCTCAAAACCATCATCATCATCGTTGTCACCAACTTTCCTTGCAGACATTGCTATTCGACGTCAGATATAAGTATCTGAGTTGGATAGTTATCACTCAAGCTACAGCTGTTCTTGAAAAATGTGGTAATGATCAATGATACCTCATTACTACAGCCTCTTTAGACTAGAAAAGGATAGCAATCATTTCACACACACACACACACACACACACACACACACACACACACACACACACACACGCACTCTCTCTCTCTCTCTCTCTCTCTCTCTCCTTCCCCATTACCTGGGTACTGTAGCAGGGTGGGGCTGGTGTGTGGCATAGAGTTCACGAATGTTTAATACTACCCTGGAGAGACTGCTTTATCTCTCTGGTTTTACTCAGTATTTTGTTCATCTCCGTCTGTGTAATAACATTTGTATACTGTACATTCTTGCTCCAATAAAGTGACGGGCTTTTATATGCTACTGTAAAAAAAAAAAAAAATCCTAACCTTTTATCCCGACGATGTATTTTTAAGCTTTTTTTTTTTTTTTTTTTTTTTTTTGTCTCCTGACTACTTGTTATAGTCAAGATGTAATGCCAGGATAGCACCAGCACCAGCAGCAGTAGCAGTGATAGTAGTAGTAGTAGTAGTAGTAGTAGTAGTAATGGCAGAAGCTGTAGCAGTAGTAACAGTAGTAGTAGTAGTAGTAGCAGTAGCATAAGTAGCTGTAGTAGTAGTAGTAGTAATAATAACATAAGTAGCCGTGATAGTAGTAGTAGTAGTAGTAGTAATAATAGTAATAGTAGGAGCAGCAGCAGCAGTAGCAGCAGCATAAGTAGCCGTAGTAATAGTAGTTGTAATAGTAGTAGTAGTAGTAGTAGTAGTAGTAGCCGTAATAGTAGTAGGAGGAGGAGGAGGAGGAAAAAGAGGGGGGAGGAGGAAATGGACACTGACGTCAACGATGACGATGACTATGTGGTCGAGAGCTGCACTGACACTGACTCGAATAGACTAGGGTTTTTCTGGACACTGCTGCATAGTTTTAATAATAAAGTTGCGGTACTAATACTCGTACTTGCATATGGCTGCATATGGCTGCTGACCACAGCCGCTGGTGATTAGGAGCAATAGACTGAATTGTAAAGACTAGTTCTTAATTGTCACGGTGCAACGCCAGATGGATGTAGGTTGTGTTCGGTCTGAAGCAGCAGCAGTAATAGCTCATATAGATGCGAATCTGGTTAACAGCCGGGAAAATCTGCCGTTCTCCTTCAGGCGATAGTTATCCTTTCGCGGAAAGCTATTGAATTTAGATACACTACAAAATTTTAGTATCTTTATTCAGTAGCAGTCCATGTCCCCCCACCACATCAGGCTCTTAGGCAGAGAAAACTTATACCATCCATCGCCAGACACCATGTATCCCAAAAGGGGTGGCCAAGGGCTTAGAGTTAATTGTTTTACAGGGAGGGGCACTAATCCTCCACCAACCTCACCTGACACGTAGGGAGAACGTTATGCCAACAGCATCTGGTGTTCCCAGGCGGTCACCCATCCAAGTACTAACCAGACCCTCATGGAAAGAATTGACGTGGAAAGTAGACTGACAGAAATAAGTTGTTGTCAATTATTATCATATAGAAATACACATATGTATAGTCTGTTTCCCCAGCAACAGCAGCAGTGTGGCGGGTGCGTATTGAATCTCCTGCCCCGCCGGCCTCTCCCACTCCCACTGCTTTCAGTCCACAAAGAGCCCAGGCGGAAAAAAATCTCACTTTCCTTGCGTTCAGCACGATTCACGAGTTTCCTCCCAAGACTTGGTGCAAAGAACCGCTGCCCCGCTGGTGTGGAAGTTAGGCAAGAAAATATGCCCTGATTTTATTCTGATGTACTGCAATGCTTCCCAAGTCAAGTTGGTAATAACCGACATTCATTAACTGTATGTTGTACTCTACTTTTATCTGTCTGTTTATCTGTCTGTCTGGCTATCTATCTATTTTGATATCTGCCTATCTATTTATCTTTCTTTCTTTCTACCTATCTCTCATCTAGTCCTTTGCTGATCCACCACAAGGGATGGTGCTAGGACTAGGCAAGTTAGTCCAGTCATATAAGGCGAGAGTGGCAAGATGTTAACTCTTGAACAGTATTCTGCGTGTATTTAATCCTGACCACCCTTTGGAGATATATAATCATTCGTCGCCACATCCAGTTGGAGAGCCAGACTCACTAGACCACCAGGCGTCCATCTGGTTAAATGGTTGCTATTCAGATTAGCAAATAACTTATTGGGTTACAAGAACCCATTTGGATTGTCATTCCGTGTAGAGTCACCTAAAGGTAACAATACGTCAAATGAGTGGATGGTGGGTAATCTGCATTAAAGTTTGTATTAGAATTTTCCCATGTTTATTTTAGTAATTTCGAAAAAATGTACTAAATACATTCTCACCAAGAAAGATTTAGATCCCTTCAGTCCACGACATTAACTGTATTCTTCCTATCCGCAGACAGTGTTATTCAGCTTCGAGATGACTTCACGAGTTGTACCTTTGGTACATTTTTCAGTTGTATTCTTCACCCTCGGCATACTTCTGCTCAGCTTACGTTAAAATTTTTTGAAGTAAAGAGGTTATTTGTGGCATTTATTTACCGCTTCACTACGAGAATTCTTCCCAAAGCAGAAAAAAAAATAAGTCACCTGATTAAAGGGGTCAACCAGGTCACTACGCTGACAGAGTTTAGCTTATTCTTGCTTTCTCCAGACGATTATTTTTAAGTTGGAAAAGACCTCATATTGAAGTGGTTAACCCGTCACGTTCCGAGGTTTTCCGCACCTCCGACATCCCCCAGTCCCGAGGTATTTTCGAAAATTTTTTTTTTGGTTAAAACCTTTGCTTTTGGTGAGAAACATCGAAAATTCATAGAGAAATCGCTCACCTGAGGTTTAAAGTGCCCAATCCAGGTAGGAGTTCCTCCTTACCTGAGTGGGTTTTCTAACATGCTGGCACCAAAGAAAACGAGTTCTATGGGAGGGTAACTATTTTATCCACTCATAAACGGTATTTATTTATTTACTTGGTACGAATGTATATGTAGTATGTGAGTATATTGGTTTTCAAGCAGTAATAAAGGCATTATAAGCATTGTTTCACTCACTAACTAATCACCATACCTGACCTTTTTTTGCCACATTACCTGATCATTATTTCTGGCTGTTTCTTCTTCTAATGCTATGTAAACATTGTCCTCCACATTGTCATCGATTGGGGAATCACTCTGGCCCTGAATATCTTTACTAGGCAGGTCACTGGTAACAGGTCCTTTGCCAAGACAATGGCGTGAGGGGAGGAGGGGGGAGGTTATGCAGTGTAAGGCATTGTCCCTGCTTGGCATCTTGTAGAGGAATAGAGGAAGGTGTCCCGTGTATACATACGAAAAATCACGTGCGAAAATTGAAAACTGTGCAAATTAGGGACCTTGCAATTGCACGACGTACTGGTACGTCGCCGAGACTGGCAAATGCAAATCGTTGCAACGTACCCATACGTCGACGGGATGGGGCGGGTTAATGGAAGTTATACCCAGCTCCTCCATTTCGAAGATTCTGTGCCAAGATAATTAAAATCGTCGAGGCGGCAAGAATAAAACACGTCACCGAGTTAAGGGAGTTAATACTGTACTTGGCCGTTAGTATACAGTTGTCTCGCTATTTAGTTTTGTGATAGATTTTGGTGGTTGCTTTTTTCCACTTTATTATATCCAACTACAGGCAGTTGTGTCCAGCTGAGGAGAGACTTTTCGGAAGGGAGTGTTAGAAATGATGTCACACACACACACACACACACACACACACACACACACACACACACACACACACACAGAAGCAGGCAAAAACATTATGGCTCAACCTCGTAAGGCGGGCGATAAGATCACTTAGAAGCAGCAAGTGAAAAAAGAGAATGTCACCAGGACTGAAGGTACTGCTATAGAGAAAACATTGGTTAGACCTGTCCGTTCAATTTTGTAATAGATGTGACCGCCATCAGCTTCATTTCGATGACCTATCTTTTAGTTGTGTATCTGCTCTCTCCAAACGATGATTTTATTCAGTTATGACGTCTGGGTGAGAAGGTATTAATCAACATTATCTTTAACCCTTCCATAAAAAAAAGAAAAAAAAATAGGCTTTATCAGTCTATGGAAGTACCAAAAATAAAATGTGAAATACCTCATCCGACTGAAGGAGTTAATACCATATGTCCAGCGACTTTTTCTTTTTTTTTTCCACCCTCCAGTCGATTTCATTCAGCTTGGAGAAGGCTTGGCCAGCTTGAGGGGGTTACACATGGGCTCGTATTTTCGTCGGTTAAGTCAGCTCCATAGCACCTTTTCCTTTGTGACTTATTTGGCATCTATACATCTATCTATTGCCAGACGCCGAGTTCCCGTAAGGGGTGTCCATTGACTTTGAGTTACTTGTTTTACGTTGAGGGGCACTAACCCTCCACCAACCCACTTGCTGACACGTAGGGAGCACGTATGGTTTGGTTATATGGTTACCACTCAGCTTGTAAATGGTTTCTTGGCTTACAGGAAACCATTTGGCTTGTCACTCAATGTAAAGCCACCTGTAAAGGAAAGAAAAGCAATAAGAAGTGACAGGAAAGATGGGAGAAATTATTTGGCATACTGCATATTAATTTTCCCTTTTTGGTCATTTACTGCATTTTGACAACGATGTAATTTGTATGTAGCAGACAAGAGAATATTAATGTGCTATGTCCAGAAACAAATCGGTAGGAAAGTGGTGTTAGGAGGCTTCCTTAGCTGACCTAAAATCGGACCAAGGTCTAAATCAACGGCCCCAGCATAGGGTTAAACAAAATCCTTGATCTTGCTGCAGCCTCCACAAACCCACAACATCCACTACAGTACATGGTAGCACATCCACCCACACCAAGGAACATCAAAACAACACCCAGCACACGATACCATACACAAATAGTGTCATCTCTCCCCCCTCGCCCACCTCAGACCAGCTTCCAGAAGCATATCCACACTCAGATCACTCGCCGCTCCATTCAGTCACTTAAAGACAACACACATCTGCATGCACGGCCTCCTGACATCCACCCTTCTGAATCCTATCTTCCTCGTGAGGACAGGGTCCACCTGGCCAGGCTGAGATGTGGGCACCATCCAGTCCTCTTAAGCTATCAGAAGAGCCTGGATGACTCCGTCGCTGATACCTGTCCAGGATGCAACACAGCACCCCATACTATTAAGCACATTATGGAAGACTGCATTGCACACAATCACCTACGCCAATAACACAACATATACTCTTTGAGAGCTCTGTGGGAAAGCCCGGTCTCGGCCATGGCCTTCCTAAGGGACTCGGGACTGTTCGGCCAGACTGCCTAGGGAACAACTACTACTACTACTACAGAATCCTTGACGGAAATAATCGGCGGTGGTGTAACTCACTTGATACAGAAATTGCAATAAACGGAATAAGTTTTCGCTAAGTTTGCTATATGTTTGACCACCATAACATTTATATTCTATTCAGTTTGGAATTTGGTATAGTTGGTTGAATTAAAAAAAATAGTGTATTAAAAAAATAACAGCCAGTCACGTATCACTCCCCTCGACGTGTAGGGTCCCGAGGCTAGGCTACCTTGGGTTCAGAGCAGTAAGGTCAGACGACCAGCTACTTACCTTTGTGGCATTGCATGATCCAAAAGCCTACAGTCACCTTCCAGGAATCGAACCTAAGCATGGCCGCCACTCCTACAGGGGCGTTCTAACCACTAGACCACATAATGACTATGTTTATTCCGAAATATTGGGTATATTTCTGTAACTCCTTGAATGCCAAAACGTATTTTTATATTTTAGTGTTGCTGCCACCAGACGATTTTATTCAGTTGAGAACAAACTTTTAATAGTGAAGGAGTTAACCACTTCACTAAGATGACATAATTTTGAATTCATTGTTGGTAGCTTCAGACGATTAACTTTAGCTTAGGAGAGACTTGTCGAACTGTAGGGGTTTTATGTAGTCTTCATTAACCCTTTACCAACAAGAGACCCTTCACAAGCTGAGTAAATAAGGCCTGGTGGCAGCATGAATATCAAAAGTACGTCACCGGTTTCACTGGGTTAATGAAGGATATGTATAACGCACAAGTCAACAAACCTCTCCTATGCATGATCAAATCGTCTGTAAGTAGCAGGAATATAACGGAGCAAGACAATGGACGCCTTTGATGGCCGCACTCATCCCAACCGTATCCACCGTCCGAACCCATCTCAAAAGGTGTCAGTTGATGAACAAATATACCCCACATGTTCATAAAATCCTATGGTAGCAACCTTCTAGGTATCCTTCAAAAATGTACAGTGACGCGAACAACACACACTGAAATTGGCCGCTCCTGTGGGTGTGGTAAAAAATACAACAGCGGACTGAATGTGTAAGTCTGAACAAATTACGGCAGTGTAACTTCTGGTCATATTTTGCTGTTTTTTTTTTTTTTTTTTTTTTAAATAACAGAACAGAGGAAGGAAAAACGAAATACAGAATTACTTTATTCTGTATTCCCAAAGAAAGGTGTGGTTGAAAGTGAAGTTGGCCAAGTGGTGCAGAATGGACGGCAGCTGATAAGCACGCGAGATCGATTCCAGGCTGCGACAGGGAACAGTGGACAGATTAGGGGCTCTTCAAAGCCTTAAGCAATTTTCCATGAGACTCGCCGACATATTATAAAATCACTCTAGTAATACCATCACACCATAACGAATGAGAGAGCTATATCATGTATTTAGTGTGCTTGCTGGGCATTATTAACAAACTAAAAGTGTGTGGTACGTTGGACTGCTGGCCTTCAGGGGACAGACTTGCTGGTCTATGCCCAGAATCGGACACACTAAAGAAATGTTACCACATGGTGTTCGGCACGCAGGAAGATTTTTTTGGCCTTATAACAGACGGTGCAATTTATGAGCAGAGTCCAACTCACGAAAATTTTATCAAGACTAATTAGTGACAGGCAAAAGTACGTGGAACCATCGGATACACGTAAAATGACAACTGCACCTTAGGAAAGGCCTGTGAACCTAAGCCAGGAGCCATATCTAGTGAATTACTGAATGAATAATATCTTAGCCTGCGTTTCCAGCTAAGTTCATAGTGTTTGCCAGACAACTAAGTATGCTTTCTTGTTATACTTTCACACCACTGCTGAATGAGAGAGCCCTTGCATGTACTAATTTTCGACGGTGGATATTAGTGCCAAAGTGGTGACATGGTGCAAATTTACTGTAGAACAAGGGAAGATTTCAGGTGGTGGTGATACACGGACGTAAAAAAAAAAAAAATAAAGAAAAAAAATAAATAAATAAATCAAAGGCTGGTATACGAGCGCCTAAATGATGATATGTACTGTAGAGATAAAAAATCATAACTAAAATAAAGACAGGTATATGAACGCTCAATTCGTGACAGGTAAGGGCCAAAAACAAAATCAGAATCAAAACAACAACAGGCACATGAGCGCCCAAATTATGATATGTAATGGTAAAAACAAAACCATAATATAAAAAATGCCCGGTACAGCCCCGCCCCAGGCCAAAGCAGTGTGGAGGGCAGGGTGAGCCACTGGAACAAACTGACAACTAAAGTGCTGGACACGCCTCAGATTTCACACGCGCAAATACCTTCACCCTTTTCCTGGAACGCATTCCATCGACAAATTACTCCCTCTCTCTCTCTCTCTCTCTCTCTCTCTCCCCCCTTGCTTCCCTCCCTCCCTCTCCCTCTCTAAGCCCTTGTTACTCTTAACTAAAGAAAATCCCTACGTCCACCCCAACAAAAAAAGCCTCACTCGTATTGCAGTGCACTTTAGGGACTTCTTGCTTTCAGAGTCCCCTCTTCCCTCTTTCCACTCACTCTCCAGTTTCATCCATTATTTTTTCTCTAACTCACTTCCTCTTTTTTTCTTTTTTTTTTCTCAAAGGTTTCCTCTACATTCCCCTTTGAACCTTTTGATCCCTGTATTTCTTTTTCTCCTCTCTCTCTCTCTCTCTGTTTCTATTTTTGTCTCTCTCTCGCCTACCTCTCAGCACCTTCCTTTTTCCGTTAGTACCACAACCTAGTTAATATTATTCTTACTACTTTTAGACGCGATTATTTAACTTATGGATATTTCTATAACAGTGGTGGGGGTTATTGATATTTATATCTACTGTAATTCCTGAAGCTCTGATGATCTACCCATAGGAAAAAGAAAGAAGGGAGGCATAGATGAGAGGGGATTAGGGAAGATCAGAAAAGTGATGCTAGAAGAGAAGAGTGGAGAGGAGAGAAGACTAGTGGAGAGAGACGTGAACGTAGCGGAGTAAAGTTGAATGAAACAAACAGGAGCTACAAAGACTTTCATTATCAAGAAACGAGTCCACACCACAGGTATTTAACTTATCAGGGCAAGCAGGTGTGTATTATTTAGGCTTTTGCTGTTACATTCAAACCCCCCCACCCCCACCCCCGCCCCTTTTTTTTTAATTACTGGTACTACTTTAAGGCAGTTTTCATGATGTTCTAAAAAGTACCACGTGCCATTTTTAATCTAATATCTAAAAAGAAAGAAGTGTTGGTGTTCTGTTCTTGTTTAACGGAAGCGCCTTTTAACTGGAAGGTGATCACTGATTCATTTCGAGGGAAAAAATGGTACTAATAGAGGCAGTTTCATGACTGTTTCAAAACGGCTATAACATGCTACGATTACTTCAACTGCTGAGAAGATCACAGCAAACTATATAGGGCACGATTCTTATAAATCGTGTCCAGCTCTAGCAATAAACCACGTCATCAGACTGAGGAGGTAAGTCCCGTCTCCCTTACCTTTTCTTTTCATCCCTTCTTCTTCCCCACTGTTTCCCCTTCCCTAACCTCCTTCCTCTTCCCTAACCTCCTTCCTCTTCCCCACCATGTCCCCCTCTCCAGCCTCTCTTCCTCTTTCCCACCGTTTCCCATTCTCCAGCCTCTTTTCCTCGTCTCCACCGTTTCCCATTCTCCAGCCTCTCTTTCTCTTCCCCACCGTTTCCCATTCTCCAGCCTCTCTTCCTCTTGCCTACAATCCCTTTCTTTTACTTTCTCTTCTTTTTACCATTTCTAATCCTCTGTCCATTCCCTAACTTTTTTTATACATTCTCTCCTCTTCACCCATTACTTAACCATCTCCCCCTCTCCTACACCACCACCTCTCGCATCCCACCCCACGTTTCCCATCCACCTCTTCTGCTTATCCTCTTATCCAACATATGTCCTTTCAATATTCCTACTTCAACATTTTCCCTAGTTTTACACTCTTGTCTGTTTCCTACAACATCCTTTCCATACTTCCTATCTTCTTGAACAGTATTTCATAGCATCCAATCTTCCTTCCCCTTCTCTTACTCTGTGTTTCCTCCAGTATTTCTTCCTCTCATACGTCCTTCCCTGCTTCAGCATTTCCCTGCCCCTTCTTCTTTCTCCTCTTCCCCATTGCTTTTTCATCACCTCTCTTTCCCGTCATTCACATTATTTCTTTTGTCATTTGTTCCTCCCATAACGTCACCCCTCTTTCAGCTTTTCTTTTCTGCTTAGCCTTCCTCCTCCTCCTCCTCATCCTTCTCCTTCCCTTTCTTTTCTAGCACTCCCATTGCTTCTTCTTCTCTTCCTTTTGTTTGATATTTCATCCTCTCATAACGTTTCTTCTCCTGCCCCGATTCTTCTGTTTCTCCTTCCCCATTATTTTCTAGAACGCCTTCTCCTCCTCGTACAAGCCCCCGCCCATCAGGCAGTTACAAATAATAGTGTACCAGTATCTTCCTCACCCAGCGATTCAGTACGTTCCTCGCCAAGCGAAGTCCCCTTTACCATGGTAAGAAATGGCGCAAAACCCGGAAAAGGTACGAGGAAGCACCTTCCCATAACTACGTACAATAGCTACCAGATCCTTGCCGAAGCGGTTGATGAGACAGAAGAAACAAGGCTTATTGGGGACTCTGCTGTACGCAGTCAGCTGGAGGAATTTTGTGGACGCGCACCAAGCAGCAGAAAGAGGTACTGTTTTCCAGGAGGTGGACTATGTGATATCACAGAAGCCTGCGATGAGGTCACAAAAGACGCAAATGATCAAACTCTATACGTTATCCATGTTGGTACAAATGATCTGAAGCGCAATAGATCAGAGGAATTGCTAGCAAAGTATCATGAAATGTTCAAATGATTCAAAACTAAGTCCACTAATGTGATAATATCTGGTATACTCCCAAGGATCAAGGCAGAGAACAGTTTCTATGACAAGGCCTTCAGCACAAATAACCGGCTCAAATCTCTCTGCACGCAAGAGGGAGTTGACTTTGTCAATCTGTGGGACCAGTTTTACGAGCAACATACTCTATTCCAGAAAGATGGTCTCCATTTGAATTCAGTAGGAGCGGCACGGCTAGGTAGACTTTTACACGATAAAGTCGCCCTCTTCAGATAAAAAAACGTGGCACGTCCAGGAACAGTAACCTTAACGTAAATACCCACAAAGTCAGATCACCAACTGTTTGGAACGGAATTTGAGTCTGCTATGTTAACGCACGTAGTCTATGTAACAAGTTTGAGGATTTAGAATCTCTAATTTACCTAGAAAATTATGACATCGTTGGCATCACAGAGTCCTGGATTAACACATCTGACCGTGACTTTCTAGCGGAATACTCATTAACAGGGTACAATATTTTCAGCTGTGAGCGACAACATCGAGCTGGTGGCGGTGTTTTACTATATGTGAAAACTAGTCTCCACCCCCTTGTGCTATCCAAACCCAGTATTACCAACATAGATGCCAGTTATGTTCAGCTAAGTATTAATTCACACAAAATAAATATATGTCTCGTCTATCGTCCTCCAGCACAGTCAACTGAGACAGATGAAAAACTTTATGATCAAATTGCGGATATTTGTTGTCAAGAGGATAGCGTAATTTTTGGAGACTTTAATCTACTGGTAACAAAGTGGGGTGAACCACTGACGGCACACTCAGGACAAGAGCTTTATACGAATCTTCAAGAAAGCGCCCTTTCCCAACACGTAGAATACCCAACGAGAGGAAACAATATCCTAGACATCATCTTGACTACAAATGATAACCTAGTCAACAACGTTGAAATAGGACCTGAGTTTAGTTCCAGTGATCATCGAATTATACAGTTTAATATTACTACTGAAAAAGTAAAAGAAACGAAGAGCAAAGAAAAGGTCCCAGATTATCGTAGAGCTAATTTCAGCATGCTCAGAGCGCTACTTGCAACTTCAGATTGGAATCAAATGTCTGAAACTGATAACATAAACCAAGCATGGGAAATATTCACCAAAAAATTTAACGAAGTGGTAAAGTCATGTGTGGAAATAGTAAACCAAAGTGGTGGTCCAGTGAAATTAAAAGTAACTTAATAGCTAAAAAACAGGCATACCATAAATATAAAGCTACACAAAATAATGATGATAAATTACAGTACAATAATCTACGTCGCATATCGAAAAGACTTATTAAACAAAGCAAAAGAGCACTGGAGATCCACATTGCTAATACGTGCAAATCAAATCCTAAAGAATTTTACAGTTACATTAGAAAGAAAAAGGTTATGACTACATCAATAGGTCCTCTAAAAACAAACAATGGCAAACACACTGAAAATGAGGTCGAAATGGCAAACATTCTAAACGATTACTTTGCGTCTGTTTTTACAGTAGAAAACATCACCAGAAACCTACTGCTACCCACAAACCAAGCAAATAGCACAGTCCTTAGTAACTATGGTATCCATAATAACGATATCCTTTCAGCCATAAATAGTACGAACATAAACAAAACCCCTGGCCCCGATAAAATATCACCGAGAATTCTCAAAGAAGCAAAACATGAGTTACTGCTGCCACTCTCTGTCTTATTCAATAAATCATTAAGTACTGGGAAAGTTCCATGCGAATGGAAACAAGCAAATGTAACAGCAATTTTCAAAAAAGGAAATGAGTCGCACCCAGGAAATTACAGACCAATCAGCTTAACATCAGTAGTGTGCAAGTTAATGGAAAAAATCATGAGATAAAATAGTTAATTATCTGGACGAAAATAATATAATTAAAGACTCGCAGCATGGATTCAGACATCGTCGTTCATGCTTAACTAACTTACTGGACTTCTTCCATGATGTTTACAAATCATACGATGACTCAAGAGCAGTAGATATAATTTACCTCGACTTTCAGAAAGCATTTGACACTGTCCCTCACAAGCGTCTCATGAGAAAAACAGAAGCACATGGAATAAAAGGAAATACGCAAAAATGGTTACAAGACTGGCTTTCAGACCGAAAACAGCGAGTTGTGATAAATGGAAAGGAATCCAAATGGCGTAATGTGATCAGCGGCGTTCCCCAAGGCTCAGTACTTGGACCAATACTTCTTATTATCTATATAAATGATATTGATGAGGGTCTAAATTGTAAAGTATCCAAATTTGTAGATGATACTAAAATAACCAGTAAAGTCACTTCAGAATTACAGTGGCAGCAGTTACAAAATAACCTTAATACTTTAGCAAGCTGGGCAGAAAAATGGCAAATGATATTCAACACAGAAAAATGTAAAGTAATTCGAATTGGAAGTAACAACGTCCATGCGAATTGCAAAATGAACAATATTCAGTTATCAAGTACAGACAATGAAAAGGATCTTGGTGTGATAATATCAAATGACCTAAAACCAAGCCAGCAGTGTACCGAGGCGGTTAAAATTGCATACAAGCTGGTGGGTTTTATTGGAAGAACTTTCAAGTTTAAATCGGAAAAAGTCATACTTGCCTTGTACAACTCACTAGTGCGCCCCCATCTTGAGTATTGTGTGCAATCCTGGTCTCCGCACTACAGAAAGGACATTGAAAAATTAGAGAAAATTAAGCGAAGAATCACAAAAATGATACCATGACTTAGAAACAAACCATATGAGGAACGCCTTGAAGAACTTAAATTATTTAGCCTAAAGAAGCGCAGGTTAAGAGGGGACCTTATTGAAGTTTTCAAAATCATGAAGGGATATGACAACTTAGACATGAATAAATTTTTTGATATAGACCGGTCGAGTCAAACCAGAAGTAATGGCTGCAAAATTATGGGAAAGCAATTCCAATCCCATGAAGCAAAGTACTTCTTCTTTAACAGAGTTGTAAATATCTGGAACAGAATACCCTCAGATACCGTGAACAGTATCTCAATTGAGACATTCAAAAACAAATTAGACAAGTATTTGCACGAGAATCCTCAGCTGACTCTTTTTCCGTCCGAATAACTTGCTTTTATAGCTACGGTACATGTAAGTTCATGCCCCTTTTGTCTACAAGACACCCCATAAACAACGTACCCGTACATAGTGTTGCGTCACGTTATTATACATTTTTCAATTTATTCAGTGCAAACAAAGCAACATAAGCACAGATTAGGATCTGCAGAGATAACCCTGAGTTAACGGTCACTACTCTTACTTTCGACCTGTGATGGGCTGTGGATCACTCAGGCTCCCTGTTAGTCAAGCGACCACCATCAGGATTTTTTTAATGTACCAGGGGTCACTGCTTCAGGATGAAACTTGTGTACTTGTCCCATATGGGAGAGTTCCTTGTCTCAGTGGAGTGAATGGAGCTAGGGCCTGATTGACTGCTGCCTACCTTAAAAGCACCAGGCAAGGCTGCCGCACCACCCCTAAACATCCACACTGTGCAGTCCCCTCGTGTCTACAGGACACCCCGTAAACTTAACATAGCGTCACGTCATGTCATAATACATTTTTCGATTTACCCAAAGGAAATGAGGTAATATACAGTAAGCACAGATTAGGATCTGCACAGATAACCCTGAATTAACAGTCAATACTCTTACTTTCGACCTGTGATGGGCTGTGGATCACTGAGGGTCCTTGTTAGTCAAGTGACCACCGTCGGGATTTTTTTAATGTACCACGGGTCACTGCTTCAGGATGAAACTTGTGTACTTGTCCCACATGGGAGAGTTCCTTGTCTCAGTGAAGTGAACGGAACTAGGGCCTGAATGACTGCTGCCTACCTAAAAAGCACCAGACAAGGCTGCCGCACCACCCCTAAACATCCACTCTGTGCATTGCACATCCGCACTGTGCACTGTGCAGTCCCCTTTTATCTAAGACACCCATCTTATATATTTTTCAATCTCCCCAATGTAAAGAAAGCAATGTAAGCACAGATTAGGATCTGCACAGATAACCCTGAGTTAACGGTCACTACTCTTACTTTCGACCTGTGATGGGCTGTGGATCACTCAGGCTCCCTGTTAGTCAAGCGACCACCATCAGGATTTTTTTAATGTACCAAGGGTCACTGCTTCAGGATGAAACTTGTGTACTTGTCCCATATGGGAGAGTTCCTTGTCTCAGTGGAGTGAATGGAGCTAGGGCCTGATTGACTGCTGCCTACCTTAAAAGCACCAGGCAAGGCTGCCGCACCACCCCTAAACATCCACACTGTGCAGTCCCCTCGTGTCTACAGGACACCCCGTAAACTTAACATAGCGTCACGTCATGTCATTATACATTTTTCGATTTACCCAAAGCAAATGAGGTAATATACAGTAAGCACAGATTAGGATCTGCACAGATAACCCTGAATTAACAGTCAATACTCTTACTTTCGACCTGTGATGGGCTGTGGATCACTGAGGGTCCTTGTTAGTCAAGTGACCACCGTCGGGATTTTTTTAATGTACCACGGGTCACTGCTTCAGGATGAAACTTGTGTACTTGTCCCACATGGGAGAGTTCCTTGTCTCAGTGAAGTGAACGGAACTAGGGCCTGAATGACTGCTGCCTACCTAAAAAGCACCAGACAAGGCTGCCGCACCACCCCTAAACATCCACTCTGTGCATTGCACATCCGCACTGTGCACTCCCCTTTTACCTAAGACACCCGTCTTATATATTTTTCAATCTCCCCAATGTAAAGAAAGCAATATAAGCACAGATTAGGATCTGCACAGATAACCCTGAGTTAACGGTCACTACTCTTACTTTCGACCTGTGATGGGCTGTGGATCACTCAGGCTCCCTGTTAGTCAAGTGACCACCATCGGGATTTTTTTAATGTACCAGGGGTCACTGCTTCAGGATGAAACTTGTGTACTTGTCCCACATGGGAGAGTTCCTTGTCTCAGTGGGGTGAACGGAGCTAGAGCCTGATTGACTGCTGCCTACCTTAAAAGCGCCAGGCAAGGCTGCCACACCATCCCTAAACATCCACACTGTGCAGTGTGTAGCTTCCATGTTATGTCCACAGACTTCCCATTAACTCAATGTAACGGTTTATAAAGTCATGCCGTAACTATTATTTTATTTCTTTACTTTCTCTTTCAGGTTACTCAATCGGGTAGCTTATAGATAAAGTATTATAGAAGGTGACTTTTCCTTTCCAGTGTTTCCTATAAAATTTCCATGTCAGTTTTTCCATGCTGCATGGTGGTGGAGGGTTTGGTGGTGGGGGGAGCCTTCATGCTTTACTATCGTTATCCTTCAGCATGTAGAGTTAGATCTTGTAGTCATAGTTTTCTCTGTAACAAGCAGCCTCGAAAGGACCATAAGGTCTGTTGCTGTTTGCTTTCCTGTGTAATCCTGTGTAATCCTCTTCTTCCTCCTCCTCCTCCTTCCCTTTCTTCTCCAGCACTCCTCTTACTTCCTCTTCCTCTTCCTTTCATTCGACGCTTCTTCCTCTCATAACGTTTCTTCTCCTGCCCCGAATCTTGTCCTGCCCCAATTCTTCTGTTTCTCCTTCCCCTTTATTTTCCAGTACTCCTTCTCCTTTCTTTTCTTCTCCAGCACTCCTCTTGCTTCTTCCTCTCCTTCTCTCGCCAGGCAATTCATCCCCTCATGGCATTTCCTTTCCTGTCCCAATTCTTCTCTTTTTTCTCCTTCCTCCTTCTTCTTCAGTCCTCTCCTCCCCCTCCTCCTCCAGGCAGAGTGGGTCGCCTTGTCTCAATCAGTCGCTGGAGGAAGCTGCTAATGAGGCAGGCCACGCTACATCTCACATCCTACTTCTCCTGTCACACCAGTATCTATGCTCTGGACATTTTAACTTGGCCTAAAATTGCCATCTCTCCATCTTGAATCATGGTTTGTAACGAGATATTAACAACTGAATATAGTGCTATACACTCTTCACTCTAACTCTTTGCCTGAACGGTTCCTGGCGTAATGTACTGCTTGAAAATTATTCTTGTGGAGTTGTATGAGAAGATGGTATAGTGTATTGTGTGGTGTGGCGTGGTGTTGTGTTGTAATAGCTTTGCTAAGTACAGGTAGCTAAAATATATGGAAGCAAAATACCTCGTATCCAAAAAATTGTTAGGCGGGAGATAACAAGAATCAAGTGAAAAAGACATGATGCTGCTGAGTGAGTGAACATATTTTATGTCATGAACTACATAGTCTCAAGCCATGTTCATTACTTCAAGCGGTTTGTTTTATGGAGAGAGAGAGAGAGAGAGAGAGAGAGAGAGAGAGAGAGAGAGAGGATGAAAATGTGGGTGAGTGTGAGTGAGAGTATGGGTGAGAATGGGCATAAGTGTGGGTAAGAGTGTTGGTGTGTGTGTGGGTGAGAGTGTGGGTGTGAGTGGACGACGCAAAGTGAGAATGAGAGTGAGTGAGAATGAGAGATAGTGATAGTGAGTGTTCGCGTGCTTATGAATGCACATACACTAGTGTATACTCTGCTCACTTTACCTTGGCCTAAAATTTCTATTCGTCCATATTGAATTTTGAGTTATAACAATAGATTAACCCTAGAAACGGAATATGATGCTAGTCACGAAGATGTGATCCAGAAATAATGTAGTCACAGTATTATCTTTTTCTGTTACTGAGTTACGTGAAATAAGCTGCAAAAAGGTGAAAATTTGGGCCAGGTTAATGTGAATGAACTATAGTACCTATTTACGAGCGAGCGAGCGCAGCGAGCGAAGCAAGCAAGCATACGAGTAGTAATGCGATGTTTACATGCAGCTGAGAAATAAGCGAACCGTCGCGACCCGGCCCGGCCCGACAAGCCACGACCCTTCCGCGATGGTTTTCATAGGCTAATAACCTTTCTATATGTGAGACAGAGAAGAGATTCTTTCGCCAGGTAGTAGATATATTCAATAGATTTTTATTTTAGCTATATACTTACTCATGAGACCAACGAAACCCCTTGGAATCCCAGCTTTCCAAGGGAATGTACCGAGGGCTTCAACTGACATGCTCCACTATGAAATCTATTTTTAAAGCACTTGAAAGTGACATATGCAAGGTGTGAGATATTTTTCACATTCAAATGTTGATTGCACTCGCGTGCGCACTTATATATATGTATGGGTGTGTGTATGAGTGTGCGTATGACTGCACGTGTGTGTGAGAAAGAGAAAATGTAAGAAAGTAAATATGTTAGCTTAATTCTTCTTCTGTTCTTGTTCAACTACCTCACCAGAAATGTTGAAAGTTTACACCAAGATGAAATTATGTTGAAAGGCGCATGAACAAACGCTCGCACGCTCGTCACGCGCTCACAAGGCGCACTTTACTGGCAGTACACAAGGTTGTCTCCACTTGAAGACTCGAATTCTGTATCAGCCTATCTCACTCACTCCTCACACACTGTATACACACTACACATTGGCCACTATACCTTGAGTACACCTTCCCTTCTTCTCTCTCTCTCTCTCTCTCTCTCTCTCTCTCTCTCTCTCTCTCTCTCTCCAGTGCTCTTGTTCATCCTCTCAAAATCTCCCATTTTTCCACCTCCTTCATCTCCAACTTTCCCTCTTTCCCACTCTCACTCTCGTTGAATAGCCTGCAAGACACTTCACCTGCTGATGACACACACACACACACACACACACACACACACACACACACACACACACACACACACACACACACACACACACACACACACACACACACACACACACTCTCTCTCTCTCTCTCTCTCTCTCTCTCTCTCTCTCTCCTCTCCCCTAGGGATGTTTCAGAAATAAATACTTGCAGATAGGACTTTGCATCATCTAGAATCGGATAAATTACTCTATGAGTCAACACAGAATGATATTAATCGTCCACTGTAAACTACCAGAATTATGTGCATATGACGACTGCAGGGTAATCAACATTATCATTTATCTGTTCTTCTTTAACGTGTTCGATAAAGTTCTTCACTGAAGTGGCTGGCAAAACTTCGTGCGCTGGAAACTATGAATGTGCTAACCTGATGGATTGAGAATTGACATTTTGCTAGTTGAGCTGCAAGGAAGTTGAAAATATCGGCACTGATAATTTTCGTTGCACCAACACTGCAAGGTTAAAAATAGAGGAATATCGCATGAAAATAGTGTTTACATAATAGCAAGCTTTTGCTAAATAATGTTAATGCTTTCATTTATCCATAAATAAAGGAAATAATATGTAATTTCTTAAATACTGAGTACAGATGGACTGTGTTCGAAACACAAGTTCCTTTTTCCGGCAAAATGGAAGTATAATATTGTTTAGCAAACACTATAATGTATGAGCTGTTCACATGATTTTTTTTTCTCTAATTTTAATGTGATTTGTGCTACGAAACTGATCAGTGTCGATAATTTCAACTTCCTTGTAGCCCAACACTCCCAAGTTGCTATCTGGCTGACCGATCTGCGAAAGAGAGTAGTCAACGAAAAACCTTTTGCCCTGCATCATTTCCAAATAAGATGCCTCAGAGTTCAGTTTTGGGTCCACTGTTGTTTATCATTTACGTCAGTGATAGAGACAGAAACATTGTCAGCCAGTGTGAAGTTTGTTGATGATGCAAAGCTAGGTGATAATGCTTCGTCACTCAGAAAGGTAGAAGTGCTATATGGGAATTAAGTTAATATATGGGAGTGGTCAGACTGGTGTGCGAATGCCGTTCTTGACCTCGACAGGTGAAAGATCAGGGACATACAGTATGTCATATAAATCCCTGAGCCAACTACACCTTATTAGGATGTGGAATAAACAGTATTGACTTTGAGATAATCTTTGGTTGCTTCTGAGCTGTGGTCTCAAGATCGACTAAGAGATTACTAAAGTAAGAGAAAAAGCCCAGAGGCTTCTAGACTATGTAAACAAGTAATTTAGGTACAGATAAAAGGAAATTGTTCTCTCTCTGTACAAATCTCTTCTAGAATGTGCTGTGCAGTTCTAATTGCTGACTCTGAAGAAAGATATCGTGAGGCTTGAGAGAGTCCAGGCATCGGCTACTAAACTGATCCCATCCATGAGGCACAGAAATACTATGGAAGGCTACAGTCACTAAGAAGCTTCTCCTTTGAGTTGAGAATTTGCTTGGTGAAATCGTCGAGGTTTTCAGAGTCCTTCGTGGATCTGAAAACATCGGCTGGCATCAAGTATTATGTTGTCTTGAACCAGTAACACCATAATGTATTAGGTAAATTTTTCATATCCAACATCAGCAGTACCTGGAACAGACTGCCAGAAGAGTAGATTGAAAGGTCCATAATAGAGTTGTTCAAAACACGGTCATGCAGTTTTATTTAGCATAATTTTGTTGTAGATCGAGTGTTGTCTCCTTTCTTTTAAACTTCCCAACCCGACCTTCTTTGCCAGGGTTAGGTTTAGGCTGCTTCCTTTTCCGTGACAGCACTAACATCGGAAGACGTGGCTAAGTAGACATTCATCTTTGCTTCACTCTTCCTTCACTGTTGAAATGGCAACGGGTACTGGTAACTTCATTCATTGATACCCCTTCAAATACTTGAGTTTGCAACACCGTGTACCCCCCCCCCATCTCTCTCTCTCTCTCTCTTTCTGTGTGTGTGTGTGTGTGTGTGTGTGTGTGTGTGTGTGTGTTGTGCGCGCCTGCGCGTGCGTGCATGCATGCACGCGTGTGCGCTGTTCGTTTAAAAGGATGCTTTCCGAAGTGTAGAGGTTATATACCGCTCACTGTATCAGCCTTTATTAAGTGAGATCCTTCTTATACTAAGATTACTTAATGTTTGCTTTATTATTTTTGCCTCCAGACGATGTTATTCAGAGCTGGTGAGCATTTTCGAACTGACTGCTCTAGATGTCACCTTCATGAATACCTTCATTATTATACTCTTTTTACTTTAACTTATCCTAAACAAAATCGTTCCATATTAACTCCTGAGCTGCAAGAACGGACTGACACGAGAACATGATGCTCACCACGAAGAAGTGTTATGGAAGGGATACAGAGCCACGGCATTGTTTTTTTCGCCACTGAATTATGTGGCATCGGCTGCAAAAATACGAAAATCTGGACCAACTTAGAAAGTCAATATAAGTCTTTACTAAATTAATTGAGCTGTCTGGTGAATAGCAAAGATGGTGAATTTACTGGAAATAAAGAAGGAAAATAAAGGTAAGCGGATTCCTTTCAGTGTAATGACATATTTTGTTTAATTTTTTATTGACGATTCCAGACGGTTATATTCAGCTAATGAAAGGCCACATGAAGTGAAAGTGTAGAGACCAATACCGTAGTAAAGATGCTGTGGTGCAGGAGTTGAAGTAAATAGAATCACAGGATGGATGACAGTATCTCTTAAATCTGATGGATTAGAGAGAGAGAGAGAGAGAGAGAGAGAGAGAGAGAGAGAGAGAGAGAGAGAGAGAGAGAGAGAGAGAGAGAGAGAGAGAGAGAGAGAGAGAGAGAGAGAGAGAGAGAGAGAGAGTATGCATGTCTCACTCTTTACCCAGTACAGTTTTTGTGTTGTTTTATGTCCCCAGCGACCTTAATTCATCATGTCGTCGCGCCACCACCAAAACCCTGCAGCGGACTCCGTAACGAGAGAGCGAGCGAGAGAGAGAGAGAGAGAGAGAGAGAGAGAGAGAGAGAGAGAGAGAAATCAATGGTCCAGCAGTTTTGAAACGATTCAGATGAGACTACTTTACGTGAAATGACTGTGAGTCAGTCAACGACGATGAGAAGCAGTTGGGGGATCAAAGTCAGGATTACAGCAACAAGTCAAATTAAGTAGCTTTGATCCAGTATGAACTGCACTTAGTGGAAATGTTAAAGGTTAGGCAAGAATGAAGACAAAGGATTTTGAGGACAACTGGTCGAAGGTGAAGGCCACGGGGTATAGTCAAATTGGCCTGCTTTGCCCTTAGACCATTCTTAAGGCGCGGGTGTTGTACTATCTAATCGCTCCGTGAAGATTAGTGCAATGATCAGCACTAACAACTGTTGATAATTGTTTTTCTTAACTTTGTAGTAATGAAAGGTCAAGAAAATTAGTTTATAATAAGTTTATACGTAATGCTTTTTGCTTCAGTCAGCCTTAACTCTGTGCCTATGATCCGTCTTCTCATCAGCTTAGGAGGCTTACTATATAATTTATATTCTAACCTGGACAAAATTTGCCATCTCTTTATCTTGAACACTGACTCACAGCAAGAGATGAATACTAGAATATGATGTGAGTCTCGAGAAAGTGCTATGAAAAGAACGTGGAGCCATGGCATTATTCCGCCACTGAGTTACATAGAATAAAATTCTGGAACAAGATAAAATGACTATAGCATCTCCTTCTTATTAGTTTACTTTTGCATATAGTGCATTATGGCCCACTTCACTCGAACATTTTTTTTTTCTGTTTTTTCGCCCGGAAAATGGCTTGCATCGTGGCGCGGGTCTATAGGAGTCATCCACCAACTGCGGGAAAAAAAAGAAAAGAAAAAATGACAGCTAACCTAAACAATGATAATACCATTCTGAAGTACGTTAGCTATCGGACAACACACAGATTTTTTTTCTTTTAACTATATGGTGTACAAAATAATACTTTGAATATTTTCCGAGCGCGATTTCACAGTAGAACTTTTTGTGTGTAATTGCTTTCTCCCAACGCACAGCCATACTTCATTTGCCTAGACAAACGAAATTGTGCAGTGTTAGACCTCCACCCAGACCAGGTTTTAGGCTGGATGGGACCCCAAGAGGACACCCTCAACTTGGGAAATCTGTCTCCCAGTATCACAAGCAGCGCTATTACTCACACCCATGGTATTTACCTCACAAAATGAAATTATGTAGTGGAAGACTTCCACCCAGACCAGATTTTAATCAGGATGGGACCCCCGGATGCCACTCATCATAAGGGGAGGGCAGTCCCAGGGATCCTGAGCATTACTGATATGCGCAGCAAATTTTACAGTGATATACCTCCACCCGGACCAAGTTATAGGAAGGTTGGAACCTTCAGGTGCTGCCCAGTTGGCGACAGCTTCCACAGGTACTGACCAATATAGTGTAGATTACATTAATTAAGCTATCAGACAACATAAAAAAAAAAATGTTACTAATTTTCTTGGAAGTATTTCTTTTACATTAAATGAACCTGTCTCTGATTTATGGACTTAATTTACTTCATGAGGGATTTTCATAAATGAAACACTTAGAAGAAACTAATCCCCGCAAATTATCTTAGGTAATTTTGATTTTGCACAGTAGTGTTATTCTCATATCTGTGAAGCCCCCCCCCAAAAAAAAAAAAAAAAATGCTGAAAGGAAAATACTCACAACGACATAAGTTCTGACAAAAAAGAAATATTCACGGATCAAAATCAAGTACTGAGCCTACAGAATTTTTTTTTTTTTTTAAGTCTTGTCTTTCAGTTGATTTGTTCAGTATTCTGCTTTGGAAAAGACTGGACGGTGGATGTATGGATAAAAGATGTGTTAATGACTGTGCGACGTATTTCACTGGGCATGTAGTTGATAGGTCCCCCACCTTTGTGTCTTCTCTCTCCTCGTATTTGACTCCTACCTCTCCCCATCCTTATAGATGGGGGAAAAATGGCCAGGATGATGCTGATGTTGATAACAATGTTTCTGGATCCTACGAGTACTTCACCCCATCCTTAGGTGGGAATAAAAATGGTCAAGATTTTGACGATGATGATGATGATGATTCTGCATTCGCCTCACCTCATCCTTAAGTTGGAAAAAGAGATCTTGATGATGATGATGATGATGATGATGATGATGATGATGATGTATTCATATATTAAGTTCTTTAGATACCAAGAGGTTTTATGGCTTTTTAAGAACTTATTATCAGTAACCTATGCAGTAGTAGTTGTAAACCCAGGCATATCTGAGTTTGAACCCGGTGGACTGCAGGTCTCACCACTCGGTAATGTGTGATAGTGATTCGCAGCGTTACTTATCATACTCATGCATCAGCTACTTTTCTTCTTGCTACACATCACCGGTCAACATGATACCAGGCGTTAGTGCATTTCAGCAAAGGAAGATTTAAGATTATGTGACCAGCCCATCCTCAGTTTTTCGCAGACAAATTCGTTTTACGCACCGTCACAGATTACTAAATGGAACATCATAGTTTTTGTTTTTTCCCTCCTTTTTCAGCATGCTTGATTGATGTGCATCAGGTCCAACAATCTTATCAAGAGTCATAGCAGAGATGAACCTCGCATGTATGAATGGGACCCAGAAATCAAAAGACACAACCAGTGGAAGACATCAGTGCCACCGAGATCCAAAACAGATGGTCAGTCAAGAACATAGCAAGTTCAAGCTATTTGCGTTTCTTACATAGAAGAAACTGTGCAGCTTGAAATTTCTTAGTTGATACACTTCTGTTACTTTAACTTTCTTCCTGGAAGTTTTGAAACACTTGTATCAGGCAGTGTGATGCAAATGACATAAAAGCTGGATGGTGAGTGGAGGTTTAGCATGACAACACACCCTGCCACGCTGCACTCGCCCAGAAAATTCTAGCTGAGGAAAAATTCCATTACTCCTATGTCCACCTTTGTCACTTGCTTAAAACCTTGGGATTTCTGGTTGTTCCCCAAACTGAAGCTTATGATGAAAGAACATTGTTTAACACAATTGATGACATCTAATCTAAAACAACGAGCGTCCTGAAGAGCATCAAGAAAGAAGAGTTCCAGTGATGCTTCCATCAGTGACAGGAACATAATGCGTGGATATAGGAAGCGAATACTTTCAAGCAATAACTTTAGTACTGTATACAGTATGTCTAATGATCAATAAAACTAATATTGCTAGCCATTACAGAACCTCTTGATCACAACTTATCATTGATCATATACTGTAATTCTAATTTATATACCGGTATTTATAGATGTGTGTGTGTGTGTGTGTGTGTGTGTGTGTGTGTGTGTGTGTGTGTGTGTGTGTGTGTGTGTGTGTGTGTGTGTGTGTGTGTGTGTGTGTGTGTGTGTGTGTGTATACAAAATATCCAGTGTTTAACGAAACAGTACACCAGTAACCACTGGGGGTTGAACAGACGACACTTCGAATTCGGGTGTGATCGATGTCCTCTGTGGAGGTGTTTTGGCTGCCACGCCATCGGTATACAAGTGTCAATGTGCCCAGTGAGCTAAGGTGCTATTGACATATACACACATACTTTTCTATCATTTTATCAATAGACTTTCATACGATTATTTTGGTAATTCCACACTAACCAAAAAAAGAAAAAAAAAAGAAAAAACGAAAAGAGTCCGATGAAATGACACTCACAGACAGCAATCTCATCACACCCCCAGGCAAAGCCCCTTCCCCCACATGCTGCAGAGCCCTCCACCCCCACACCATGTACAGGCCCCATCCCCACCCTAATACCCAGTACAGAGGGATGTATTGATCTGGGCAAGATGTCACGAGGGGAGCGATACTGCCAAATTACTGGTCGTCACGAGCACAATGGAAGGAGTGAGGAGGGTAACAGGAGGAAGGAAGGAAGAAAGAAGAGCTGTAGAAAATAGGGAAGGGAGTGAGAGATGAATGGGGAAGGATGGAGGGGAAGAGTGGGAGGAAAAAAGAGAGAAAGGCCACAATTGAGGGGAGGAAGGGAAGAAGAGGAGTATAAAGGGGGGAAGAGGGTTGGAGATGAAGGGGGGAATGAAGTGGGTCGAGGGAGTAATGGGACTGTCTGATGCGACTACTGTATTTTTCATATCCCGTCCGGACCCGGTTTAGTGGATTAATCCATTTTCTGTGAATAGGAACTTTTATTTATTCCTTTTTATTTCTATGAGATTTTATTCAGCTGAGGAAAGATTTTCAGACACGAAAGAGTGAGATATCAGTCCCTTTCTAAGTTCCATGAAATCGTCTGAAGTTAGCTTTGTATAATTATTGTTGCATAACTGCTACACTGTCGTATCTTTAAATTTTTTTAACTAACGTTGGACTCCTGTGTACAACATGGCAAGCTTCTCTCGTAGTTTTTTATTCAGGGAATGGTTGGAAACCACAACATGTTGCCCATTCCAAAAAAACTGAACAAAATAGGACAGAAATCAAGATCCGTTCAGTTCCAGAAGCATAATCACATTGAACCTCTCAAATTGTTGGATTTCTCTCGGATGAAATAAGTCGTCCTAAGTTGGCCTAAGCACCATCCCTGGGTATATCAATAACAAAGGAAATGTTATTCAGAAATGGTTGCATCCATTGACAGTATGATTTCTCTTATTAGAATGAAATCTTTTGGTGTTAATCTAAATAAATTACGACAGTGCACAGATCGTAACGACAGGGTTAAAACCAATTGATTAATGAAGCACGAACGTAATCACTGCCAGGATATCCTTTTAGGTCCGGTGTATTGTGTTACTGTGTGTGTGTGTGTGTGTGTGTGTGTGTGTGTGTGTGTGTGTGTGTGTGTGTCATTCTGCCTGACAGCGTATGAAAAAAAGTTTGATAATCCATGACAACCACCGAAATCACCTAAAATCATCCCCGCTAATGCAAGTACATCTGTCATGAATGGGGTAACTATAGCGTGTATTCAGTGTGGGTGGTAGGTATTGGTGCCCAAGTGGTGACATGTAAACAAATGTGGCACGTGGGATTCTGACGTAGGTCTTGGTGACTGGACTATGAAGTTTATGCTCAGAATCGGACTCATAAAAACAAGTCAAACACAATCAAAAGGCGCATACCTTAGCCAACGTCAATACTAGACAACTCAGATCACCATAATTTACTAAATCTTCCCACATATCCACAAAATTTCATAGAAATCAAACAATAACTTTCTGAAGTCTTGTGGACAGGGTGCATACATAACCTCCTCCAACTTCGTTGGGAGAGGTAACAAGTACATAAGGCCTACAGTGAGTGGAGACATATGGAGCTTCATTAGAATAAAGTACCATATGGGGACTGAGGAGGTGTGGAGGAAGTAGGAGTAAGGTTGGTGGGGGGGCTAGTGGGTGGGGGGAAGGAACATAAGGAGCAGGTCCAGGTGTTTGTGTATTGTTTTCTGGATGCAAGTGTTGTGCAGGTGTAATGGGTCCAGTTTTTGCAGGAACTGCACTGAACTGAACCCTTTGTCTGTCGGCTCGAAGTGATAGGTTTTAAGCAAGTTGGACATATGTATTTGATGGTGGGCCCTGGATTGCTCTCGATGTCCCCGGCTAGAAGAAGTTGTCGAGAAATTACCACTGAGGAGTATTTCTCGGTGTAAAAATATCGGTGTTGTTGTGAGTGTTGTGTTGAGAGATGTGGTACTTGCCCGGGCAACCGAAGCCACTCCCAGGTTCTCGGGCCCCGTGAGGGGCCTGGAGAAGGGGTTGCGGTGGTTTGGTCCCCATGCTGTCCTCCTCTTCTGCTTCGACGGCCTCTTGGGGGGTAGACCCGCGGCGAAGACGCCACCGCTCCAGGTCCGTGTTGATGGTATTAAACAAAGATTAAATATACAGTACAGAAAGACAGACATTGGGTTATAGATAGGTAGGTAGGTAGGTAGATAGATAGTTAGATAGACAGGCAAATCGGCTGAGTGTAATAAGACCTAAACTAAATTACCATCATTATAATGAGAAATCAATCCCTTAAAGCCAGCAATGTTGCACTTAGGCCACCACCGGCGATTGTATTAACCTTGGCAAGAGCAGCCAACAGACGTGGGGCCAGTGAAGACTTTGACTAACCCCTCCCATTCTAAAGGCCATTCTAAAAAAAAAAAAAAAAAAGATAAACAAGTATATAAATAAACAGAATAAATTAAACTAGTCGAGTTAGGGAATAAAATGTAAAAACACGTCAGCGTAGTAAAATGGTAAACTCTGAATAATAAAATTATTTCTACTAAAAGACAGTTCCTTCATTCACTCTTTCACTGCAATGGCGTTGTTGTTGTCGTTGTTTATATTTTCTCTATCCATTTACAAAATTGTACGGCTTATGGATAGGTAGAGGGAGAGAGAGAGAAAGAGAGAGAGAGAGAGAGAGAGATCCCCGTATGTCTACATGCATTTTTTTTTTTTTTGGAAATAAGTCATAGGGGAATACCCCCCCTGGTGGGAACCGCCTTGTCGTGGTGGGGGGGCTTGCGTGTCCCTGTGACCTGGCGAGCGAGGCTAGAGGGGGCTTCGGCCCCTGCTCCGCCCCTCTTGGGGGAGAGGGCTACCCATGCTAGTAAGGTCGTCAGTGAGAGACCAGACTAAATGGTTCCTGGAGTTAGGCTGCCAGTGTGGGTCAACAGTGCCGCCCGCCAGAGGGATCACCTTCTGGGGTTGTCCTGTGTTGGATGGTTGGGTGTCTGGGCTGGGATGCGCTGGGGAAGGGGGTCTTAGCTCCTCCGTGGGCAAACTTTCGTATCATGTGGGGTTTCTTCTTAAACCGAGAAGCCCCCATGGGAACGAGGTACCCCGCTCGCGGCGGCCAGCGCTCGGTCCCCTCGTATTCCCGGTAGGCGGTTGCTCCTGGCCCCTGGAGCCATTTATTATTAACCCATTATATATGGATATCAACACTAAAAATACCTTTGGTCCTCGAGGGGAGGTCGACCAGACCCTCGAGACGTCACCCTCTGGTCGTGATGGTGATTCTTTGCAAGTGCAGGCTGGAGCTTGCACTCCTGCTGCTGCTACTAATGATGCTGGTGGACCCCGCGAGTCACCTATCAAGTCTTCCGAGATTCCTTATAATCTGGATACGCTTAAGCTGATTAATGTGTTTACATCTCTTTCCTACCGTGCCATTCACTCTCTTTTCAAACCATTTGGAACAGTTGTTCGTATCCGTCTAAGATATGATGATGACTGTAGGTCCAATCGGTGTTATGTGACCTTTACTTCTGGCAGTGCTGCCAAAGTCGCTTTTGAGGCAAGGAATTCCCTTTCTCTAGGGGAGGCCAACTGTATTGTTGAGCTGATCCGATCAAACAACGTAATGGATTGTGAAAATGACTATTGCCCCAACATCTTTGATGATGCTGAAGAGCGAGTTCCTAAGGTGCGCCACGCCCCCACACCTTACTGGTTTGTGGCATATTATAGAGAAGGGAGAGGAAACTTCATCCACGCTGCTAGGTATCTAGAGAAAGAAATTGGAGTGCTTCCTGAGGGCAACCTCAAGAAGTATGGTAAAGGAGTGTTAGTTCGAGCAAAGGATCTGACACAGGCCATGATGCTTCTCCATCTACCTTGCCCTTCTGACGGCCTCTTTGAGGCCATCAAACCTCATCGAACATTCAATTACAGCAAAGGGCGTGTCTATAATCAGGATTTGTATGCTTTTTCAGAAGATGACATTCTTGATTTGTGCCCTGATAATGTCCAGCGAGTATCGAAGATCAGAGGAAATAGTAACATGATCGTCTTCACCTTTTATGGTCCTTATCTCCCAGATCGTGTTAAAATTGGCCCTCTGTCCCTTCAAGTAAAACCTTTTGTTGACCGTCCCCTGCAGTGTTACTCATGTTATGAGTTTGGTCACGGGAGGAAGAACTGTACAAATCACCCCCGGTGCGGTCATTGCTCTGCCCTGGACTCTCATCCTACTATTGAGTGTCAGTCGGATCCCTATTGTTTTTACTGCAGGGAGGCTCATTCCCTAAGTTCTCAACAATGTAGGAGGTACCGCCTTGAGCAGGATATTCTTCAGTTGGCTAACTCACAGTTCATTAGCCTGGGTAGTGCCAGACGGGAACTTCTGTTTAGACAAGAGAAGGATGGTGGGGCTAAGACATTTGCCTCCTCCCTCTGCCCTAATTCTTCCAACTCCACATCTGGTTCGGCTTCAGCACCTTCTCACCTTCCTCAACCAACAAAAGTTTCTTCCCGCTCTCTTCCGATTGCTTCTTATATTCCTGTCCGGAATAAGTTTTCCGGTTTGTCAACCGTGTCAGATAGGCCCTCCACAGCATCCTCATCTGAAAGACCGGAAACATTAACTACAAGAGTTCATGCCGTAGAAGTCCATGCCCCCATGGATTCTCCAACAAGAACACCTAAAATATTTACATCGCATCAGAGGCACCTTGGACGTTCATGTGAAGCAGTTGACTCAACAGGCATTTGTCCTAGCCCGTCAGTTGTTTCTCCTGAATCATCAGCTGCCCCCTCTGTTGAGTCCTCAGAGTCTACAAAGACAATCACACATATATGTTCTCCGACTAAGCAATCTCCAAGTTTTTCATCTCAGTCACACCAGAAACGTCCCCGAGGGTCTACTGAGTCTCTTGACTCAACGGACGTTCCACCTAGCAAGATTCCTCTGGGAGTATCAGATGGCCATCAGCAGAAGACACCCTATTCATATATGAAACGTGCCCCTAATCGAGAGAATAAATTAAACACTGCTAGGCCTACCTTTTCTTCGGAGTCCCGTGTGCGAGTCCCGGCTGCTGCACCAGGTACTTCAGCACGAGTGCCGGTCTCCCCACTGGAGGCTCGTCAGAGTCCCCGCATTCCCGCAAAACTGTTGACATACCAAGTAAAGTTGGCACCGGGAAGTACAATTCTTGGACTCCCCCAAAACCCCGCACTAAATAGTCAACTTCAAGTTCCTCCAGTGGAAGTTCCGTCTGTAACTTCTAAGATCCCAGTCACCAAATCTGTTGTTGACAAGTCCGTGAGGAGCCGTCGTCTGCCATTGCACACTGATACCAAACGTGTGCCTTCATCTTCCCAACCGCATAAAGGAAAGGTTGGGGCTTCCGACGTTAGTAGGTAATTTTCCATTCTGACATCTTGCAGTGGAATTGTAAGGGTCTTCGCTCTAGGTCTGAGCAACTAAAAGTTTTGATACATGACTTTGATCCAGGTATCGTTTGTCTCCAGGAGACCATGTTGGGCTCTGAGGTATACAATCCTGGATTGAATTATGCCTTTCACGGGTCTCCCCCTCCGCCAGGAAATCGTGCGCATGGGGGTACAGCAATAATTGTTCACAGGTCCTTGCAGCATTCTTCTGTTCAGTTGCAGACAACTCTTCAAGCCGTTGCTATTACAGTTGTATTGGAATATTCGCTCACGGTGTGCTCCTTGTATCTTCCACCTGGTGGTGGTTTCAGTGAGCATGACATTGAAGACTTAATCCGTCAGCTTCCTGTCCCCTTTCTCCTTCTTGGAGACTTTAATGCCCATAATCCACTATGGGGTGGTACAGCTTTGGATGCTGGTGGGAGGATTATAGATGACATACTCCAATCACATAATATCTCATTTTACAATGATGGCTCTATGACTTACCACAATGTCTGTAGTGGAGCCTCCTCCGCTATTGACTTGAGCTTGTGTTCTCCCTCCATCCTAATGGATTTTCGTTGGTCAGTAAATCCCTTTCTGAATGGACGCGACCATTACCCAATCCATCCAAAGTGTGTGAAAAATGTTCCTGCTCATTCTTCTCCTAGGTGGAGGGAGCGGGAGGCTGATTGGTTGAATTACAAAAACGGTATACTTCTGGCAAGGCCTTTCGAGTCCTTCTGTAGTCACTTGGAAGCCTATGATTACTTTGTTGCTGTGATCATGGGCAGTGCCCATGTGGCCATCCCTATGTCGAAAGGTAAACCGCGTCGACCTGCGGTCCCCTGGTGGAATAAAACCTGTGCCATACTAAGGAAAATTACGAGAAAGTGCTATCGTCGTTATAAGACCAGAGCCTCAGCTGCCACGCGCCAAGTTTACCAACGTGCCATGGCAAAACAGCGTCGCTACTTTCGAAAGGCCAAGCGGGACTCCTGGGTATCTTACATCAACGGCATTAATTCCAAGACTCCCTCTAAGGTTATATGGAGGAAAATTAGAAAGCTTTCAGGCAAATTTATCCCATCTCCCAACCCGACATTGAAAATAGGTGACAACCTCATCACTGATCCTGCTGAGGTTGCGGAGACCTTAGGGAGGCATTTTGCTGATGTCTCCAAGTCCTCTCGAATATCAGGGAATGGTATTCCTGACATGCCCCCACCTTCTCCATCTTCTTCCAATGCTGCCTATAATGCTCCGTTCACACTTCGGGAACTAGAAGACGTTCTGTCATCAACTACCTCTACATCTCCAGGTGAGGACAACATCCTCTATTCAATGCTTACAAATTTGCCTGTTATGGCTACGAAGTTCCTCCTAAAGATCATTAACAAAATTTGGGAAACGGGCATTTTTCCTGCCAGTTGGAGAGTTTCCCTCATCATTCCCATCAGCAAGCCAAATAAAAATACCCTTTTGGCCACCACCTATAGGCCTATCGCATTGACCAGCTGTGTTTGTAAGATGATGGAAAAGCTAGTGAATGCAAGGTTAGTGTGGTACTTAGAATCCGAAAAGCTGCTTTCTCCTTACCAATTTGGGTTTCGGAAGAACCGTTCGACATTAGACCCCCTCCTGATCCTCTCAAATAAAATCCAGCAAAGCTTTGCCAGCCATTGTCAGACTATTGGGGTGTTCTTTGACCTCGAGAAGGCGTATGACACAACCAGGCACACTAGTATCCTTCTTCAGCTGTCTCGATATGGCATAGAGGGAAATATGTTTCGCTTTATCCGTTCCTTCTTGTCGGAACGTTACATTAAGGTTCGTGTCGGAAATGTTGTATCCAGCCCTTATAGGCAAGAGGAGGGTGTTCCCCAAGGCAGCATTCTTAGTGTCATCTGTTTTGCTGTGGCTATCAATGGAGTTCTCGATCAGATTTCCCGCCCTGTGTTGGGCTCCCTGTATGCTGATGATTTGGCAATTTGTGTGTCTGGCTACGACGCAGTTGAGATTAGTCATCACCTGCAGAAGTCCATATACACTATTTGTCGTTGGGCTGATGATAATGGTTTTTGCTTTTCACCTTCCAAGACTGTTGCAGTCCGCTTCACTAGAAGCACACGCCAGGAGGTTGTCCCACATTTAAAGTTAAACAACGACATCATCCCTTTTGAGAAGGAGGTTAAGTTTCTGGGTATGATCTTTGACTCATGTCTCTCCTGGTCACAGCACATTGATTATCTGAAGCTTAAAGTCAAGAAATCATTAAATATCCTTAGGGTGGTTTCTGGTTTTGATTGGGGTGCTGATAGGAACTCCCTTCTCAGGCTCTATAACTCTTTGTGCCGGTCACAGATTGACCACGCATGCCAAATTTATTCCTCTGCATGTAAGACTAAACTTCATGAGCTTGATGTGCTCCACAACACGGGACTACGACTGTGCTCGGGTGCGTACTGCACTTCCCCTGTGGAGAGTTTATATGTAGATACAGACCAGCTTCCTCTGGACTTACGCAGGCATGAGTTAGGGCTTCGCTACATTGCACGAATTAAGAGCAATCGTTACACCAATCCTTGTGTTGATGTTCTGTTGCAGTGTGACCCGTCTAAGTTCTGTGGTCCTAGAGCCTCTATACCATTCCAGATTCGCATGCTTCCTGTGGGTGACGCATCACTGAGGGAGCAAAAAATTGAACCAGTAAGCTACAGCAGTCTCCCTCCTTGGCTCATTCCAGAACCTAATGTGTGTCCCAAAACCATACGTAGAAAAATCTTTTCGGATGAAGAAACTAAATCAAAGTTTTTGCGTCATGACCTTCTCCACAGAGACTCAGTAAAGTTGTATACTGATGGCTCAAAGTCACCCCTTGGTGTAGGCTGTGCTGTCGTCCATAAAGGGGGTGTACGTCTTGGACGGCTATCTAATAATGCGTCTGTTCTCACTTCTGAACTAACTGCTATTGAGAAGGCTCTTGAAGAGGCTTACTCAATGCCGGGAAAGTCATTTACAATATATTCAGACTCCTATGGAAGCTTGACCGCCATTAAGCAGTTTAACACATTCCACCCTATAATAAGGAAGATTCAGTCTTGGCTTTGGCGCCTGGCTACAAAGTATAAATTTGTTTCGTTCTGCTGGATACCGTCACATGTTAATCTCTATTGGAACGAATTTGCTGACAAAGAGGCAAAATCGGCATGTTCTCTTCCTTCTGTTGGGTATAATAAGGTTCCCTATTCTGATTTGAAGACCGTTATCCGTAACTTTGTTTGGTCTGAGTGGCAGGTGAGATGGGCTTCCCCCTCCCTGGCCAATAACACGAAGTATAAAGAGATTCGGCCATCGGTTTCTGCCTGGTCATCCTCTTCTCAGGCTTGTCGGGGTTTTGAGACGAGGTTGACTAGGCTGCTAATTGGCCATACACGTTTGACTCATGGGTTCCTTTTGGACCGAAGGGTCCCACCCCAGTGTGACATCTGTCAAGTCACAATAACTTGCAGGCATTTCTTACTGGACTGTCCGACCTATGCCCGCTCTCGGGCGAAATTTTTAACAAATAGGGGATCCCTATCAGTTGTTTTAGGTAATAGGGCAAATGTTTCTAGCCTTATGGCATTTTTAAAGGAGACAGGGCTATACTGCAAGCTGTGATTGGTGTTGTCATAGTTATGTTTTAGGGCTTGCTGACTACATCTGTTTTCATTTTACCTACGATTTTAGTTGCATGGATATTGTGTAGTAGTTTTCTCAATTTTTATACTCATTCTTTTAAACTATCGTCTTTCATATCTCACTCATCAAAGTGCTGAATGACCTATCAGGTCCCAGTGCTTGGCCTTTGGCCTAAACTTCATATTCCATTCCATTCCATAGGGGAATACGTGTTAATAACATCACGGTCCGGACAACTCTTGTCTTCTACTCCGGCTGACGCAACATATTTACTGTATATTTACCTATGAGTGAATCATCGCTGGCTGAAAGTGTTAGTACAGGCTGGTACTCCTGTTGGTTATGGACACCCCTTAACATCTCAAATTATGTGATTTATTTTGCTTATTACTCTTAGTATTCTCTTGTCATTTAAGTCATTCACCTGCCACCATAATCAGCACGAATCACACAAATTTATATTAATCAGTCGTATCAAAAATTAAATCGCTAAGGAAGTGGTGAAAGGGAGCTTCCATAACGTACGAGAATACTGACCACTGTCACCTTAATTGCGACAGCCCTAGTGGTCTATTCACTTTAATGCAAGACGATTTTCTTGATCTGAGAGTGAATATGGGATTCTGATGGGGTTAATGTTACCATCATTATTGTCAGGACAAATCCAGAAAGCTACTTCATCAAACCCCAGGTGATTTAATTCATCTGAGTGTGAACATAGGGTCGGAGACTCAGAACCATCACCATTTACACCCACATGGTCGGGGCGTCTTTTCCACTATTTTCCAGCTTAAACCAGATTATTGTATTTAGCTAAGAATGAGTCACTCCGACACTGTTGATATACAATGTTCTCCAGACAGGACCAGCCGACATTATTGTTAAGATACCTCCTCTAATATCACTATGCTAATTTTGAATGAGAGAGCTCTAGCACGAATTCAACAAAGACAGTGGGTATTAGTGCCGAAGTGGTAACATGTGAATGTGTGCGGCATGTAGGACTGCTGGGCCTCAAAGAACGGGATGTCAACTTTATGCCCAGAGTCGGACACAATAAACAAAATCAATATTAATATACAGACACAGTAAAGGTAATCACGCCGAAAATCTGAAGTTTTACGTTAACAATACAATAACATTTTATTAGGTCTCCACACGATGGTAGAGACCTGCTGTAGCTCCTCAGTGACTCTCTTTACTTTCATTTTTTATTGCTTATGAAAACATTTCACTTTAGTGTCATTTTTTTTTAGTTCTTCACCAGTTTCCTTAAACTTGTTTCAATTGTCATAGAGCAAAATCACATCGACTCTGTTTTTTTTTTTCTTTTCTTGGATTTAGGGCTTTACGACATTCTTTGGAGCTAAAAGTCAACCTATACATACACACAAATGTGGGAACCGAATGGTGTTGTATGTTCATTAAGCATCATGTCAATTCGCACAAAGGAATGGCAGTGTAACTGAGCTGTGATGAGTCCATCCTTCATCCCCTTGGGAAAATTGGTAAGCTTTTGCAGTGTGTGTGTGTGTGTGTGTGTGTGTGTGTGTGTGTGTGTGTGTGTGTGTGTGTGTGTGTGTGTGTGTGCGTGTGTGTGTGTGTGTGCGAATGCAATAGGAAAGTCTGGGAGGGAAAAATTTAATAATACCTCCGGCAAAGTTAAACCAAAAATGTAAATAGTTTAGCTTGTGTTTCCGATACTTTGAGAGAACTCTGGCAATTACCCTGACTGTTGGTGTGGGGAGGGGCTGCCTGCAAGAGGTGTGGGCATGTTTAGAGAGGCTGTGGTTGTCGCTGAGATTGACTTTAGGGATCAGATGGCTTTGTGTGTGTGTGGGGGGGGTGGCCTGGGGTGGATGGTGTCAAATTTTTCCTCGGAGGAAAACTTTGCACATATGGTAAAGTTATTTACCACTTTCAATCGGTGACGTCTTTATTATTTTTTGTGTGTTTTTTCTTTCTTATCGCGATTTTCTTTAACTTGGCCGTAAAGTCTGCCGTAGTAATGGGGATACTGCATAACAACACGCAACCCCTTCACTTCGAAAATACTCTTCCAGGATGAGTGGAATAAAATGAATATAGTAAGAATGAATTAGAAAAAGATATATATATATATATATATATATATATATATATATATATATATATATATACATATATTTTTTTTTTTTTTTTTTCAATTTGTTCATTGTGTCTTCAGACGATTTTATGAAACAAAAGGAAGATTAACTACATTTAAAAGGGTACTGAAGGGCGATTATATTCAAATAACGGATAAATTCTCTATGGAAGAGTAAATAGTAGCATCAGTAGTTGTAACCCAGGTTCATCTGATACGTGAACCTAGTGAACTGTAAGCTGAACGTCCCCTTCAGCAATTCACCATCCTCCTTTCTTGTGATAGGACGGGAATTGAGGGACGATTGAATAACCGGGATGTAGATCAGTCAGGTTATATCGGTGTCATCACGTAAAGACGTCCCTCTATACAGGAGGCATTAAGAGCACAATATGTAAGAGTTATGTATAATCATAGCACAATATGTAGCACTAGAACAATAGGTAGTGTCTGGTGCATCAGGAAGATAATCACAAACATCCTCTGGCCCTAGACTATCAAGAATGCCAATACACATGATGTATGTCAACACACGATTAGCTCACGTGTCGGAAGCATGCTAAACGCCATACGCACACTCGTATGCACAAATTTAGGTAACCGGAAGCCAGACAGTAATATATACCTTGTATCAGCTGTAGAGAGAGTCAGAAGGAATAGTGAAGGAGAAGGAGGCAGAAGGAAATTGGGAGGTATTAGAGATGATGGAGTAGAGAAGAAGTAGGAAACTGGGGAGGGTAGGATTAGCTGTCCTTCTGACAGTGGGAATTAGTGCCGAAGTGGTAACACGTGAAGAAGTGCGGCATGTAGGACTGCTGGGCACCAAAGAAAGGGCCATCGACTTTATGTCGAAAATCGAACACAATAAATAATATCAAAATTAAAATACAGACACACTACAGATAATAATGCCGAATTTATGGAATTTACGTTATTAGCACAGAAACGTTTTATATTAGGTCTAAACACGATGGTAGAGACCTCCTGTAGCTCCTCAGAGATTTTCTTTACTTTTTTTCTTAATTGCTTCCGAACACATTTCAGTTTAGTGTCATTATTTTAGTTTTTCACCAGTTCCTCCAAACTTGTCACATATGTCTATCTATCTGTCTACTGCCAGACGCCTCAATCCCGTAAGGGGTGGTCACAAACAAATCCCTTCCATGTCGCCCTGTCCCTTACCATTTCACTTCCCTCCCCCCAGCTCACACCCCCCACTCTCATATACCTCACCCCTCAATCCCTCCATTTCAAACTTGGCCTCCCCCCTCCCTTTCCCCCCACACCATCTCACTCACATACACTCTCCTCGTTTCTCTCTCTCTCTCTCTCTCTCTCTCTCTCTCTCTCTCCATCCTCTTCACATGGCCAAACCACCTCATTGTATTTCTTCTAACGCTTTCTATCACATCCACATCCACACCACAACGCTCCTTCACTTCCTCATTTGTTTGTCAGTCTGTCTGTCCATGTAACTCCACATGCTCCTCTCAAGTAACTCATTTCCACTGCTCTCACGCTTCACTTGTGTCCTTCCAACAAGGCCCAATCTTCACTTCCATACGTTAGAGTTGGTATCACAATACTGTCATGAGGCGACTTTTTTACTTCCATGCTCACTTCCCTATTTTTTATCACTGCTTTCAAATACCAGCAATCTTTCTTCCTTGTTGTACCCTTTCAAGCAATTCACAACTGTCATTATTAAGCAAATACATCGACTCTTTTCTTGGATTTAGGCCTTTCTTTGCATCTAAAACCATAACAAGTTGCCCTTTCCAGAGAAAACTGAACAAAATAGGACCGAAATCAAGATCCATTCAGTTCCAGAAGCATGAACACATTGGACCCTTCAACATGATGGACCTCTCTCGGATAAAATAATTATTCTTGAGTTGGCCTGAGTAAAATCCCTGGGTATATCGAGAACAAGGAAAATGTTATTCAGAAATGGTTGTATCCTTTGACTGTATGATTTCTCTTATTAGAATGAAATCATACGGTGTTAATCTAAATAAATTACGGCAGTGCACAGATCTTAACGAAAGGGTTAAATCCCTTTGGTCAGTGAAGTGCGAACTTAATCACCAGGATATCATTTTTAGATTCGGGGTCGTGTGTGTTTGTGTGTGTGTGTGTGTGTGTGTGTGTGTGTCTTCTGTCTGACAGCGTATGAACAAAACAATTTAAAAAAAAATGATACTCCATGAAAACCACCTAAATCACAAAATCACCCCCGCTAATGCAAGTACACCTGTCATGAATAAGGTAACTTTGGCGTGTAATCAGTGTGGACAGTGGGTGTTAGTGCCCAAGTGGTGGCATGTAAACAAATGTGGCACCTGGAAGGACACCCAAATTTTAGTGAATGGACTGTGAAGTTTTGAGTGGAGGCTGAAGAGAAAGAAAGTGTGTGTGTGTGGGGGGGGGTTTGGGTGTGTGGGGGGTGGGAGGGTGGGTTGTGTGTGTATTTATTTGAAGTACTGGTTCTGTAGCTTGACGCCGCCAGGCTGCATCATATACTGTCATCATCATCATCACCATTCGAACCTCCTTTCCCACCTTAGGGCAGGGAGAGAAGTAGCAACGTACTGACAACCCAAATTTGACCAATCCAATGGCCCACGCTTCCATTCACTCATCATTCAAGCCAGAGGAATCCTGGCTCTATCTGATACGCCAAAAACATTCATCACGTACTGTAGCTTCACATAAACGTATCCGATAGAGTCAATCCGGACGCTATCACGTTAAAACGGGGTGCCAAATCCCTGATCATGCGCTTCTCCTCACAAAACTCATCCAGCCAGCTCGAACTCTTGTCAGTCCCCTAGCCTCACCAACTTCCAAACCTCTCTTCCTCACACTCTCGTCCACCATATCCCTCCACCTTCTCCTAGGCCTACCTCGCCTCCTCCCTCCTTCAAATTCGCTCAGATATACCTTTTCCATTACTTTACTGTGATCCATTCTCTCCACATGACCATACCATCTCTTCGATTCTGGTGTCCACAGACTTCCTCACTCCACGTCTTTCACGAATCACATTATTTCGTATCCTATCCACACTTTGTACTATGCATACATTCCTCAGCAGTTCCATCTCCACTGCTCTCACTCTTGACTTTTCATTTTCATGCCAAACCATAGTTTCATATCCATACGTTAAAGATGGCACTCACACTCCATGTAAGTATCGTGCAGTTGCAACAATCAAGCCTCTGTTTCTTATCAAGCCTTTATCGCACCAGCTACTTTTCTTCCTTGTGTCACTCTACTTTCCACTTCATTTGCACGTTTTCCTCTCTTTTCTGTCACTGTACCCAGGTATTTGAACTCTCTCACCAATTATTCCAATCTCTCTCCATTCACTGTAGCATCACACTGGGAGTCACCTTCACTATAAATAACCATCACATTACTCCTTTCTACATTTACTCTCAAGGCACGACGCTCATGGACAAGCTCACAGACATCAGCAAAACTCTACACCAGTCTACCTAGTCCCTGCCTGGTATTTGCAAGTAGCACTGCGTCATCAGCATAGAACAAATTTGAAGTATTCCATCCATCACCATTCATTACCAACGCCATCCCCCTCTCCATTACTCATGTTTTTACTACTCTCATCATCTCATCCGTATATATATATATATATATATATATATATATATATATATATATATATATATATATATATATATATATATATATATATATATATATATATATATATATATGTGTGCAAACTAACCACAGGAGAAATGAAAGGAGCGACAGTGAGTACTTTCGTATATTACATCTTCAGACGAGTGAGACAGAAACGTAAAGGGTAGAGGTCTTTTACGCACACCCGAAGCAGGTAGTGGCATAAAGAACAACGGAGGACCTGAATTTTTACCTGCGGCTTAACTTATGGTCACCTGCAGCAGGGAGTGGAACACAACAAAGGATGACCTGAATCTAAAAATGCACGTGACAAAGGAGGATGGAGTAGGAGGGGAGGAAAGGGGAGTGGGAGGGAGAGGGAAGGGGGAGGGAAGGAGGGGAAGGGGGAAGGGGAGAGGATGGAGGGAGAAGGGGATAAATACAGCTGCTTAACTTAAGACCTAGAGGATTAATGCTTGGTGTGTCCCACACAGGTGTGACTACACCACCAGGAGATGACGGAACAATCACGTGTTAGTCTGGGGGATACTGCTTTAAAATTAATTCAGTTAACAATTTATCACACTTAAAATGACCACAGCTCTTGTTCACATTCCTGTCATATGTGCCAGAAATTAGACAAGATTCTATTACATTTCTTTCATCTAAGCTTTTTGATCTTGCTAGAATCTTGGAGCCTGTCCAGTCAATATGGTGATCACTGGATGCTTTGTGCTGAAATAAACCACTACTCTGTTGGGCTGTCCTTACACTGTATTTATGTTGTGAGATTCTGGTTTCCAAATCGTCACACCTGTGTGGGACACACCAAGCATTAATCCTCCAGGTCTTAAGTTAAGCAGTAGTATTTATCCCCTCCTCCCTCCATCCTCTCCCCTTCCCCCTTCCCCTCCTCCCCTCCCGTTTCCCTCTCCCTCCCACTCCCCTTTCCTCACCTCCTACTCCCTCCTCCTTTGTCACGTGCATTTTTAGATTCATGTCATCCTTTGTTGTGTTCCTCTCCCTGCTACAGGTGACCATAAGTTAAGCCGCAGGTAAAAATTCAGGTCATCCATTGTTCTTTGTGCCACTACCTGCTTCGGGTGTGCATAAAAGACCTCTACCCTTTACGTTTCTGTCTCATTCTGTCTGAAGATGTAATATACGAAAGTACTCACTGTCGCTCCTTTCATTTCTCCTGTGGTTAGTTTGCATACATATCTTCACGGTGAAGTGAAGTCTCTGCACGTATATATATATATATATATATATATATATATATATATATATATATATATATATATATATATATATATATATATATATATATATATTGAACAACCATAGGGACATCACACAACCTTGTCGCACGCCCACACCAATCGTGAACCATTCACTTAGATGCCCATTTACCCTTACACACGCTTCACTACCATCATAAAAACTCTTGACGTCACCCAGCAGCTTCCCATCTACACAGTACATGCGCAAAAGTTTCCACAGTCCTTCTCTGTCTACTTTGCTTGTGAGAAGGAAAATAAGGTGTTTATGGCATTCATGGATCTGGAAAAAGCAAACGACATTTTCCACTATGTGTCTCACCGCAAATATTTGATCCACGCATCCTTTGCCACTCATCAGGACTTCTGATATCTCTCTTACTTTCTCTGTAATAATTCTTCCATATACCTTACCTACTCAGTAAACTTATGTCACAGTCATTTACTCTCAGCTTAATAAAATCACTTTCGTTAGTTCGAATACAGTACCAGAATAGTCCTTGCGACTGGAGTATTAAGGGAGGCAATATCAACACTCTCACACTCCTGTATACACTCAGAAAAATTACGTCATCTGGCGTTAACTAGAACAGAGCTGAGTTGCACAGGCGATGGGAGATTTAATGGCAGCACCAAGCACTCTGAGGCTTCGATGCTTTACGCAAGTGAACAAAATCGCGAGGTGTTAGCTGAATACAACAACAAAACGGTCACTCCCATAACATATTTGATAGGGCCAGTATCATCACCCACGGGCTTCTATGATTTCCCTTCAGCTGAATCTAATCATATAGTGTTTGTTGGAAGAGAGTACAGTAGTTATGACCATCGGAGAAATAATAACTACAGTAGACACACTTCCAGACACTTGTATATACTCCCAGCCGAATTGGTTTCATGGTGTTTGCAAGAAAGGATTATTCTTTGACATTAAAGCATATAACTTTCAGATCTTAAAGTATGACATATAATAATGATATTTTGTTATGTTTTAGATTCAAAATCTTGATACATCTTCACTCCAATTATGTACAGTCAGCCAAAAATATATCGAACCATCTTACCGCACGTATCATAACACACGGACGAATCACTGTGATGTATAGGGCACCCGGATATTATAAATGCAGACATTGTCCTTGGTAAGTACTACCACTCGAAATCACAGGAACTGTCACATGGATGGTATATTTTTTGACTATGTTAACAAGTCCATATGTCTACATAACGCACTCATTTTCACAACCGTCGATCTCCAAGTGTGCAGTACTTTTCTGGCTGACTGTAAACCAAAGCCATAAGAGAGATAATAAAAAAAAAAACATACATTAACACACACACACACACATACACACACACACACACACTTTTCTAAGTTATTTCACTGTCCACAACTCTCTCTCTCTCTCTCTCTCTCTCTCTCTCTCATACCAACGAGAACACGGCTCAGATTAATCACCTGTCGAATCCAGGGACGCAGGAGGGACTTGAATTAGGTAAAGGATGATTCTCAGATTCGCCTCCTACGACTTTAGGTACTGAGAGAGAGAGAGAGAGAGCGAGAGAGAGAGAGAGGGGGGGGGGGCTGTACGCCTTCATAATTCCGCCTATAACGTCCCCAAACCAAAAACAAATGAGCTTCTCTGGAAAACGGTGTGTCGAAAAACAAAGGTACTACAAGTCAAGCCCCTTAAATAAACATGGTTGTCCAAGGCCTATTCCCCAGGATGATTTTTTCCCTTGGATTCCTCTGGCACATCATATTTAGGACGCTATATTATGATGATGAGGACACTTTTTAATTTATTGGTGTGCTGAAAAGTGCTCTGAGAAGTCCTTAGGCATAGTTTGTTATTGTGGAGAGAACGAATAATACAAGACTGACTCCAAGAGTGCATGTCAGTGGCAGAAGGGAGATGGAAACAAGCTGATGGGATGGAGGGACTATGTGGAAGGGTGGAGAGGTATATGAGTGAGGAATGTGTGAGTTGGAGAGAGAGCAGCCTGATGGTGGATGACAGGATGACATGTTGGCTCTTCGTCTGTAGTCCTCCCATGCGGAATGGAAGTGTCGGGCTACTAAAAGACTGACCATGGCTTTCAGATGTTCATGGCTTTAGGAGCTTCATCCTCATTTGCACATAAAGTTTTCTGTGCCTTCTTCTTTAAGAGATTTGCTTTGTACATTACCCTTAATGACTCCTTTTATGTTACCAATATAATATTAATATGGGCATAAATCCATGAAAAAAAAAAAAAGCAGAACACTAATTCATCGGGCGTCGTTGGCAAATAAACTGACTAGGAGAAGGTGTTAGGGAATCTTCGTAATAGTCATAATATTCTCTGATTAATTGATTTTAAGTATTCGGAGATTTTCGTACTTTTGCAGTTTATTTTCCGTAGCACAATGGCAGAATAAGACAATACTACGGCTTTACATCCGCTTCATAGAACACTTTGGTGACCAGGACTATATTCTAATAGTCCATGGCTTCATTTCAGCATGCACGATGGAAAGAGGGCAATTTTACATCCAATTAAAGTGATCAGATTACAGCGTCATTCTCATATTACAACACAGCATCAGGATGAAAGACGAAAGTTAAAGTGGACAGCATACAGTATACTCGCTGTGTTGCGTCAGGCTGTAGCGATGTTCAGTTAATTAGTTCTCTACATCTACGTCTGAATTAACGACTACAAGATCTGAAGTTTTACCCGAAGTTAATTAAGGTACGGGCAGGCTAGGCTTAATACGAACTTTTCCTGGGAAGGTGAGAGAGAGAGAGCTAATTAGGATGTGTCGGTAAGAGCTAATTAGGACATCCACAGAAAAGACGAGACTACAGGGAACCAATAGTAGTGTGTGTGTGTGTGTGTGTGTGTGTGTGTGTGTGTGTGTGTGAAGGGGGGGGGGAGAACACTGGAAGACTCATCATCATCATCAATGATATTTGTGCCTATGACTTGTGTTAATTTTGGCAGCTACTGATGCAAAGATTGTAACCATATACTGAAACTATGTTGTGTTGATGGAATAGTTTTTCACGGGATTTGACAGATGGCAAATGTAACCTGCGTGGAAACCAGCTCCTGATGGGGCAAGAAGGATTGCATGAGTGACTGGCAGTACAAGGATAAATAAATAGAACAAATCGTAACGCGGATAATGCCGTCTAATTAGGTTGAAAACTTTTTGTCAAGCTATCGGAGACACGTCTCTCTAACTTGGAAAAATAAAATAAATCTCATGAAATAAAAACAGAGTGAGTATTTCGGAACATTCACATTAGCATGCAAAGTTGTTGGACTTTTTCGAAGATACAGTAAATATGTATGACGAGACCAAATCCACTCAAGCTTTTAATTTTAATTCTCAAAAGAAGTTTGATAATGTTCCTTATAAATTCTTCTTCTGAAACTAAAGGTTCATGGTTTGGCTTGTGGTGTGCTCAGGAGGATCGACAACTGGCATAAGGAAAGCAATCCTCTTATTATATGGAAAAAGAACGAGGCTGGAAAGTATCATGAGCAGATCCAAGAATGCTGTCCAGGTTGTCTTTGCAACACAGGGTTTTTCATATCGAATCTATATAGTGTATCAAAAGAGGGCTACAGAAACAATGGTGAAACCTCCTATGAAATTTTTAAATAACTAATCTTTCCCTGACAGTCTATAGGTTAGCAACTTTCTTGATTCTGATTCAAGAATTCAGAAACAATATCAGGCTGAGACAAAGCCATGACTAAGAATTATTATATTTGAAAATAATATAAGCAACACCACAAAAATATTACTAAATCTATCGCTGTACGAACAATACAAACGAATGGCGCAAGGTTCAGTGTTCAGTCTAATTATGATTTTAGTATTGTCGTCTTTATTTTTCCCACTTCATGGGTACACCACCACTCATCTATAATTTGTGATATTTACCATAACAATTATTCTATGTGTATTTATTACACATAATATTTTGAATTACGCCTTACTATCAAATGCTGCATTACTTCTATTTCAACATTAGTCCTGAGTGTAAGGATAAGATTTTTTATGCTTTAGTGTTGTGCAGTTTGAGGTATTCTTCAACCACGACTGTGTCTGTGTAATTGTGCACAGTTTTAACCTTGACTGTGTAAAGTGAGGCTAACTACTGGAATATTTGCCCCACTCCACTCTCGCAAATACGAACTTGAGCACCTCCCAAGAGCGATGGGAGTAACCAATCTGCTTCTTTTACATTGTGCCATACGATTATACTGAATGCGTGTTTGTTATTACACATAGTCTATACATTGCATGGTATTACGATCTGTAATTCGATAACTTCGACCTCAATCAGGACTGCGCATACTGAAGAATATGGTAAGTAACCCTCTCAACACAATCTTGGGCCAAATTTTCTGCATTTAACTTCCGATGGCAAAAAGATTTGTTTTGAGCACAAGTGAAAAAGAGTTCAGGTTCCAAAAATCTCAGAACGATTCTCTGTTTTGTTCTTACTACTACAGCAGGGTAATTTTACACAGCTTAGGAGAATCTCGTCATGGTTAATGATTAAGCTGCAGTAGTCCATTACTGACAGTTATGCACTAAGTGTAAAAATATTTGTAAAAGCCGCAGCGGCTGAAAGTCGCTGATCCTCGGGAGCAGTTTGCTAATAAACCAAAAGCAATAGTCCTAGTGTAAGACCTGACTCGCTCCGGTTCTTGTTCCACTGAGGATGGTTGCTCGTTATAACAGATTCCCTTGACAGAGATTTCGAAGAGTGACTTCAGAACATGACATGCTGAGACCCTATTCAAGTTGTGTATCTGCCCTTGACCCTCTCAGCTTAAGAATATTTTTTTCACTTTGTATCATGTATCATTTTTTTTTTTTATTAATTTTGTAGATCCACCAGTTTTTCAGTGGGCTAAATGAAGGATTTGCTCTTTACTTTCAGCTTATGAATCGTCTCTAGTAGTGAAATGGCTCTAAGATAATTTTGTTTAATGCTTAACTGATTCTTTCCCTAGACGATTTTAATCGGTCTGTAATACACTTTTCAAATTAAATGAATTAGATATAGTCTTTTCACCCCTTTCACTATTTCTTAAACTGAATAAAGTCGACTGGTAGCAACAAGAATGAATCAGATAAGGCTTCCTTGAGCTGAAGGAGTTGAACGCTAGGGAGACGGCAAGCTCCTAATTTTTTATAATAATCTCTGGAGCACATGAGGATGTTACAATATGTCTGGCTTCTTCATGTTTTGCTGCTGCACTGTGTAGGCCTAATTTTGAATGCAGCCCAATCAACTCGAATAAAATGGATACCGTTATAATATGACAGTCAAAAATTACTGGCTTGTCATCCCCACCGCAGTGAATGTTTTAAGTACACGGCCGTCTGCCTTTCTGTCCCGTAGTGTGTGCTAACGCTTACCCAAAACAGATCTTTCCCTACCCTACGCTAATCTAGTATTAATTTAAGAATTGCCACTGGGCACTTATTATTTAATACAGTTTGTAGCCTAATATATGCAGTTTTCTTATCCTTTAATTAATAAGCAAAACATCACAAGTCGTCATAATAATGCTTGACTAATTTTTCTGCAGCCTGACTGAGGGACGCTGAAGCAAAATGATATTTGGTGAAATGGAGGTAAATGTAGAAACATTAACCTCCCAACTTTGACGGAAGTAGTGAGTGTAAATGATATATGCCAGTCTGCCGTCAGCTGAGACATACTGTAAGTGAAAATATGTAAGACCCGGAAGAAGTGGAGAATGGTGGCATAGAGATTAAGGAAATGGGAATTGCGGGTAGTGAAGGGGTTAATTGCGAGACTGTTTTACGTAAACAGGGACATCCACGTCACCGTAAGACTAACTCCTGCACAACAACCTGGAGGCGAGAGGAAAGGGTCAAAGTAGAGAAAATTTAACGAGGAAAGGAAAAAGAAGTCGACAAGAAGAACAGTGAAGTCAATAACACAGGGAAACTCAGGAGTTCGAGGAGAAATTTAAGTAGAGGATCTCGGGAAGAGAAACATAAAGCAGTGATGGGAAACTGCACTGGTTTTGTTAGTGGAGAGGTCTTTCTTAACTCTCCTGGAGATACCAAAACTACTAAATATAGAAAACAACGATGCCATCATGCTAAAAGGGTATATGAAGGAACAAGGATGTGGGGATGAAAATATGTTGTTGCAGCTGATCCATATGCCAACGTATGATTGTGAAACTTAGACTATACTGGGTGGGCTCAAGCCAGGAATGAAAGGGTCAGAAAAGAGTTATCTGAGAGGAGTGTGTGGAGTTATGTGGAGAGACAGACGGACATGAGGAAGTTATGAACAACGTGTTTTTTATGTGGATGTGCTGGAAATTGCTTGAAGTAACCTAAAATGCCTTGATTATGTGGAGCCGAACCAAAAGAATATGACTATTGACTAGGAAAGTGAGGAGGAGGGGAGAGAGGGATAGAGTGACATATAAAGTGGAAGGACAGAGTGCAGGGATATTTGAATGAGGGTGGTGGAGATGGAGTGAGGGCAGCCTGAGGGCGAAGGACAGAACAACGTGGAGGCAATTTACTCGTAGCCATCCCCTCCGGGACTAAGGCGTCTGGCTGTGGGCAGTGTGGACAAAACAAGCTGCGATAATGGTGGGACCTGAAGCAGGACTAGAGTAATGCAGCATATAATGTTGGTCATCGTGTGCTGTAAGGTATAGTCGAGGTGAAATATATCAAAGATCAGAAGTACGCAATGTGTCAATATACTCAGCATTTTAGGAAGCATGCTTTGCAAGAAAAGAATAAAGGAACAGTAGAAAATTATAAAGGAAAGGGGTCAATGATGCTTTTAAAAAGAATAAAAAAATAGAGAGGACAAACAGTGACAAAACAAAGAATAAATGTCGCAAGGTAATTATAAACGAGAAGGAAGGAAGGAAACTCAGTAATGATAGAGCAGACCATTATGGGAGCCACGACAACAAACAGGAAGCAGGGAGTGAGGCACTGAGGCAACGAGGACGCAGCGCCGGGGAGGTGGGGGTAAGGGTGTGCAGGAAAGGATGAGTAAGATACAGTAGGAAGAGGCAAATAAAAAGTGTAATAGTTAACGAAGAAGGGAAAAAAGAAGAAAACGGTGACATTAAAAAAATCGCGAAGAGATTAAGAACGCAAAATATAATTATGTTGACTAAGAAGAGAAGAAGAATGTACAGTATTAAACAATTATACAGGATACGTGGAGGAAAAGCGGCTGAGTGTAAGAAAAGACGCAAACATTTACACGAAGTTATTGGAGGAGACGAGGATAGTGGAAGAAAAGAAAAAGAAATCGTGCTGAGAGAGAGAGAGAGAGAGAGAGAGAGGGAGGGAAGGAGGTGGCAGCAAACGAGACAAACTGCCTTGTAAAACTCGAAGGAAGGGAGGAAGAAGAAACAGAAAAGGAAAAAGCAGCAGGCGAAGAGGGAAGTAAAGAGGCAACGGTGAGTGAGGCAGGAGGCAGAGCGGAAGGTGGAGAGTTGGGGACAGGAGGAGGAAGGGACGGAGAAGCAAATATACAAAGAACAAAACAGCCAGTGCAGAAGGGAGGGAGAAAAAGAGGAAACGTGAAATAAAGAGACAAAGACAAAGGTTGGGCAAGGAAAAACAGAAAAAAAGGAAAGAAAAGGATGACAAAGTAGCTGCCGAAGATGTTAGGTAGACACACAAAGCGTCAACTATGATAAAGAAGACAAAGGGAGGAGGACACAGCTGGCTAAGAAGAGAGGAACAAAATTAACAGTACCAAATGACATGGGAGGAGAATGGCAGGAAGAAGCAAAGAAAAAAAAAAGAGGGAATAACGTTAGAAGGGTGGGGGGATGCAAAAAGAACAAACGGCTTAAGGAGAAGGATAGACGAAGAAAGAGAGAAAAAATATATATCTGGCAAAGAAGGAAGAGAGAAATCAAAGGGAAACCTGGAGTGATGTGGGAGGCAGGCTTGTGGAGGAGAGGAAAAGGGGAAGGAGATACAAATAAAGAAACACTGAAGCAAAGTAACTGACGAAGAATGAAGAGAAAAATAAAATGTGGCCAATGAAGGAAAGTACATATAACAATAACCAGCCAATGAAAGTAAAGAAATAAAGAAAAAAAAACGAGAAAAGCTTAAAAAATGTCCGCACAGTATATTGTAAAAAGATGCAGATTAAAGAGTAAATAACTGACCACGAAAAGACGGCCGGGGGGGGGGGGGATAAATAGTGCATAATTTTCAGGACGAATAAAGAAACCCGACATACTGTAGGTATATTTACATGCCACTGTAACTGTACATCGATTACGGTAAGAGGTAAGATAACATAAAAGAATTATAAACAGACGACAGGCAATAAGACGAAATAGCCGGTAATCTTTCTCTCTTTCCCTCAGTAGCGTGATGGAGGGAATATTCCGTGTGTGCGTCTGGCCATCACATCACTCCCGTCACAGTCATGGCTGGTATTATGTAGTCATGTCTGGGGGGCGGCACGGCTGCTACGATGTATAAGCTGTCCTTTTTACATTATTTGTCTGTCGATTGTTTTAGGTGACACCGTTTTCATGACCAGTGGCAAACATATCCAGGTTCACGAGACGTGTGTGTGTGTGTGTGTGTGTGTGTGTGTGTGTGTGTGTGTGTGTGTGTGTGTGTGTTTGTGTGTGTGTGTTTTAACAAAATAACTACAATCGTTGTAATCCTATTTTAACTAAATTTGGTTGAAGAACTGAAGGCCAAACAATGGGCAAACATCTATTTTTTTAGAACAATACGTCAAATATCAAGGTGACATGACCAGGACAAAGTTTAACATGGCAATATAAAATGAGCAGAGCCAATCCAGCTTATACCAGACTTGGTGAAATTGTTGAAGGTAAGGCAAGAATGAAGTGATTAAATTTTTGGAACAATCAATCAAAGGCCAGGGTCACAGAATAATGTCAAAGTATAGACCCTGTATGTGTTCCTTAACAAAGAAACTCAAAAAGTTTTGATCTAATTTTAGGGAAATTTGGTGGAAAGGTGGATCAGCCAGGGAGTATACCTATTGTTTTAGGGCAATGGATCAAGGTCAAGGTCAGAGGGCAAGGTCAACTTAAGCATTTGTATTCGATTGCAGTAAAGTTGAGGATAAGGCAAGAATAAAGGGATTTGATATTGATAAGTCATTCATAGGTCAAGATCGCAAGGAAAGGTAAAAATCCAAGATCAGTTCAAATGATTTTGATCCGATTTTAATCAATCCTCGTGGAAGAATTACGGTTCAGCCAAGAACGAAGGGATTCATTGCTGAGCATAATCAGTCAGAGGTCAAGGTCACAGGGCAAGGTCCAAGTTTGGCCTGTGTCTGTGTGAACAAAATAACTATAATAGTTTTAATCTAATTTGGGTCAGACTTGGTGGATGATTAGAAGATCAAGAAAAAGGTTGACCTATAGATTCTGAAAACAATAGGGCAAAGGCCAAATTAAATATTGCTATCACTGTTTTGTAGATATTAGTCGTTTACGAAATGAAAGAGGCACTCATGAGGGGCCTACACGTGGTGGCGCTGTGCTCCAAGGGTAGAGCAGCTGTGGTGTCCACCGAAGGGCCAAACCTACTCATATTTCCCTGCACCTCGCTGTGGGGAAAGACCCTGGTTCAACCGCGGTGAGGGGCTGTCCACAACAAAAAGGGGGCTAAATTCCTGCACGATGAAAGTACTGTACTGTTCCTCTAGGTTGGTCCCACAGAAGCAGAGTGTGTGTGTGTGTGTGTGTGTGTGTGTGTGTGTGTGTACGCACCACATCTATTTCGATAATTCTAGGAATTATATTTTTATGTACACGAGAGGCAGCGCGTAATTCGAAAGAATTTGTACATCACACACCGCTGGGCGCTGTCCTTGCAGCAGCAATTAATATTTTTAACTGCATATATATTTTTTCAGAGATAATTCCTTGTCAGAGAACTATAAAGATTTTAAAAATTTATTTGCTAATCGGCATGAAATTCAGTTAAACCACCACGAATATATATATATATATATATATATATATATATATATATATATATATATATATATATATGTCACGAATCAATTCGCGACATTTCCTTTTTGTGAGAAACCACGAACTATTAGTGGAAAACTCACTGTGTATCGCTCAGCTAACCGTTTCTCCCTCCATTATCGGAGTATACTTTTCAAATAATTCGTCACCGTTTTCAAAGAGTGACCGATTTAATGCACGTCACTAAGTGCTGTACTGAGCGATACTATTGTTTTTTTATTGTTCGCCTCTGCTTCCTCATTCGACCGTTAAAAAATGCGGCCGAGTGCTCCGCTTTCCCACGACTTAGTCAGTCTTGTGTTTGTTGTGATGGAGGAAGGTCCTGTGCCGCAGTGTGAGAGGTCAGCTAGTACCCAAACTCCACTTCACAGTTAGTCCAGTCTTCCCACCCATCTGGTGATACGCAGCATTCATCGATTATAGTATTTCTTTTGTGTATTTTCTAGTTATAAGAGTTTGATTAAGGTGTTTTTTTTTAGACGTAAGTATTTAGCTCGTGTGAGAGTGAGTGCGTCTCATTGATTTGAAATGTAACGTTAAATTTATTTTTTGTAATTAATAAATTTAACAGTTCCTTTCTCGAGCTTATTGTAAAGTAAAAATCTTGTTTCATTTTTCCATAATTAAGCTTATTTTCCATATAGCTCCTAGCTTGCATAAACGTTTGCTTTCATAACTGGTACTTAGACCAGTCTTGTATTAACTTAAAATCCGTTGTGCCAGGAGTTAATGCATCAGCAAGAACCTGATGTTATTATTATTAGTATTAGTTATTTATTGTCAGGGGTGATGTAACTTTCTCCAGAGGCTAACAGTACAGTAATTCAGCAATTGTGAGTAATTAGTCTCTGCTGTGTACTGTTGAGAAAGTTTATAAATTCTCGTTCTTGAGAATCTTAGCAAGTCAGCGCAAAGTAATCGTTGCTTGATGTAGCAAGACAATCATTGTCTTTGCTCTTCAATATTATTGAATATTATTATCAAATTAAATAATATTTAACCATTTATTTCAAAATTACCGCGATATTATAAAAACCCCGTGACAATTGGCGACCTCATTCCAGGATATTAACTCCTAGCTCTAAAGCTATTCACGAGATAGTGCTCACTCATTCATATTTAGGTATTTATCATTAAAGTTTATAGACACAAGTTTACTGGTGTTTACCGTTAATTTAGCAAGTGAGTTTTTGCTTTATTAATCAATAGAGTACTTAACTCTAGTTTATTCTTGGTAACGCCAGACGATTTTATTCGCTTCTGGGAAGTCAGCGTACCCATTGTGTTTATTATTGAGTCTTCCCAGTCATTTGCATTTTTGATTTAATTTTTGCCAGTTAACTAGATAAGACTGGTCACCACTAGCTTGTGTCTGTATCCTTTATTTGTTTATTAGCATTCGTTTGCGAAGCAGCAATCAGTACTGAGTCGCTAGTTACTTAGTAAATTGAGCTAGCATCATGGCAGCCAGTGCTTATGTACAGGAAGCTAAAGATATTGGTCTCACAGACCCAGAGAAAATACAGAGTTACGTTCTCTCACGGTTCAATTACGAGCAAGAACGTGAGAAAGATGCTCGTGAAGAGCGTAGGATTCAGCGCGAGTACGAGCGAGAACAGCGTGAGGAACGCGAAAAACAGCGTGAACACGAACAAAAACAACGCGAGCTCGAGTTAGAAAAAGAGCGACAACAGCGCGAACACGAGCTAGTACACGAGCGAGAACAGCGCGAACAGCGTGAAAGAGAGCGTGCATATGAACAAGAGCAGCGTGAGAAAGAGCGCGAATACGAGCGTGAACAACGAGACAGAGAACGAGAACACGAACGTGCCGAGCGAGAAGCACGAGAAAAACATGAACTTGAAGTGCTGAAGCTCAAGCGAGATTCCTTGGCTTCAGACACATCTGGTGCAGTTGGTTCAAGCTCCACGAGCGCTCTCCCTGCACATGTTATGGCGACCCCACACATCAAGCTTCCCCCATACAAAGATGGCGAGCGAATCGAGCCATACATAGCTCGATTTGAAGACATGGCTCAGCTTTACCAGCTCGATGATGCAGCTAAGCGGCTTCAGTTTCTTAGTCTGTTTGAGGGCCCTGCCCTCGATATTCTCCACAGAATTCGTGGAGACAATCTCACGTATGAAGTGATGAAAGCTGCACTCATTAAGGCGTATGGCCTCACAGTAGACGACGCCAAAGCTCAGTTCATGCGAGCTCGTCTCCAAGACAAGGAGACAGCTGTTCAGTTCCTCGACCGTCTCACTGCTTACCTAGGTGAGTGGATGGAAAAAGATGAAACTCCTTCCACGCGTGAGGGGATAATTGACCTTATGCTGCGTACACAGCTAGAGAGGTCGTGGCCTGCTGAGCTCATAGCACAGCTTAAGATCTGCCAGGTGAAAGATGCCAGCCAAATGGTAGAGAAGGCTGACGCATTCTTTACTGCATACGGGTATCAAGCTCGCAAGCAGCAAAACACCTGGAACAGAAAACCTGACAAGTCTGGGAAGCCGTCTCAGACTGAATCCCAGCACCAAGGCCGTTCTCAGAGTAATGGTCAAGGTCCAAGCAAACCACAGAAGGACCAGGGGCAAAATACACAGCAGCCTGCTTGGAAGCGGTACAACAAGCACCCCAACCAGCAGCAGTTCCCCAAGCAGCAGCAGCAGCAATACAAGGACAAGCCACGTAACCCTCAGTCAGGTCAATTAGTGTATCGGAGGCAGGAGGCAAATGCAGCCTTCATTCCACAAGTACCCGGTGGTGCCATCTCTACCAGTACAGGTACTTCACAACAGTTCACAAGTCCCCCTCCGACCATGAACTCTCCTCAGACACCTAGTTTCCAGGGCGCCACGTTTGCTGCATCGGTTGTTCCGCAGTCTCATGAATGACTGGCTGCTACCTCCTCAGACCCTTCCACCAGCAACACTGCCTTTCTTGTTCAGCCAGGGTCTGTGGGAGGTGTTTCTGTAAATGTCCTGAGGGACAATGGTTCCTCAGGTTGCTCTGTTAAGCAGAGTTTAGTTCGGCCTGATGAGTATACAGGTCGACAGATCCAAGTTAGACTTATTGATGGATCAGTGAGATTGTTCCCTGAGGCACGTATCCAGGTGGCGTCTCCATTTTTTCACTGGCTTGACAGCTGCAGTTGTCATGCCAGAACCTTTATTTGACCTCATCTTAGGCAACATACCTGGCATCAAAAATAGTTGTGCCGTAGATGTTGCTACTCAGACTTCGGCTGCTGCGATAACACGAGCCATGGCCAAGGCTCCAAATCGCGTCACTCCGTTGACCGTCGCAACGCCGCAAGATCTGATTCGTAGTCAAGATGTTGTCCAAGAGCAACAGACTGACTCGACACTTGCCTCAGTGCGCAAGAAGCTGGAGGGTAAAGTGATCAAGTATTCACGGGGAGGTCAAGCCAGGTTCCTTCGTAGCGAGGACGGCTGTACCGTGAGTCACAGACACCCCAGGGTGAGGTTCGACTGCAGTTTGTCGTTCCTGCAAAGTATCGCCGAGCAGTGTTTGAATTAGGTCACTGTTCAGCGATGGGAGGTCACATGGGTCAAAAGAAGACCTCTGACCGCATCCATGCTGACTTTTTCTGGCCAGGAATGGGACGGGAAATAACGAGGCTTGTACGTTCCTGTGATGTGTGTCAGCGTACCACTGACCGGGGACGTGTCCGTCCTGCGCCATTGAAGCCAATGCCCATAATCTCTGAACCGTTCGAGAGAGTAGCAGTTGACATAGTTGGGCCAATCTCTCCTAGGGCTAGTGATGGATCAAAGTATATCCTCACTATAGTTGATTTCAGCACACGGTGGCCTGAAGCCGTGGCCCTTAAGAATATAGAGGCCGTCACTGTTGCTGAGGCATTAATTGAAGTGTTCTGTCGTGTAGGTATCCCTAAGGAGGTCTTGAGCGACCGGGGTTCGCAGTTCACTTCGGCAATGATGAACGAAACGTTCAGGTTGCTGTCCATCCGAGGCTTACGAACTACGCCGTATCATCCCATGTGTAACGGGTTGTGTGAGAGGTTCAATGGAACTCTCAAGAAGATGTTGAGGCGCATGACCGCCGAACAGCCAAAGGAATGGCCGCGGTTCATTGCTCCTCTTCTATTTGCTTATCGAGAAGCCCCACAGCATTCATTGAAATTCTCACCCTTTGAACTGGTGTATGGGAGGTCGGTCCGAGGCCCACTTCAAGTCCTTCGTGAGTTATGGGACGATGAAGAACCCGACCCTGAAGTCAAGACCACTTACACCTACGTCCTTGATTTGGCTGACCGCCTCCAGTCGACGTGCGAGTTAGCTAAGGAAGAACTGATTAAGGCGCGTGAAGTTCAAAAGGCTTATTACGATAAGAAGGCAAAGCTTCGGAAGTTTAGTCCAGGCGATAAATGCTTGGTATTACTCCCCACTGCCCAGAACAAGTTGTTGGCGCAGTGGAAGGGTCCATTCGATGTAGTAGAGCGCATTTCAGACCTCAACTACATAATACAGATGGGGAATCTTCGTAAAAGGTTCCACATTAACATGTTGAAGGCTTATCATGAGTCAGACCCCGAGGAGACTGGCCTACTAGTAGCTGATGATAGTGACCAGCCACTGGAAGAAACCGGGGCAGCTGCGGTGATCCCAGCTGATGACGATGATGACGAGCCCTTAACCGCTCAGTCCCATCAGGAAGAGACTGTCGGAGATGTTTTACTTAACCCTGACTTAGCAGTAGGGGACCAAAATGCCTTATGGTCACTGCTCTGTCAGTATGCTGATGTCTTCTCAGACCAACCTAGACTTGCAAAGGTTGCGTGTCATAAAATTGAGTTGACCAGCAATGCTCCTATTAAGGTTAAGCCATATCCGATTCCCATGCGACTACAGGGTGCAGTAGATAAGGAAATTGCTGACATGGAGACTGCAGGCATTATCGAAAAGTCCTCATCTCCTTACTGTAGTCCGATGGTAGTAGTCCGCAAGAAAGATGGTGGAGTCAGGATATGTGGTGACTATAGAAGGCTCAATGCAATCACTAAAGTGGATGCTGAGCCAATGGGTGACCATATTGCCATCTTCTCCAAGCTGGCAGGGTCACGATATTTCACGAAGCTTGACCTAGCAAAGGGATTCTTCCAGATTCCCCTTCATCCTGAGAGTCGTCAGTTCACTGCCTTTGCTACTCCTAGGGGGTTGTACCAGTATAAAGTCCTCCCATTTGGACTTACCAATTCCCCAGCAGTATTTAATCGTGCCATGAGACAAGTGCTCCATGGTATTGTAGGAGTAGAGATGTTCGTTGACGATGTCCTCGTTCATTCCGCCACATTGGAGGAGCACCTCAGACTCTTGGAAATTGTCTTCAGTAGACTCCAGAGTTTCAACATGACTGTGAAGCCTAGCAAATGCAAGATTGCTCACAGTGAGGTGGAGTTCCTCGGTCATATTGTTGGCAACAATCACTGCAGGTGTCAGGGTGACAAGATCAGGAAAGTTAGAGAAGCCCCGAGACCTGTGACCAAGAAACAGGTTAGGGCATTTCTTGGCCTAGTGGGATATTATAGGAGTTTTATCCCCAACTTTGCTCTCATTGCCCAACCATTGTATGAAGTGCTACGGAAATATGCTCCAAACACCATTGAGTGGGGAGAAGCGCAAGAGAGATCCTTTATTGCTCTTAAGAACATGTTGTGCAAGGAGCCTATCTTGCAGTTGCCTGATTCCAGCAAACCTTTCATACTGCGCACTGATGCTTCACAAGATGGAGTAGGTGCCGTATTGATGCAGGAATCGGAAGGTGGAATCTTCCCAGTGGCATACCACAGCCGTAGGCTAAAACCTGCCGAGAGGAATTACAGTACTGTTGAGAAGGAACTCTTGGCTGTGGTTGATGGTGTTAAAAAATATTATTATTATCTTTTTGGGGCACCATTTACTCTGGAAACTGATCATATGCCACTCACTAGTCTTAGCACGACCAAGACGGCTAATGCAAGATTGACACGCTGGACACTGTATTTACAGCAGTTTAACCTTGTTGTGAGATACATCAAGGGAAGTGATAACGTAGGTGCAGACCTGATGTCTCGCCTGCTAACTGCTGACTAATATGGGCAATTGTTGCATGCTGGGTTCCGTAAGATAGGCATCCTAAGCGATTTGAGTAATCCAAGGACCAGCCTGGTTCCCAGTTAAAAGTGTAGACCAGACGTCTCACTCGTTGGCCCTACAGGACACAGTATATCCAGGGCTTGTACATACATGTATACCATAAGTTAAGGGGGAAGTTTGAGAACCTTGCAGAGACAGTCCGAGGCTGTGTATGAATTACCTTGTGGAATGTCTCGAGCTGTGGGCCTCTCTGAGGATTCCCGGAGAATGCACATTACCCACATGAGTGTTCACACCCACGGTGGGTGTTAAAACGTGACCTGCCCGAGATTGCGTAGCGATTTTCAGCTTCCTGTATTACTCGTAAGTGTAGAGTTAGGTTAACCAGTAAACTGCCCGTTCTAAGCAATTTGTGAATTCAAGAACTGGCACGTTTCCTGGTTAATAATGTTAGGTTAACCAGTAAACTGCTCGTTCTAAGCAATTTGTGAATTCAAGAACTGGCACGTTTCCTGGTTAATAATGAAAGCGTTAACCAGTAAGCTATAAGGGTTCTAAGCAATTTGTGAATTCAAGAATTACGTTTCCTGGTTAATAATGACAAGTACTGATTGCTAGGCAGAGAGAGAGAGAGAAATAACAGTTTTGATGCTCCACCTTAATTCTTTTCGCAGGTGTAGCTGGTGGGTGCAGCATTGCCGTGCAGATCAGCTGGCCGTTCCTGTTGCATGCTGCCGCCCCTTCTCTTCTGCCTCGTCATCATTATTTTACTATAAATTTGTATTACTGTGTCATTTTACACGTAGGTACAGTTACACTACAACTGTCACACCTACACCGTGTATTACATACACTACACTACATAACAATTAGTTGTTAATGTAAATGTAGCGAACTTTCGCTCAGTTTGACCTGAGTACAGGATTTTCACAGTCGTCACGGAGTTTTTCCCTCAAGCTTGTTTCTATTAACGTAAATACGAGGTTTTTTCGCTCACTGGCGACTGCGACATACTCCTGTAGCAGGATAGCACACACACCACAGTGTGAATCTTGTGTGACTGAGTTAGGATGTATATGTATGTATATTGAAATCTTTCTTCTGAAGGAAGAAAGATTTAATTTTCAAGGGGCGTAATGTCACGAATCAATTCGCGACATTTCCTTTTTGTGAGAAACCACGAACTATTAGTGGAAAACTCACTGTGTATCGCTCAGCTAACCGTTTCTCCCTCCATTATCGGAGTATACTTTTCAAATAATTCGTCACCGTTTTCAAAGAGTGACCGATTTAATGCACGTCACTAAGTGCTGTACTGAGCGATACTATTGTTTTTTTATTGTTCGCCTCTGCTTCCTCATTCGACCGTTAAAAAATGCGGCCGAGTGCTCCGCTTTCCCACGACTTAGTCAGTCTTGTGTTTGTTGTGATGGAGGAAGGTCCTGTGCCGCAGTGTGAGAGGTCAGCTAGTACCCAAACTCCACTTCACAGTTAGTCCAGTCTTCCCACCCATCTGGTGATACGCAGCATTCATCGATTATAGTATTTCTTTTGTGTATTTTCTAGTTATAAGAGTTTGATTAAGGTGTTTTTTTTTAGACGTAAGTATTTAGCTCGTGTGAGAGTGAGTGCGTCTCATTGATTTGAAATGTAACGTTAAATTTATTTTTTGTAATTAATAAATTTAACAGTTCCTTTCTCGAGCTTATTGTAAAGTAAAAATCTTGTTTCATTTTTCCATAATTAAGCTTATTTTCCATATAGCTCCTAGCTTGCATAAACGTTTGCTTTCATAACTGGTACTTAGACCAGTCTTGTATTAACTTAAAATCCGTTGTGCCAGGAGTTAATGCATCAGCAAGAACCTGATGTTATTATTATTAGTATTAGTTATTTATTGTCAGGGGTGATGTAACTTTCTCCAGAGGCTAACAGTACAGTAATTCAGCAATTGTGAGTAATTAGTCTCTGCTGTGTACTGTTGAGAAAGTTTATAAATTCTCGTTCTTGAGAATCTTAGCAAGTCAGCGCAAAGTAATCGTTGCTTGATGTAGCAAGACAATCATTGTCTTTGCTCTTCAATATTATTGAATATTATTATCAAATTAAATAATATTTAACCATTTATTTCAAAATTACCGCGATATTATAAAAACCCCGTGACAATATATATATATATATATATATATATATATATATATATATATATATATATATATATAAAGAGAGAGAGAGAGAGAGAGAGAGAAAGAGAAACTTCGTAGCTTCTTGCAGTGTGTTTTGTAGATCAGTTATACATATATTAGACTCGTGGACGAGCGGTTGTTATACGTGAGAAGTTTTGTAGGTAGATAATCTTCGTTCCCTTTGTCATGCAATGACAGGAGAGGTAATGATTAGTATGGGACTATTTTTATTTGTATTGGAAATATTAACAAAGTCTCTCACTCACGAGTGAAGTATAGAGTCCCGCTGTTACCTCCCCACTGTCTCACTCTGTCTCTCTCTGCCACCCTCTCGCCCCTGTTGCTAGCCTCCTTCTCCCTTCTCCTCCTCTTTCTTTCCGTATATAAGAACTTCCATCACGTGGGCTACACTGTCGTCCAAATGTTCTAGAAGCCTGTGTGTGTATATGTGTGTATGTGTGTGTGTATGGTCACGAGGCGCTGTTTGTGGGCTATTGTACTGGTGTGAGACATTCTGGAGAGGTGTTAACGTCACTTCCTCTGGCCCCTAGGTTTGACATTGACCTAACCTCTACACTATATTATGAATGTTGCTAGTTATTATGTAATGTAATATATATATATATATATATATATATATATATATATATATATATATATATTATTCATTTATTAATTAATTTATATATATATATATATATATATTATTCATTTATTAATTAATTTATATATATATAAATATATATATATATATATATATATATATATATATATATATATATTATAGCTAAGGCTCTGTAGTATGTATTACTAAAAGTAGTTCGGTGCCCCCTTCATCCACACAAAAGTCTTGAATACCCATTTAATCTGGGGCATCATAGGCTTAGTAATAATACCACCAGTACCATCACACACACTACGGTGACCTGCGTCACTGTCACAATCTGGATCACTCACCTCACGTCTGCGACAGCAGCTCGTTTCAAGGATTACTGCAATTTTTGTTGCTCATTGTTAAACCTTCGATAATAATTAATGTTCGTAAAGACCAAAATCATTCACTTTGCATTATATTGTTGTCGTAATTCACAATTCACAGTCATGGCAATTTCATTTTTAGTTTACTGAGAACTTTTCAAATAAATTAGTTTGAGTATGTTTGGGGTGGAGAAATAAAATACTGTTTCATCCTCTCGTGAAACCAAATATAGCAATTTTACTTAATCTTTGGCTATTTCGTCCATCAGCATCAACTTTGGGCCACATTGCTTGGCTCAATGTCTTTGTATATACTTTTTTTTTTCTAATGCTTCAGTAAATTTCCTGTTCCCTTCTTCCACTCCTTCGCTCATTTCCTATTTGCAGTTTTGTCTTCCCTCTCTTTTGTTACTCCATACGTTACGTTTACCATCAATACCTTCGCCTGACCCATCTAGAAGGCCAATTAGCCGACCCATTATCTAAATTAATATTCCATGTGCGGTCGCGGGGGTAAATGATCGCCATATGTTATTTGTTACCACTAAAAAGGCGCGATATAATCCACTCAAAGGAATTCTCGTAGGAGTGTGCCTAGAATCGTTGATCAGTGTGGCCATAAAGAAACGGCAGATATCACCTAAGCTGAATGAAATTGTCTGCCGATAGCAAAACTATAATTTGCTGGATATAATTGTTGTGATTTTCTTAAGTAAGGCATTTTCTAATAGAAACCGTTTGACTCGAGCACTAGTTTCGTCTCTCAAGTGAACACAGTCATCTTAATTTTGAGCGTTAGAGTGCGCATTTAATCATTTAATTATGCACAGAACTATCCCCTCCACAGTAACAACTGCCATCACGGTTGACGCATACCACAAAAGACCACTTGATGAGCATCGGCCTCTTTGATTTGGATTCATGAAAGGTCATTGAGTAGTGACTTAGGACGCAGAAATAATATGATGATGTTGTTTGTTGTAGCAGTGACAGCCATGATAGTGGTGGCCCTCATATTTATCTGTATTTTACCACATTTTGAAGGGCTGATGGTAGACACCATATAGACACAAACAAAACACTTAAACATTCCTACAACATACAAATACGAACGCCACTTTATATCCAGGCCACTTTTGTAAGTCTAACTATGTCGTCATTGTCCTGGGGATGAATACACAAGACTTCTTAGTAACTTACTTTATCTGCTTATGGATCTGGTTGTCTGTGGAAATGTATTGCTGTGTTGATAATATCCTTTTTTTGCAGGGCCTAGTCTCTTAGAAGGAACCATTTCCATTTTATTACTAAGCAACAAGAATATAAATTTCTGTACTCCAAGTTAATGCTTTTTCCAGTACCAAAATGCTGATTTATGACGCCTTCTCACAGGACTGGTCGCTCTTTACAAGGCAAAAAAAAAAAAAAAATGATAATTAGTTACCTTATAACTGTTTCCTGCAGCCCCAAATATTCACAACCAGTGAATTCTGTGCTTAATAAAAAGAATTTTCAATTGATGTAGATTTATTTTTAATGTATCCGACTGTGACCAAAGGCTAAACAGTCCGTTCCCTGAGGCCCATCTATTTTCCCATGCACAGGCAATAACTCTCGTCACAAACCTTCAAGTGTCACCACTCTGTGCTGACGTATCGAAATGCTGGGTTGTCTTTTGAAATATTCGTCCAGAGTTTTAATCAATTGAGTCTCTCATTATTGTTCCTTGGCCTGGCCTATCCACAGCTTCTATAGGTACCGACAGTATTCTGCAGTGCCAGTTAGTAAGACATATTTACAAGTCCTTTCATCCCATTCATCATGTTACGCACGACTTGAGCTTTTTGTTTGTACTTTTAATTAACTCAGAAAATTTTACATTATCTTCTGAATATCTGTAGAAAATTACCTATATCTGGAAACTGTCTTAGTGAAGTGGGATAAATGCATGATCTTAAGTGAAGGTTGAGGCAGCAAAGTGAAAAGGAGGGATTACCTTGTATTAGAAATATTCTTTATACTACACAAGGGAGACAAAAAAAAAATGTGTCATGTAATTCCGGTTGTAACTGCTGCAAGAGAGGACCCGATATTGCAGCAATTTCCTGTATACGAGCTTCGGCGGGGGCAGGCAGGTTTTTGTGGCATGAGAGTGGGCGAGGGTGCAGGAGCTGCTAATTTCCTATTTGAGTTACGGCAGAAGTTAGGAAAGGTGAGCTTTCATCTTTTTTTTTTTTTTTTTTGTGTGTGTGTGTGTCCGACTCTGGGCAAAGGCTTCAGGGCCTATATCTTGGGGGCAGTAGCCTATCCCAAGGCCTAGTAGTCCTACACCTCCACATGTCACCACTTCGGCGCTAACACCCACCGTCCATATTGAATACATGCTAGGGTTGTCTCATACAGGACTGGTGTATTGGTATTAGCGGGGGTATTTTTACGACATGTCGGCGGGTCATCTGGTAGATCAGGAAAGTCTGCTTTTTATGAAATTCAAATCCCTAAACTGTCCCCTGCCCCAGCCAGGATTCGAACCTGGGTCCATCAGGACTGCAAGCCGCCTCTCTACCGATTCAGCCACAGCCTCCTGCTGCTGCTGCTGCTGCGTACCCGAGCCCTCATCAAGACTACTGACTATAATACTTTCTGAAACATGCCAAATTTTATTACAAGCTGCTATAAAATCTAGCTTGAACTAAAAAATGTTCTGTTTCTCTGATTTGATGCTGATTGCCTATGAAACCTAGCATGTAGGATAACAATATTCGTTTAGTTTCGTTTCGTTACCGTATGTTTATAATGGATCCAACATGTTTGCATGCGTAGGCCTTGGTCACCTAATGGCGACACACCATGCTGCTCGACCTCTGGCGGCCTTCCTATTCGGTCGCTTATCCCTGAGGTCACACTGTATGATATCGTCCTAGGTCTTTTTCGGTATGCCTCTCCCAACCCCACTTCCAACATTCACATTTCTTACTTTCTGCACATAATTGTCGTCCCCCATCCTCTCTAAATGCCCTAACCAACTCAATCCACCACTCTTTATCACAACACCAGTACACTCCAGTCCCATCCTTCCTCTTAAATCGTTCATCGTAAACCTAGGCCCCCAGTCTTCGCATTCAAGGACACACTGCACATCCACCTAATCACTGTCATTTCTGAACGTTTGAGCCTGCGAATATCCTCTTCCTTTACTGCCCAGGACTCACTGTCATGCAGCATTACACACCTAATACATGCCACATGCAAAGGTCACTTAGCACGGAGGGAGAGCCCTCTCAGTGTTAGGAGAGACAGCAGCTCCATGTGCTCCTTCCAACCACCATTTTTTTTTATAGTCACTCAGTTGCCAATGGACAAAAATGGGGACTTGTATACACATTCGCTCTCTAAGAATGTTGCCATTTCACCAACCTGTGTAAGACTTAGTGTGCTATTCACCTGTTTTAGATTTGCAGAATACGTTATTGTTCTGGGAAAACTAGTCAATTGTGTTATATCCATTGTGCGACACACACACACACACACACACACACACACATATATATATATATATATATATATATATATATATATATATATATATATATATATATACCGTATACAGAGAGAGAGAGAGAGAGAGAGAGAGAGAGAGAGAGAGAGAGAGAGAGGAGAGGGGATATGCATTACAGAACTATAATTACCTAACTGGCTTTTTTTTTTTTTTTTTTACATTTTGAAGTTTATCTTTTTATCCTTCTGTTCGTACCTACAACTGAAGTATACTCCGCGGCTGTACAGTAAAGTGATGGCTGTATATCGCAGGCTGGAGGAATATTTGAGTTCTTCACTTGTCAGTCAAACATTTGTTGCCGAGTCAGTACCTTCAGTATTACTGAGAGGCAAAAAGAATATTAAATCAGAAGAAACTGGGACAACTGAGCATGGCTACTTATTTGGGAGTGGACACTCTTCCTTCGACAGATCTAATGTGAATAAGGGAAATGTGCAAATTGAAAAACTGAAAGAAGATACAATTATCCTATCCTTTCCAGAAGAGTGTTGTGGAACCAAGAGACGCCTAAGGCAGCTTAATATGTGTGTGTGTGTGTGTGTGTGTGTGTGTGTGTGTGTGTGTGTGTGTGTGTGTGTCATTCACACAGTCATTCACACATCACTCAGGTCCCTGAAATCCTGGTTGCATCTTAGCAGTTTTTAAAAAATTGGCAAACTCTTATCATGCGCTTCTCCGTCCATGCTTCACCCAAGCAACAAGATACCCTGTTAATACCCTGGCCTTATCAACTTCCATGCATCTCCTTCTCCCACAGGGGCTGACGAGGAGCCTACACGTGGTGGCGCTGTGCACCCTGGGTGGGGGAGCTGTGACCTCCATCCAGGAGCCAAACCTTCTCATATTTCCCTGCACATTGCCGTGGGAAGGAACCTGGTTTTGACCCTGGTGATGCCTGTCTACCACAAGGGGGCGCCAGATCCCTGCGCGGTTTATGTACTGTACTGTACCTGTAGGACTGACCCAAATAAGCAATTGCCTACCTGTGGCCGATGAGTCAGCCTGGCCAGACAGACAGTGGTTATGGAACAACACCAATAATCGTTCTTACACATTATCATATTTCATCACAATTTTGTTAGCCTACCATGTCATCTCCCACCTTCAGACTCACTCCCACATCCATGCTTCACTTTTTTTTATTCTCTAGATATGATCACACCATGTAAATATACTGTCTTTCGTTCTTTTCCTAATAGGTGTTATCCCTCAACATTTTGGCACCTCACATTGCTTCCCATGTTGTCAACTCTAAGCACTATACAATCATTTCTATCATCCCTGTCCCACTGTCGTCATTTCTAACTTTCCAAACCTTTGCCGTATCGAAGTCCTTCACCAATATAACAGTGTGGAAACAAACACATACAGTACAGTTCTCAAGCCCTGGCTTCGTCGCCAGTCACTTTGCTTTCTTGAGCCACTGTACTCCCCTCTGAGGTACTTAAATTCTTTTCCCAGTTCAAGTCTCTTCAGTTACCAGCTGTTCTGTAACTACACTGGCACTTAGCTCAGTATCAAAATAAAAGAGTCATCTACTACATCTGATGATAGTACATGATGTTAATTGGTATATTTTCCAATATTATTTCGTTATTAAGCTTTTGGTTTTACTTCTACTTAGAATCACACCCACCCAAATTTTTCCTATAGTTTAACACTTTCACTATTGTGCAAACTTTTCACATTCTCATCCTGGTCAAATATTATCTGCATTGACCCCTTTGTACACGACGTGTCCCATAAGGTTTTTAAGATTATCTGAAGAAAGTAAGAGCAAAATAAACTACATAATCATACTAAACGGGTTACAGTCCTAGGATAGAATTGTGTTCCATTTCGCTACGCTCAGTGAAGCCAGAAAGGAAATGTCACTCTTTTTTCCACTGGATACTGTAACAAGACCTCACGGACGATAATTAGGCCAGCAAGCAATGAACGCTGGTCGCTGCAGCAAAAGACCGGTGCTAACACATGCCACTATGTCATGAATTACGGCAGATTTCTTAACCACTTCTCTTCATTCCGACAGGTCGCTTACGGATTTCACAAGAATGTTCGTGCTCTTATTGGTAAACAATGTTGCCATACTACTGGAGTTAGGTTATGGAAGTAACAGGCCAACATAGTGGAATATGTTGTGGCTAGTGGCGCAGATGAAGCCTATCATGTTGCTCTGCGTCAGAGCTGACAGTGTGGTTAATGTACACATGAAGACAACGAAACTGTACTAAAGTCACTGCACTGAATCCGTACTGTTGGTTAGGTTTTACACTTTCACTTTGGAGACATTGTTAGGAGGTGTCGGAAATTTAGGAATAATTCCTCCCATTTTTCCATTTTAGTTGGTGATGGGCAGTCGTATTTTGGAAGTATAATGTATTATACGTAACCCAGGGTGATGGGTATATAGGATTACGTATATTTATACTATGGTTCATAATTTAGTCTTTTTCCCAGCCATGGATGGAATGTGCACATATGCATTTTTAGTTATTTGATTGGTGGATCGCCTCTGTTCTTCTCTCCAGAGGTCTAAGTTTTAGTCTCGGCTAGGCCTCGGTCAATTACGAGTCTCGAGACCTCAGTTGCTCGGGCTCTCGCCCACGCTCTCAGTCCTAATTCACTGAGTCTTAGTCTCAGATGATCTCGAGTCGAGTCAGAGGCAGTCCCAGTCATGTTCTGGTCACGCTTGGAAGCAGTCTAACCACTCTCGTGGTATTGAGAGAGAATTCGGTTGGGACAGACTGGACTGATTAATTAATTTACGACAGTGCTTCCTCCTAGATGGGAATGAACATTATCAATTCACTTTAATTTATAAATAGTGTAAATAGTAATGCTTACGTAAAAAGTACGTATTTGGTCCAGGCCGTAACCTCCAGTAATCCGCCAAGCACTAGCAACAAGCAACATCTTCAACAACTCCGACCATATGGCATCAACCTACAAGCCTCTCCATTGCTACTCTTAAGCTAAGTAACTAAATGACCCTTAGTGGCGAAAGACTGGGCGAATAATATTTCACCAGGGTTTCCAGCTTTTATTTGAGGATCCTTAAGTAGATCGTTTAGTTGCTTAGTAGGGAACACAACCTACACGTCATTACGATCCAGGTGAGTCCTGGGAGTAAGACATATATATCCGGACAAATTATGTAGTGTTGTAGGCCTATTTTTGTCTTGTTTAGTGCAAGTGATTAGCCAGTTAAATATTTACGACACTACCGGGGGTATATTCTAAATTTTTCTAATTTTTCCCCCACAGGAGGCAGCCAATGGCAGCGATGCTTAATACTGTTTCGTATTAGTCGGGAAAGAAAAATGCAAAGTACGATCTAAAGTTAAAGAGGGTATTTGAGAATGTTTCAAACCCTCTAACCCAGAGGGGTCTTCCTGTAGCTGATTATATTCACCTTGCCTTAGCCTAAGTAAAATTCCATGTACGGACAGCGACACAAGTATTTTTCCAAAGTTTAATGAATACATAACAGAAATACTGAACTATCTGAAACACGCACTGGTAGAGACAGGGTTTTCATTGTATTTCGCCAGATGTACATTTTCCTTAGACAGAAATGGGAAGATAGCCGTGTATCTGTCTGTTCTGTACAGTACGTCCACGACTCATGGTGTAAAAACTACTTCCATTAAAGCTTTCTGCACCACGACTGCGCCTGGATATTATTTCCAGGTTGATGCCGAAAGAAGTTGTTTTGTTCAGGGATAGGCTGGCGATGGAATAAGGTAGGGTTAAGGTACCCTCACAGTACTCTTGGCATGTTCGGGGCATATAATTTTATATTATGTTAATGTAAATATATTAATTTAACGTCACTTAACTTAAGCTGAGTACAGTACGAATATTTGTAGATCATTAATTATCGTCTTCCGCTTGATATTTACAGGGTTCGCCATAACTGAGTGTGTGTGTGTGTGTGTGTGTGTGTGTGTGTGTGTGTGTGTGTGTAATTCACCGGGTCGGTCAAGATCACTTGATGGTCGTGATGGTCAGCTTTTACCCTCCCGGAAGGGAGCTGAGAGTTCATATAAGGGCAAGGCTGTGACCTTCACACACGCACACACCCGTCCCCTTGCTCAAGGGGGACAGTAACCACCCACTTCGTCAGTGAAACTTTTCGCAACCTGAGCGAGGCGCGAACTCCCGTCCACCAGTTGGCAAGCGGGAACGTTACCACTGCACCAGCGAGCGGTGTGTGTGTGTGTGTGTGTGTGTGTGCGTGTGTGTGTGCGTGTGCGTGTGCGTGTGCGTGTGCGTGTGCGTGTGTGTGTGTGTGTGTGTGTGTGTGTGTGTGTGTATTAAAGGTGTAAAATAAGTGAATGCATTTAAGTGTGACCCCTCATTAATTGAATGTACGATATAGAGTGTCCTCTGGTTGTGAACATTACAGTTTATACAGCCCTACCCAGCGTATGGGTCTGCACAGATTTTCAGATCAAACTCCCGAACAATCAGAGTGGGTGATAGCAATGAGTACGAATATAAAGTACAGTACATGCTTGTTGCTTTGCTCGTGAATATTATCGGTTTTATGTACTGAAGAAATATTTGCCATTAAATGCTAATAAAAGTAGGCCTATCTTCTCTGTGCTTGAGGTCTACTTTATTAGATAAGTTTCTTCTTCTTTGTCTTTTTCTTCTTCTTCCAAACTTTATTTAGTTTGTTGCCATTCCTTTATATCCTCACTAATTCGCTTCGATTCAGACAGTACAGTTTTTCTTAAGGCGAATATGCTCAAAGAATCTTTTTATACATTTACTTTGTTTAGGCCTTTTAAGGGTTTGATGGGGACAAATGTCAAACCATAAAAGCATACTTTTTTTTTTCCTTTGGTGTTTTATGTTCATTAATCAAGATGACAGTTTACACAAAAGTACATCTGTGTACTACGCTGTGTGGAGACCATCACACATTCCTTTGGGAACGTTGTCAGTCTTTCAGGTACAGTTTTGTCAGATGATATGCACTCACTTTCAAAAGGCTATAAGGATGGGTACTCTGCGATGCAACTATATCTTGTAAACACTTTGCTACATAGACAAAGCCATAAGATTGGCAGTGGCAGTAAAGAAAAAAAAAAATCGTTAGTTCTTTTCAGATCATACCCTGCTTCTTTATGTGGCTGCATTGGATACCGCGCTGCTGTCGTACCACGATATTAGCTTTTATATTGGCTGTTTCGCTCTCCTCAGCCTTCCTTCATCTTGCATTACAAGGATGGACGAGATATCATCAAGCCTTCTATCGTTTCATCCAAACGGTGATGTGTAATATAACCTGAACCTACCCACGTGAAATCTAATTTATAACCTCCCGTGGTTGGTGGCCGATTTTGTGCCCATATTTTGAACATGGTTGCGAAACAATGCGCATCAGACCGTAAGTTCACAGAGCAAAATAATCAAATATCGTTCAATACTCGGCGGACTAATGTTTCGCCATGACTTTCTCAAAATCAGTTTTCACAGGGACAAAAACACTTGACCAAAGCTATCTACAATTAAACGTTACTCTTAAAAAATGAAGTAGATATTTGTATCAGTACCACATTCATTTTCTCAGTTAACTGCAATTTGGGATATTGTACTAGTACTTGTATTTAATATTGTAACATTTTTTGAGAAAAAATAGAGTAACATTCTTCATGTTTTAGTTCCTCTGATTTGGGTTGAAGTTGCTGATGGATGTGTTAACCCCTCTCTACGGTAATATTTCCCCTCGCCAGGATATTGTTTTTCTTTTTAATTGTCAGATATTAATGTGCTCTGCAACGGCCATTTTGCTGTATAATATGCCACATTTTACCCTAGAAATCAATATTGCTTGTGCAAAGTTCCACAACCAAAGTGTCAGTTACAGAGCTATGGCATCCACAGCATGTGATGTATGCAAACTGATGAGTGAACTGAGGGGAGGAGGGTGTGGATGGAATGTTAAAAATCAACGAGTTGACCTTTCAGCATAGGCCTACCGTGTGTGTGTCAAGTTAAACACCCAGATGAGGCCTGGTTACTGAGATAGAGTTTACACGTATTGTTATGTTTGGTGGGGTGTGGAGGGGTGGTGAGTGTAGAATTTTGAAAATCAAATGGGCGAGCATTGATGATGGGACTGTTGTTTGTGTAGATCTGCACAAACGAAGCTGGCCTGTTTATTGAAGTGTTAAGAAGAAGTAATGTTTGGTGACAGTGGATGCCACTGAAAAAATATCCATTCCGTCAGTTTTGATACCAATAGTAGCCAAAATAATGAGAAATAAACATATAATAAGTTGGATATAGGCAACAAAGTGTTTGCAATTTGTTTTCTACGAAAATGTAAAAGCTGCCATTACCTATTTTCTTTCTATTTTCTTCCTGCTTATCATTTCATTCCCATGGTATGCTGTCCTGTTTCTGACATATATAGATGTAGGGTTAGCTCTAGAAGCGGCCCTATCTGTCTGTCGTCCATTGACGTTCTTCAGAATCGAGGTGCTTTACCCTTAGTCTTCAGCGACTTTAACAAAGTCGCATATTAAGTCGCTAAAGCTCCTGCATCCATCTGATAGTATATGTACTAGTTAGGTTGGGGAAACTAATAGCAGCTCTGTCCGTCTGTGTCTCTGTAACGATACTTATCACGAGGGACTTCACTCCCAGAGACTTTAGTGACACTTGTGATGCCACAGCATACCACACCACATAACACAATATAGGGTAACATTAGAATATGATGCTAGTCACGAAGAAGTGCTACGGAATGGATGTAGAGCCGTAGTACTGTCGCTTTCTACCACTGAGTTAAAGCAATAGAGTAACAGTAGAGTATGATGCTAGTCACGAAGAAATGCTACGGAATGGATGTAGAGCCACAGTTTAGTTTTTCTGCCAGGCCACAGTTTAGTTTTTCTGCCACTGAGCTACGTGAAATTAGCTGCAAAAAACGACCTCCTGAGTCAAGTTAAGGTGAAAGAAGCATAGTCTGAGGGAGCCTTTCTTGAATGTTGGCAAAAATAAAAGTTTTGCTTATTGTAATGGAGATGGAGAGCGAGAAACCGAAGTGGAAAGTGTATGTGAGTGAGGTGGACGGGGGGAGAGGAAGGGGGAGGCCAAGGATGAGATGGAGGGATGGAGTGGAGAGGTACAACACACCATACTACCTTCTCACACCACACCACACAAAATTACTCTCTCACATCACACCATGCCACACCAAGGGCTTCAACCGAAAGACCCTGAGGCTCTCTGAACTAGAACACTTATACTTGTTCCTGATGGTCTAATGGTCTGTGGTACAAGTCCAGGTTAAAACTAGATGTTATGTGCATTGACAACGGTACCTAACAATTGGCTGGAGATTTCTGATTATCTGATGTAAATATTGGAGTAGGCCGGTCACCTGCCCATAAATGTTCTGGACTACGGTATGCGAGCTTTGGCCTACAAAACTTTACAAACTGGATGTTGCCGTTAGTCTTATTTCGTCCTTTTTGTTTCTCCCTGATCTACGGGTCACAACTGACGGCTCGCACAACACACTCTCTACCCTCACAGAGTATTGTCACATATTTTATATTCCTCATTCCTGCACTACCTTACTCGTCCAGGACCGTCCACTCACCTACACTCACCGCTATAGCTCGTTTTCCTGTCTCCTTCCCCCTGGCCATGATAAAGCAGTAGTATCCCCTGCCAAATTCTGCTTCTCCTTTCATTGCCTTCCCTCGGCCAAAGCGGCTGAGTGGTTAGCGCTGCTGGTGTAAACAGCTGGCGCCACTCGACTCAGGTGGCTATCTGCCATTTGTGGGGAGGTAGGTAAAATAAATACCTCGGCTAACATACAGAAGTAACCGTATTAAATTGTGGGCTAGTATCCCAGGATAGTGGATTAATAATCCGTCACAGGCTCAAACGCCATCGTTATAGTGACAAGCATCACGGCTAAGCGCTTTATGGTGTCTGCCCTATCTTTATTTTTTACATTACCATCAGAAATCTCTCTCTCTCTCTCTCTCTCTCTCTCTCTCTCTCTCTCTCCTTTAATTCGCTAACTTCTGTAACTGCAGTCAGTGCTCGTTTAAGACCAGACCACCCTGTACAAATTGTATGCCATTGTTCCTGTTTAATTATGTACCGTACAGTACTAATGGCACCTGGATTTCGGGGTACAACCAAGTAAGTAAGAGAATACCCTGTTGTGTCCTTTCCTGACTATGGGTCACCGTGGCGAACCTCTCAGCTGATTCGGTATTGAACCAGCACTGTAGCTGCCTCGATTAGCTAAATGCTCAACACACGAGATGGAAGGGAAGACTTTAGTGAATAGTTGATGACAACACTACTGATGGCTGACAGTGATGTAGCTCATGCATATGTTATAAATGCAGTCATTTCTGTACAATATAACATACTGTGTATAGTCATTCACCTTCAACCGTCATAATATGTTAGGAAAGTAAGATATGCAATAATTTATACTGGTTATTTGCATTCGCTGAAGATGCATCTGTTGAACGTCACTTTAACATGAAAAATATTTCATCATATTCATGCTACAGGATCAACACTATCAGAACATTTCAACATACGACATACAACCCTTTGGTTATACAGACATAATTTGTCTAAGGCGTTAATCAGAGTTCTGTAGAATGAATAAATGACATAAGTTTGGTAGTCTCTGACTCCTGTTCGCCTCACAAAATTCCTCTCAGAAATTGGTGAAATATAAATGTAATATAAAAGCTTACAACTGGTTCATAAAAACAGAGCCAGTAAAACACTGACACTGACTTTCAGAAAGGCTCCTTTTTTTTTTTTTCTTTTTTTTTCTTTTTTTTCCGGCCTATCAACCATTGGGGCCGAAGCCCCTGGTTATTAAGGCCGTGTATATACAGTATATATATATGTATATACATTTAAACATATATACATATATATACAAACATATATATATACATACATACACATACACACACACACACACTTCCATGCATACATACAGACACACTTTCATGCAAACGTACATATATATATAATAATTTTAATCTTATTTATTTTTATTTTTTTTTTGTATTTTTATTTTTTTTAATTTTTTCTTGGTTTTTTATTTTTTATACCTTATATTATAAAGGAACACTAATCTAAAGACCCTAAAACTAATCACCTAACAGACAAATCGCTAACCTATACTAAATCCTACAGAGACAAATAGCTAGACCTACACTAATGGTAAAAATACCTCGACTAACAGAACACCATCGACTACAGATATGTAATGCTTTTCTACATTACATACCTGCACTCATCACCTGGTGACTGTCAGTCGAGGCACAACCTGAAAGGCTCCATACAAGGAAACATATAATAAGCGTCCACACTGAAAGTGTGGAAAGTGTTCGAGCGAGCGAGCTAGCAAGTCAGGGAGTTCTGAATATTGTTTCACGTGGTTCATCATCTTCCTCTGAGTTCCTGACCTGATAATACTAAACAGAACTTAGTAGATTACACAAAAAATATTTCCGCACACTTCCTAAAACTAACATTCCCTTTGTATTTTAATTTCAAGTCTACGGCCAAACAGAAGGTATTATTTGTAATGAAAAGGCAAAACCTGGTTGCTCTCAGCAATCATCGGAAAATACTGCTGCGCTACTCACGCAACCTTAAACCGTTACTTCTTGTGCAGCTGCCTGTTATATTAATCCGCCTTATAAAAAATAGTTTCCTCGGTTTATGAAAAACTATTGGAAAATACGGGTTGTCTATGAAAAATTATTAAGGATTTGTATGCGATTTCCATAATGGTGTCTATCTTTCCTGTAACTACAAAATTGGCTTAAATATCCAAAAAAGTTTGCTACTGTACGACAGAGTTTTTCTCCCGACCTCTGCCCCCATTTCTTCCTGATGCGATAAATCTTTCGCTCGGGTACATATGTCGGGGGTCCAAACTGTGACGAAATTTGGTGTTCGAGCGAGCGAAGTGAGCGAGAACAATAAACTGACAGACGCCAGAGACGATTTCTCAACATCCTGCCAGGTAACTAGTTTATGTCTGATGTTACAAGACAGTTTCGTTTAGCAAATAGGACAGCTCGCTGATTGGCCTACCATCCAGCCAGTCAGAAACTGAGCCCATCAGTCAGCCACAAACCTATCATTCCTTCATACAGAAGATAATAAGTTAGTTTATCACCTTACCATCCAGTCATCCAAAAGGTCAGGCAGGCAAGCAGCAGTATGCCAAGTGAATCTTTTTGAGGTACTGAAAAAGTACGAGAGGCCAGTGGATCAGCGGGGCTCGGGAGTTTGGGGAATGAAATGGAGTTGTCAGCAAGGTAAAGAGAATGGAAGGTAGTTTCATGGGGGGGTGAGGGGGAGCTAAAATGCGTCTCGGTCTGCGCATGACGTCATAGTTAATACAGACTGCAGCTCATCCTGCTCAACACACGCCAGTCACACACACACTAGCCTGTGGATGGGTACTCCGTTTTCTTTTTTTAGGGGTGGCTACGGCAATACAGAGAATTTTGTGAACATGCCAACAATTTGTATAGTTCGTGGATGCAAATCTATTCATGTGAAAGGTGACAAGAGAATACATTTTCATGCACTGTCGAAAGATGAAGAACTTAGAAAAAAATGGATTGAATTATGTGACACAAAGAAAAATCGGTCATCTGGTTTTGTATGCAGCCGTCATTTTGAGAGTACTGCCTTTGAACGCAACCTTAAGTATGAGTTGCTTGGTTTACCAGTGCCTCCAGGACAAAGGAAATTCAAGAAAGGAGCAGTGCCTACTCTTCAACTACCGAGTTTAACAAGTAAGTTCCTTTACTGTGTAACAAGTAAACTATGGTGGTCAAGTGTTGCCATTTAACATGTGTGTTTTGTATAGCAAGAGCTTTATTATATGGTATTAGTTTCTAATATCAACACAACTTTTTTTCATTTGTTTTTAAATTTTTAATATTGTCTTACAACTTGTATATGATACTTTTATGCACCAAGCACTCGCACTTGTGTCATATAACAAATGTTATTATTATTACAGTATCTTAGAACACATATATCAAAAGGTATCCAGTCCTCTTTGTGGTTTATGAATTAATATGCTTAAAGATGTCTTGTGTACCAATATTGTATAAATGCAACAAGAGAAATTATTAACATTTTTATCATTAATTAGGATGAAGAGAGACCCTGGAGTCTAGAGTATAAAAACTACTGAAATATAAATTACCTGTGTAGTTAGGTGTTGCTGAAGTCGATTTCGATATTTAAATAAAGCTAAAGTAAAATATTTAATTGATCCTTAATTGTGACATGCTTATCCAGTCTCTCTCTCTCTCATATATATATATATATATATATATATATATATATATATATATATATATTTATAATGGGACATTGTAAATGTGTATTTTTTAGATCAAGTGAAGGCTATCTGTAGCACAACTGTTAAATAAGGAAAATTCAGGATTGAAGTATCATGTGCTTTGTGTACCCACTCAGATATATAACTAATGTTCCACGAATTCTGCAGCTTCCTCTCAGCCAGCAAGTGACGAGCGGCCAGGGCCAACACGGACACTCCCTCCTGAGGATGAGCCACATTATCAAGGTGCAGGCGCACCCTCTGTACCCCAGGAAAACAAGTTGCTTAAGTTCATTCAACGCATGTCTTCCTATAATAACGATCTTCATAAAAAACTTAGGGCAGTCACTAAAGAGAGAGACTATTTACGTGCCTTAAACATTAAATATCAAGAATTGTTAGATTCCTTAAGGAATGAATTAGAGAATGTTAAAAGCCAATGCCAAAAAGATGTGTCCAAAGCTTTGAGTAGAACTTTTACATCAAATCAGACTCAGTACCGGTATTTTTTATCATCTAACCACGTAGGAAAGTGACAGGAAGAGGACATTAGTAAAGCTCTGACTCTAAGAACCTTAAGTCCTAAAGCCTATAGTTTTTTAAGGGAATAGTGGAAATTTCCTCTGCCTTCTTCTGCCACAATCAGCCGGTGGGTGTCCAAATTTGCTGTGGAGCCAGGAATTTTGTTTTCTGTAATTAACTTTTTGCATCATCAAGCTTCTACTATGTCTGAGTATGAGCGACTATGTGTTCTTTCTTTTGATGAGACTGCAGTTGCTCAGGATTGGTCATATGACATTGGAAATGACACTTTATTTGCCCCAAAACGTAGTGTCCAATTTGCCATGATTAGAGGACTGATAAAGCCATGGAAACAGCTTGTGTTTTATGAATTTGACTGTGACATGACAAGGGACATTTTATTTTCATAATTCTTGAAGTAGAGGCAGCTGGATTTGTTGTTGTGGCTATTGTTAGTGATCTAGGACCCACAAATGTAAGGTTGCGGAAAACACTGGATATTAATGTGAATAACACATCTTTTCCAAACCCATATGCCTCTAATCGGCCAATTTTTGTGTTCGCTGATGCACCCCACCTATTAAAGCTCATCAGGAATAATCTTTTAGATCATGGGTTCACTTTGCATGGAAATTCAAAGCCAACTGTGACAAACAGTAGTGTTAAAGAAATAATCATCAGAAGTGAATATGATTTAAAGACAAGTCACCGTTTGTCACACAAACACATAGATGTAGAAGGAGTAAAAAGGATGAACGTTAGACTAACTGCACAGTTACTTTCAGAAACAACTGCAAAATCAATTAGATACTTTGGAAAGCAAGGACTTCTAAAGAGCAAGGACTGGGAGGATACAAGTAACTTCATAGCATTAGTAGATGCATGGTTTGATGTTTTAAACTCTAAAAGACCTAATGCAGAAAAAGAGGCCAGGTCAGGTTTTGGTATTCACTTGAAAACACAAACAGATGTTTTAAGCAGCATGTTGCAAACTATCAGGGACATGAAAGTTGGGGGTAGAGAGAGTCTGTATCCATTTAAAAAAGGAATAATTGTATCCTCCCAGTCCTTGCTTAGACTGTATGAATTTCTACAAAATAGCTTTGGAGTTGGCTATATTTTAACGTACAGGTTAAACAAAGACTGCCTAGAACACATGTTTGGTTATCTGAGGCAAATCGGAGCCTCTTATCAGCACCCATCTGCACTTCAGGTGAAGTATAGGATAAGATCATACCTTCTTGGTAGAAACTGTGAATTGGTGGGGAGCAGATATAATATTATTAAGGAAAATGAAGATAACTCTTTGTCAGAGGGGTCATTTTCTGTGAAGGATGTTGGTGACTCAGCAAATGACATGTCTGACACAGAAACAGTTGAGTCAAAATTACTTCTTTCAGCAGTGCTTTTCTCTTCTGACCCACGGTATGATATTGGAGGCAAGAATGATAGTACAGTATCCTCCACTGTCCAAAAAGAGGAATTACAGGAATGCATGAAAACAGAAGGCCTAAGGTATGTTGGTGGGTTTATTGCCCACAAATTTCAAAAATATTCATACCTTGGAAAAAATGTTAAACCTGATGATAGGACCTGGATAGGAGAGGTTTGTAGGAATAAAGGCAGGCTGATGACACCATCAAATGAATTATTTGAACAGCTGAAAATAATGGAAAAAATATTTGAATGTTATCATGGGAAGAAATCACTTAGATCTAGAAGGAAATGCATGAAAAACTTAACCAGATTAATATGTAAACATGTTAATTTGCCTGAAGATGTTGTACACTACTTTGTTAGATGCAGATTGTATTTTAGAATAAGGATTCTGAATAGAGAGGTTCAGAAGTGTAAAAAATTGAAATCCAAACTAAGAAAGCATGCCAGGTAAGGGATACAAGTATTGTAAATAAAGAATAAGACATTATGTGAATTACTTATATTTTTCCCCTTAACTGATTGCAAGGCACTAAAAATGATATTGGTATGTTTTGCTGAATGTAAACTTGTGAGAGATGCAAGTGCACTATCTCCACCCAACAGTTAAGGTATATAATTAAGGGCTACAAGTAACAGCCGCACTTGAGGTGGGAATCTTAAGTCTCCCTATACAGGGAAATCACAAATGGAAAAAAAATGAAAACATTCTTGCAAAGCCTTCAGGTGTCTCCTCAGGATTGGGTTCCGATTCGCTTCCTGGTTCTTGTGTAACTTTCAGCTCTGGATATTTTTCATAATCATCTTCCTGCTCAAGCTATATTTACTTGCTATACCTTTTGATATATCATCATGATGTAGTTTACCTATTATAATTATAGATCAGTGAAACAAAATTTTCGTAATTCTCCTCCAGTCACATGTCCCAGATAATGATGACTTGAGGAATATACATAGGTTGTGAGTGTTGAGTAGCGACCTGTGTGAACATTCATAATACAAAAGCATACCATACATACCGATGGTTTTCTGTCAAGTTCCCGTTTTCTTCCACCACCCCCACCCCTCTCTCTCTCTCTCTCTCTCTCTCTCTCTCTCTCTCTCTCTCTCTCTCTCTTATTAACTTTGACGTCACAGAATCTGCGCGGCTCGGGGGTGCTGTACTTACCTCTCAGTATACTCTTCTCTTTACCTTGGTTGTCAGAGCGTGTTTGTTTAGCCAGACGGAGGCAAATACAGTTCTCTGGCAAATTCCCCTGCTGTCTGAGAACATTGGACGCTTACTGGTCCAGGTATCGAAGGCGTTGATTGACTTTCGTTCCTGATGTTCGGTTGATTTATATGAAGTACGCTGCAGGCACAGTGTTTTCTACAATTCGCTTATTTACTTTAGCGTTAATCGTTTATTTTCTTCGCCGTGAGACGCCAGACACATTCTGAGAGTATTGAATGCCTACCTTCCTGTTATTCTTGTTGCTTTTGTTTGTTTGCTTGAAGAAAGTTTATCAAACTTCTTCAACCGACTTTACAGGTACCAGCCCACAGTGAATCATTATACTCCCCCCCCCCCAAACACTTACATGCACACACACGCGCGCGGGGGTAGAGTAAAACATGACCCTGTTTTTGTTTCGCGTGCTTGGGTGTAATAATATATTGTAGCTAATATAATAAATACAGACAATAAATGACCCCTCAAGGTAGCGTGAGCATTTCAACAGACTCATAAACGCCATACAGACTGCAAATAATGACATACGTGACATCTACAAGATCCTATCAAAACATCATAAGCAATATTAACTGTTCTTAATCATCAGTCACAACGAAAGCAACAGAGAAATGATTCCTATTACTCTCTTTGCCTCAGATGTGAGTGTATGCACGCAGGACAGAGATTTAGGCACATAAAGGGAACTCTGCTACAATAAAAATGAAATTATGAAGCATGAGAGATTTAAGTAAAAGGACAGAATGATGCATTGGTCTGCCGACATGCAAGACAGGGAGGAGTGGAGAGGGGATAGCGAAGGATCAAAAGACCGGGAAATGAATGATAAACCCAAAGAATCTGACATTGCTGAAGGCTAGGGTATTACGTAGGGAACTTTAAACTTGGAATGAAGATAACAGCTAAGATATGGACAAGAGGGGAGAAACAAGGAGATAAGGACCGGAAATGATGTGACAATTAATGTCAGAAGGAATGCATAAAGCTTCAAAAATTTTAAAAAGAAAACAGATGATTAAAGACTAGTTTGATAGAAGAGTGAAATAAAAAACAAAAGAAAGGAGTGGTACGGTGAAAAGGGGTAACTCTTAAAAATGTGAGAATGTTGAAGTCAGAAAGAATAAAGTTTCAGACACATATGAAAGAGATCAGTAAATAATGATAATTTAAACAAAATCAGTAGAGCACCGACAGCTCATTTTGAACTGCAGCTTTTTGATATCAAAGTTACTGAGTAAATAAAATGTGAAGTATTCATAATGTCAGAAGTGTGCATTCTGTGAAATCATAACACGTTCAGGGAATTAATATGTATATACTTCAAGCACAGTGGGGAATCGTAAATAAGCAACGCGTGTATGGAAAAGATAGCTTTGTTCAGGCGCTGCCCATATTACAAACTGTGCTTTTTATGAGAAACAACAGAGTTTAAGCATGCCACCTGTTCGATGAATTAAGGGGGAAATAAATTGTTTAGGGTCAATCAAATGAAATAACTTAGCGGTTAAGATGCTCCAAGAAGAGAGGAATTAGTACCGTGAATTCTATGATAAATGTCGACAGTTTTTTTTTTTTTTTTAATAGATAATGAATGGAGAAAGGAAAAACAAAGGGGAAAAAAATAAGTCCATGTGCCTAAAGGCATCCTCCATTCATAAAATATTTATAACAACTAGATTTGAATTGAAGTGGATTAAATGTTTGTGGGAAACAACTCCCAGGAAGTGAATTCCAGAGAGTAGTAGTTCTTGGGATTAATGAATTTTGATAAGCAGAGGTTCTGCACTGCGGGGGAGAGTGTGAATTCATGAGCGCTCCCAGTTGCCCCGAGTATTTCGGGAGAAAATGTGAGGGGAAGGAACAATTGAAACCAGTTCGTCTGAACACTTACGGTAATAATATCTATAAAATAATGCTAAAGAAGCAACATCTCTACGTACTGATAATGGAGGAAGGTCTTGCGTGATGGCAGGATTATTGATTAATCTAATGGCTTCATTTTGAATTTTGTCCAACTGCCTCAATGCAACTGCTCCACATCCACTCCAAAGTGGTGAACAGCATTCGATCTGAGAACCCACATGACTTTTGTATATTGTGGCCATCTGCTCGCCAGTGAAGAACTCACGAACTCTGTACATAAGTCCCAATTTTTTGGAAGCATTTCTAGCAAGAGATTTAACATAAGCTGTCCAGCTTAGGTTGGGGTTTAGAGTAACACCTAGGATATCAATATTGTGGTGGATAAGGGAATATTGACAACATTTAAAATTTTGTGAGAGTCTGAGGGATTCTTTCTGTTGAAGAATTTAATGTATTTAGTTTTCTGAGCATTAAATGAGACCAGATTTGTTTGTCCCCATTTATTAATTTTAGAAAGGTCTTGGTTCAGAGAAATTGCTGTGTTTATTTGGGAATTTAAATAATTATCAAGTTGTGCAAAGGAGGTACTATGTGTGAAAGAACTATGAAGAGTCGAGTCATCAGCATAAGAGTGTATTGGGTTGTGAGTGATAGATAGAAGGTCATTTATATGAATGAGAAAGAGGGTTGGTGCCAAAACTGATCCCTGAGGTACGCCAGCATTTATGGAATGAAACTGAGAATAAATACCATCTACCATGACCCGTATTTTTCTGTTATGAACGTAAGAAGAAATTAGAGGAACCAGTGATGCAAGGCCATAGTGTGACATCTTAAACAATAAGGTACGTACAGTCATGATAACGATAGTGGTTCATCAAGAAACATATTTGAGGATATCACTGCATAATTAATAACTGGATGTTGGTACTATCGTATATGACACTGAAATAGCAGTATATTTATAATCTATATTACGTACTGGTGTGCTCACGTTTCTAACTTGCCCATTGTTATATTTCCCTGTCTCTTCACTACGACTGTAGCCGATGATCCGGCTTTGTGCTGGATTTTGGCACTAGGTTCCTATTGTTCTTCTTCACTACGGCTTGCTACCACTATCACACCTACATGATACCAAGAGTACTTCCTCATCTGACCTCCTCATAATAATATCCCTTACTACCCATTACACAGCCGCTTTCGTCCTTAATCCTTAGTACCTAATTTAATTTTTACCTGTATCATTTATCTAGCTATTGCCTGATGCCGCATCCTGTGAGAGATTGCTTGGAAAAAAAATGACCTCCAGATTTATTTCTGTCCCTGTTCAGCCATGATCGACCCTTCTCAAACTACGCACCATCCTCCCTTTCATATTATGTTTCCTCTCAACTTTAGCTCTTCATCTTGTTCTCGATTTCCTCTCGTCACTCTCACGCAGTCTCTTAGTCCTCTTAGTCTCTAACTTTACTGTTGGTCGACACTGACGAACAGTCACGGAATCCTTCTTCTCTTTTATCTATCTATCTATCTATCTATTGCCAGATGCCATAATCCCGTAAGGGGTGGCCATTTGACTTTGAGTTATTTGTTTTACGGGGAGGGGCACTAACCCTCCACCAACCCATCTGTTGACACGTAGGGAGCACGTATAGTTTGGTTATATGGTTACCACCCAGCGTTGTAAATGGTTTCCTGGCTTACAGGAAACCATTTGGCTTGTCACTCAATGTAAAACCACCCGATAAGGAAAGAAAAGCAGTAAGATGTGACAGGAAAGATGGGAGAAATAAGAAGAGAGGAGGGCAGGTACAGAAAAAGAATGATAAAGGCTATAGAAGAAGCAGGCAGCAATGCACACACTCTTCACTAACGAATGGATGCCACTATACTTCAAAATGACAGGTGTGTTAGCGTCTCATTACCAGCTACTAAACTATCTATCTTTTCTGTTCCTTCCTCTGGTCCCGTGTGTGCTCATTTGACATTCATATAGATAGATAGATAGATAGATAGATAGATAGATCTATATCTATCTATCTATCTATCTATATATCTATATCTATCTATCTATCTATCTATCTATCTATCTATCTATATATATATATATATATATATATATATATATATATATATATATATATATATATGCCTTATACGTATAAAATAATATATTGGCATGCGTAATAGTGTGCTGCTGATTTAATATACAAGAATTAGAATGATTTTGTGTTCTTACTTTATCATCTATCCGTAAATGACAAACAACCGCTTTAGAAACTTAACTGATCAGATTATGCAAGAAACTGTGTACCAATACTGGCCAGCAATGAACGATTCACAGAGACAGCCGAACACATCAACTGAAGTTAAGTTGCAGAGCTGTTACAGATTTTAAAAGACACTGAGAATGATAATAAAAGTAGGAAAGTATTGACCAGAAGTAAGTTATATTTGCTACATCAATGCATGTAAATAGAAAAGTATACTTGTACCGAACCTGACTTATGATCTCATTCACGGTAAAATAAGTTCATAGTGCCTTACACGCCGTGATCTTTGGTGTACTATGCAATACAAACTCAAATACAAACATGGTGTGATCTTTCCTTGTTGGTAATGTTGCTGGTTTGGCCATAATGTTGTGATGGGTCGGAGACCAACCGGTAAATTAACATTTTTGCAGGTGAGAAATAAAAATAAGATTTAATTGTTATGAATGAACTGAGTTGACAAAAATGAAAGAAATAATGGAAAATAGTGGTGGGAACAATGTTGTATTATAAAAAAGTGCTGTTTTTACGCTTAAAGTTACATTTCTCCATCATGCGTAATCATTATCTTACCCATTACTATGGTCGTACCATTCTAAAGTGGCGGTTTGGGCGGGGCACGAACCTCTGTACAGTGTTGTCACGTTTTCCATACTCGCGATGCCTCTCTCTCTCTCTCTCTCTCTCTCTCTCTCTCTCTCCTTGGGGGATGTGCATCACCCTAGGGAATTTTGTTTCTTTTATGTCTTATAAACTTGTGCTTTCATTTCTTTATTTTGTTTTTTATTATATTGTTTTACATATGGCGCCAGATGACCTCGGTGTTACGGCGCCTTTTCATTCAATCATTCTCGCCCTCCTTCCTTCCCTCCCTTCATCTTTCCCTCAGCTTGACAATGCACTCAACACTGTCCCTTGCCTGCCTTCTCTCTCTCTCTCTCTCTCTCTCTCTCTCTCTCTCTCTCTTCTTGGGGAGATGTGCTTCACCCTTGGGAATTTTGTTTCTTTTATGAGTGACTTATAAACTTGTGCTTTCATGTCTTTATTTTGTTTTTATTATATCTAATTATGTTTAAAAATATTATTGTTTTACATATGGCGCCAGATGACCTCGTTGTTGTGGCGCCATGATTTGTTTTCATTCAATCACTCTCTCCCTCCTTCCTTCCCTCCCTTCCTTCATCTCCCACTAAGCTGCACTCAACACTGCCCCTGGTCTGCCTCCCCCCCCCCCTCTCTCTCTCTCTCTCTCTCTCTCTCTCTCTCTCGTCTGTGGTATTTTAGGATACATTTTGGTTATTTTCTTTTACGTTATAATGTACATATTGTAAATTTGACTTTATTTCCACACCACCCAGGAGGTTAAAGTCTTGGCGCGTTTTTTTTAAGAGGTGTCCCCAAACAGGCCTATTCCTCTATCCCTCACAGATGACCAGGTCGGACTGAGTGTGTGTGAGTGTTGCCGCTCACGAGGGTTTAATGTATATATTTTTTTTACTAAGAAACTGGCATATTTTTGCTTATAATCCTGCATATTATCTTATAATCATAATTGTGACATTATTACCAACCCCAGAAATACGGTAACAGCCAATAAAATTGACTATTTATTTTTTTATGCAACACTGTAAAATAATTATGCCACGTTTCTGTATTGCCGTATAAATATTTTACGCATAATCGGTTTACTGTTCTTTCATATATTATAATACACACGTTACCATTATATTCTTATGTGTTTATCTTAGTGTGATGCCTATTACTTATATCTGAGCCGTTCACTTAGCGGGTATGGAACACGTGGCACCACTGTACAGAGGTTCGTGCCCCACCCAAACCGCCACTTAAGATTGGTACCACCATAGTATTTTTTTTTCTCAAACCCTGTTACAGTGGCGTATCTAGGGTCCATTTTGTGGAGGGACACAGAGGGGGACACTTGCTTTTCTGAGGGGGCCCGGCACACATACCACATGCTATTCAACTAGAGCCATATTTTGAATGAAAACTTTATTTCATTTATTGTACTGATGAACAACTAAAGAAGTGAAAGAAATAAGTTGAATTATGTTAACACAAAATGAATCATTCCTGTCGCGTTCGCCAGTAATTGATAAAAATAAACAAGCATTAAACTAAAATACAGTACGCATGTATGTAGGTATGTATGTAAATAAGTACTTTGTAATTACATATCAATTATACTTCGATATGTGGCAAATTGAAATTATGAACAAACTTATGGGTAGTAACTTAATTATAACATTAGTTTTAAATCTAGGTCTTCATACTGTACCCATATACCACTAAACCTTACAAACAACAGCAGTTAAACACAAATTAGCTGTATATTTCAGTTGTTATATTTTTGTGCAGAAATAAAAAATTTTGGTCAGTTTCTTTTGCTCTGTTGGGATGAATCCCAATAATTCCAAGTGATGGGAGTCTAGTGTCAGACATGTTGCTTCGCACGTAGCTTTTGATGAGTCGCAAAGAGGAGAAACTCTTCTCACATGATGCTGAAGTTGGTGGCAGTACCAGCGCAATGTTAATGGGCTCACACAGATCTAGGAATATCTCCTTATATGGATTAACTGTTCGAGCGAGAGCGAGGGCAACTTACTTCGGCCGAAGTTCACTTAAGTGTTGAGAAAATGTTCAGCTTGGGCTATAAAAAAATTCCCTCACCATTTGGGGAAATCTGTGTGTGCTACTATGGTACAGGCTGGAGTGTAAAAAAGTATCTCTCACCATTTGGGGAGATCTCTGTGTGCTACTGTGGTACAGGCTGGAGTGTAAAAAAGTATCCCTCACCATTTGGAGAGATCTCTGTAGGCTACTGTGGTACAGGCTGGAGTGTAAAAAATTATCCCATTTGGGGAGATCTCTGTAGGCTACTGTAGCACAGGTTGGAGTGTAAAAAAAGTGTCCCTCACCATTTGGGGAGATTTCTTTGGGCTACTATCGCCATTTGAGGAGATCTCTAACAACATTAAGATGTGAAATATTACCAGTATGTGTCAAATTCACGCCGGGAGAGCTCGGACACGTTCCACATCATCAGTGCGGACGTCTATTTCCTTGTGTAGAAAGTTCAACCAGACTGCTACCAATGAGCACCTTTTCTTTTTTCCACAAGTCTTCATGCTTGTCGTAGCTCTACACCTAGGTACATATATTCAGTATCCACACTGTATTATTCAGCCATTGGTTTCAAAGTGCCAGTATCAAGAAACCTTGAGTTACGTGGATGTAGTACAGGCATTGATCTGGGCATCTAATTACTTGCTTCAATGAACCTTGAGTGCAGTCTTAAAGTAATCTATCCAATACATCGTAGTATATGTCTATACAATACTACTCCAGTGAATCGTGGCTGTCTTCTATGTTCTGTTGGCCAGTTGACTCCAGAACTACGCTGTCATGCAGATGTCTAAAGGGTCTAGTTCTCCATTTCCGGGCTGGATTTTCAACAGGTATATCAAATCGGTTTCGAACACCTTCAGCTTTCACCCACAGTTCATGCCAGCATTCCTCATTCCTGTGAGAAGCTAAGTCTTCTTCAGCTGTCTGAATCATGTCTGTTGCAGCTGACAGCTGAAATGAAGGGCATTGCAGCATGTCAGATAACAAGTTTGTTTTCTGCGAAATGTTTGTGAACATGACAACTGAAATAAGTATACTATGATCAGTATTCTTGGGTAAGCTGTTGGCTTCAAGGACAGGTTTTCCTGTATGTGTCTCGGCTATTTCTTTCAGAGTTGCCATGACTGCAAAAAGTTTATCTAGAAGGACTTTACAAGATAAGTACTGGCATGATCAACTTGTACGCTTAGTTTCTTCAGCTTTTTCACTTGCTTTCCAAGACAAATTTCTTCTTATTTTTTAACAACTCATGAGGCCCATGTGAGAACATGACAACATACTGTCTCAAGAAATGCAAGGAATTTATCGGCTAGTTTGACAAACATAATCAATATGACTAGTTGTAGCACTGAATGTACTCGGCTCTTGAAGCATCTTCTTTAGATAATGAATACCATTATTCACACCAGTCTCACAGAGGCCCCATCATAAGAGTATCCTCTGCAATCCTTTGGATCTGTGTTACAAGATTTATGTATCTGAATAATTTTCTCCATCAGATCCTTGGCATTCAGTTCATACAATTGTGCAAAACCCAAAAATTCTTCATAGATATCATTTTAGAAATGATACCTTGCAACAAGTGACAGCTGTTCTTTCCCACTAATGTCCTTGCTTTCATCCACCATGACAGTATTCAGCGCTGACATGCAGTTCTTTGCATATTTCATCTCATACAATGCAAGCAAGAATATCTATCATTTCATTCTGGATCTGTGGGCATGTACGAGTATACTTTACACTATGTATTCCTGTCAGCCTCTTTTACAATACTGTCGTATTCACTGACTAGCTCTAGTATGACCCCAAACTCTTAACCCTTAAGTCTTTGCACATGCAGAAGCTGGAACGATTTGTGGTAATCATGTACAGTAAGGGATGTGGTTTGGCCAATGTCAACGAAGCCAGGCGCCGTCTTTTTACAAGTGGTACAAAAACGCTGGAGAACATACCACCCATTCAAGCAGCGCTGTTTGAGCACATAAAGAGGGCACTGCTTCAGGCAAGCTTTTACTGGAATCAAGCAACCTCAGTTTGCTAGGAAATCCCCGACTTCAGTGATTGGGGCTGGCAGAAAGCTGACAATGGTATCTGGTTACCATACTGGACATCACTCGCAGATGCTAGTAAGGCATGTTCCATTCTCCTGCACTGTGAATGTGAGAGATCTTGCACAGGAAACTGCAAATGCTGTAGGGCTGGAGTCCGCTGCAAAGGGTTGTGCAAGTGTGAAGGTGGATGTGTGTACAATGACGATACCTAGATTAGAATCAATTAGATCTTGCAGTAGTGATGTTTTCTTATAGATCCTATGTGATTGGTGCTCAGCACCCTTGTAACACACTTGCGCGGTAGCATTCTCGCAAGTGCCCACATTTATGTTGTTCACATCAAAAGCCAAAGGCCTCCAAAATTGAAATCAGTCTGTTCTGGTCTACATCTGGCCCAAATTTAGTGCTTGGAGACAAATCTGCCATATAGGGCCTGGAGTATTTCGGGAGTTGAACATTAAATGATTTAAATAAAACTTTGTGTTTACTTGGCTTAGTTTTGATCTCATTTGACGTTTTATATGCCATTGGGGGTTATAATGACCAAAAATGTCAAAACAGAGGTCAAATTTGGAATCCTTGAGGTCAAAAACCTATAAAAAGTGAGTTCATTCATGATTCTACGACTTTTGGATACGAAGTTGTGATACAATCGTGTATCAGCTGGCAGCCATTTTGGATTTGGCCAACATGGCGGCCACAGTGAGCACTGGGCTTGGCGCCTTCCAAAAATGAAATAAGTATGTTCTGGTCTACATCTGAGCCAAATTTGGTGCTTGTAGACAAATCTGCACAATTTAGTCCCTAAGGGCCTGGACTATCTCTCACTAACTGGCCACTCGTCAAACGTCCGTTGTCAACTGCCAACTGTCCCTTTAACTCTCGCCCTCTTTAATTCATACAACAGCTGCCACACGTAGAATACTCAGAAGTCTAATTCATACAACAGCTGCGACATTTAGAATACTCAGGAGTCTAATTCATACTACAGCTGCGACACCTAGAATACTCAGGAGACTAATTCATACAACAGTTGTGACACATAGAATACTCAGGAGACTAATTCATACTACAGCTGCGACACCTAGAATACTCAGGAGACTAATTCATACAACAGCTGCCACACCTAGAATACTCAGGAGACTAATTCATACAACAGCTGCCACACCTAGAATACTCAGGAGACTAATTCATACAACAGCTGCCACACCTATAGTAGAATACTCAGGAGTCTCGGATAATCTCGATAACGCTAGACCATTCGGCACCACATAAATATAACGATTTAATTAATAAACACATCAATAAATTAGTTAAATAACACAATGAAATACACACTATTTAGACAGAGATTAGACTTACAGTAGAAACACAGAACACATTTACTACATTAACTTTCGCAACTTTCTAAACTATGTAATAACACATTGCTTCTAGAACATTCCAGACTCTTAGATAAACTTCTCCACATAACGATATTTGTCGGTAAACACAAGGTGATAAACATAATCTAACTGACACAGCAAAAATTTACGGTAATTAAACCTTAGGTGCCAGTGTTATAACAATATGAATAGAAATCAGTGTGAATTTAACATGAAACTGTACACTATCAGTTCAGTGCCTGTGATAATGATGTACGGATTAAGGTGCATATTTTGCCAGTCACAGTTTGCCACAGTTATGCCAGATGTTATTTAAACTTCATCCATCATCAAAATTCATCCGAGTATGAAACCCTTTTGGCCGGAATTTTCTGCTGGAGGGGAGCACTTTGGGGGGCACAGGCTTTGAATGAGGGAGGGGGAAATGCCCTCCAGCCCCCCCCCCCCATATCTACGCCACTGCCCTGCTAGCGGCAGGGGTAGGTTCACCAGCGTATAACGACCCAAATTTGGGTCGCCAAGCCATTTCGGGTGGGTCGCCAAGAAACAAATATTACTATTATTATTATTGTTGTATACTAGTACTTTTTAACGTACTACCGTACTTCTCGATACTTCACACTTTACATCTCTCTCTCTCTCTCTCTTAGCAAGTAGGCGGTTGCATTTGGCTTAAAAATGATCATTGCCATGCACACAACTGGAATGAGAGTACTGTATATTTTAAATGTTTAAACTTAACCGTTTTCATTTCGGGAGAAGGAGTAGGGGGGGAGGAGGTAAGAGAGAGGCGGCTCAGGCGGGACTGTGCTGGTGGTGTGTTTAGACAGTAACTGTTATATTTCAGCGAGTCAGTCGTAAGGGTGAGTTGCTTGACTTCGCAGTTTTCGTTGATTTATTTTTGACATTGTCTTAGTGTTTTTTATCAACATGACAAGAGTGCTTATGTGAGTTGTGTGTGAAAAATTTGTATGTGTTCATGGCGTATCACATAGACAGCACTACTGTTGACTTATTGCTACTAGTTTTGGTGGTACTTCACGACTCGTATTAAGAATTTTTTTGTGCTCTGTTTCAGGTTGGTTATTTGACACTTAGAAACGATGGCAAAAAGAGAGTACAAGGACAAATATCTTAATCTTGGCTTCACGCACATCACTAAACGTGGCGTTCTTAAACCACAGTGTGTTATTTGTGGGGAAGTCTTGAGCAACGAATCCTTCAAGCAAAACAAGCTTAGAAGGCACTTGGAAGGAAGACACAGTGGACTTGTAAACAAAGAGCGGAATTTCTTTGAAAGGAAGGAATGAGAACTGAAATTGCAAAGATTGGATGCTCCCACCAACACTGCTGTACACTCAGCGAAGCAGGCAACACTCGCCTCATACCTCGTAGCTTGGACGATTGCAAAAGCAAAGAAGCCACACAACATTGGTGAAGAATTAGTAAAACCAGCAGTCCTCGAGATGGTGCATACAGTTTGTGGAGATGATGCTGCAGAAAGAATCGAACAGATACCGCTGTCAAATGATATAGTTTGTCAACGAATTATGAACATGTGGAGGTGTAGGAGGACTACTGGGCCTTGGGATAGGCCACTGCCCCCAAGAAATAGGCCCTGAAACCTCTGCCCAGAGTCGGACACGTAAAAAAAAAAGAAAAAAAGAATGTCATGCGATATAAAAGATCAAGTGATTGCAGCCATAAAAATGAGTGGACAGTTTAGTCTCCAGCTGGACGAATCTACAGACGTCAGTAATGATGCCCAGCTCGTGGCTTACGTACGGTACCGAGGTCCAAAAGACATGGAAGAGGAATTTCTTTTCTGTCGGCCAATACACACAACCACAATCGGAGAAGATATTTTCAATATTGTGGACTCATTTTTCAAGGAAAAAGGGCTTCACTGGAATCAGTGTTTTAGTGTCTGTTGTGATGGTGCACCAGCAATGCTGGGAGTACGTCAAGGCTTCACTGCTAGAGTTAAAGAGGAAAATCCGTGTGTGCTGATTGTTCACTATCTCCTTCACCGTGAGAATCTTGCTTCTCAGAGGTTGTCACTTGAATTACAGAAAGTGATGCAGGAAGTGAGTACGTTTAAGTACTTGGGTAGTGTGATGAGTAAGGATGGAGGTTTGCAGGGTGAAGTGCTTTAAAGGGTGCAGCAGGGAAGAAAGGTTGCTGGTTCTTTGAAAGCAGTGATAAGAAACAGGGAAGTGAGCATGGAAGTGAAAAAGTTACTACATGACAGTATTGTGATACCAACTCTAACGTACGGAAGTGAAGCTTGGACGTTGTTGGAAGGACACAAGTCAAGAGTGAGAGCAGTGGAGATGAGTTATTTAAGAGGAGCCTGTGGAGTCACATGAAGAGACAGGCTGACGAATGAGGATATAAAGGAGCGTTGTGGTGTGGATGTGGATGTGATAGGAAGCGTTATGAGGAACACACTGAGGTGGTTTGGCCATGTGGAGAGGATGGAGGGTGAATGACTGGCAAAGAGAGTGTATGTGAGTGAGGTGGAGGGGGTAAGAGGGAGGGGGAGGCCGAGGGTGAGATAGAGGGATGGGGTGGAGAGGTATATGAGAGAGGGGGGTGTGAGTTGGGAGCAGGGCAGTGAATGGCGGGGGACAGGGTGACTTGGAGGCGATTTGTTTGTGGCCACCCCGTACGGGATTGAGGCGTCTGGCAATAGATAGATAGATAGATAGATGCAGGAAGTCATCCAGGTAGTCAATTTCATTAAATCTAGGGCTGTGGACTCCAGGATCTTCGGTCAGATGTGTTCTGATTTTGGTTCAGAACATTATTTTACATCTGTTGTACCACCCTGAGGTTAGGTGGCTGTCACGAGGAAGGGTGCTCCAACGGTTGCTTGAAATGCGGAACGAGACTGAGATATTTCTAGCAGAAAAGAATCATTCACTGGCCCCAAGGTTCTCTGATTTAATGTGGGTGATGCAAGTGGCTTATCTTGCAGATATCTTTGCTAAGATTGACGCCTTGAACAATTCAATGCAAGGTCGGGATCAGACATTAGTTGGGCTGTCAGAGAAGGTAACTCCATTCAGCGGGAATCTGAAGCTGCGAAAGAGTAAAATTGAGACTGGGAAGACTGCATAGTTTCCATCCTTGAGTGCATTTCTGGAAGACGAAAAATTTTCTCTCATCCAGGTCCAAAGCAACATTGTGAAACATATCCCCAGACTAATCGGAGAGTTTTTCACTACATTTCTGAGAATGTGATGAAATATGCCTGGGTAAGAAATCCCTTCAGCATTGAAGCTGAAGACTTATCTGACCAGATTTCGAACATCAGCTACCTCCAGGAGCAGCTCATTGAGATTCAGAATGATGAAACACTTCGTTATGATTTCAGGAAACAAAACGAATCACTGAGCTCATTCTGGATCCGAGTTTACAAAGAAAAGAAAATTCTTGGAGGTGAAGCCCTGAAAGCACTCCTTCCCTTTGCTACAACTTATCTGTGCTAGACAGGCTTTTCTGCACTCACAGTCACAAAGTACAGAAACCGTCTACAACCAGAGCATGACCAAAGATGCAGTCTGTCATCTAAACCACCCCGGTTTGAGAAGTTGATTGAAATTATTCAGTGCCAGGAATCTCACTGATTATCGTACTTTATTGCTCAGACAACATCCAAAATAGTGACTCCTTAACCTGTCACGTCCCAAGGTTTTCCGCACCTCTGACATCCCCCAGTCCCGAGGTATTTTCGAAAAAAAATTTTTTGGCTAAAACCTTCGCTTTTGGTGAGAAACATCGAAAATTCATAGAGAAATCGTTCACCTGAGGTTTAAAATACTCAATTCAGGTAGGAGTTCCTCCTTACCTGACTGGGTTTTCTAACATGCTGTCACCAAAGAAAACGAGTTCTATGGGAGGGTAACTATTTAATCCACTCATAAACGGTATTTATTTATTTACTCGGTACGAATGTATATGTAGTATGAGAGTATATTGGTTTTCAAGCAGTAATATAGGCATTATAAGCATTGTTCCACTCACTAACTACTCACCATACCTGACCTTCTTTTGCCACATTACCTGATCATTATTTCTGGCTGTTTCTTCTTCTAATGCTATGTAAACATTGTCCTCCACATTGTTATCGATTGGGGAATCACTTTGGCCCTGAATATCTTTACTAGCCAGGTCACTGGAAACGTGAATTGCCGAGACAATGGCGTGAAGGGGGGAGGGGGGAGGTTATGCGGTGTAAGGCATTGTCCCTGCTTGGCATCTTGTAGAGGAATAGAGGAAGGTGTCCCGTGTATACATACGAAAAATCACGCATGAAAATTGAAAATTGTGCAAATTAGGGACCTTGCAATTGCACAACGTACTGGTACGTCGCTGGGACTGGCAAATGCAAATCATTGCAACGTACCCATACTTCGACGGGACGGGGCGGGTTAATGGTCAAAGTAAATAGGTGTGTCATGAACATGAATGAATTATTTTGATTATTTTAATTTTATGATCTTCGATATATTTTTTCCTGCCAAATGTGTTATTTTAGTTCTTAGGAAGTACATATATTAAAAATGAAATTTATTTATCATGGCACCAAAAAAAATATTGAAATTTTACTTTGGTTTTAGTCACATGATATGACATATGTGTAAGTTTATGAGGGTTTGGGGTGCCATGTAGACCTTCTTATGGATTTTGGGTCGCCAAGAAAAAAGGTTAAGAACCACTGCTCTAAGTCATTCGTAATCAGGAGAGAACTGGGCCAGACTGGAGTCTTCAGGGAGGTTCCAACAATCCTTCCGTCTAAATGGATGATAGATGTCTCCCAGGGATCTGAGTAATATTCACTAAAACTGAAGCCGAAAATTTTTATTGATATGAAATCAAATTCATAAAATTACTTCTGTAGGTTCATTGTTGGCTCATTTTGTTCCTTACTGGGTCAAGAGCCCCCAAGGGTCTGGCAATTAAAAGCATTTTCTGTTCTAGATATGTTCATTGCTCTGCTTGTCTGTCTGTTAGCAACATTAATATCAAGCACCCTTAGCAAGGTGAGGCGATATAGTTTTTGTTGGTGTGTGTGTGTGTCTGTATGTTGCCAAAATATCTCGAAAAGTTGTTGACGAAAACCAAACCTTCAGGAAATTGCAACTTTGTTGATGTGCAGAAACATATTACATTTGGTGAGGATTTGATCAAAAGACGATCGAATGCCAGCCACCATATGACGCCCTCAGTGCCACAACAAGGGAAGAACGGAAACGGACAATCTTGCCAAAATCAGTTTTTCGGCACCAACGGCTTCCCAAGATCCCATACTTTCATATGTATATGGATATTTTTCCCTAAAATCATTTTCAGTATGGTCTATTGGCCGTACGAAGACCACATAATTTTCGGCACTACTGCGTCACATCTAATTTAAAGGGGCCTCGTTTGTGCGCAGGAGGGCAACAAATGTAATACAGGGTGTTTCTGGAGTATATAACTGCAGGTAAGCATTTGTAATTTATAAACTGGAAGAACATTCTCTAGAACGCATACCTCCGCCTCAGTGAGCTTCCATTTACTCCTTTCATTAAACGAATAATTTGTATTATATTCTTGCAACTGTCAGAGGATTATAATCAGTTTAGAGGGCTCCTCCATCCCCGTAGTGTCATTAATTATGATCTTTTTACTCTAATTCACTATGTCTGACTATGACGATTCAATTCACACACAAAAAAATCTCCCTTAATGGAAGGGTCATTACCGGGCCGTATTATTATTATTTTTTTTTTTTTTCCAAGGCCTGTATCGAGAGGTCGTTCTTACTGAAGGGCTGAAGAATAACATTGACACAAATGTTACTTACCATATTACATTCTCATTTCGTTGAGTTTTAATCTTTTCTTTATATTCAAAGCCGGGCTTTTTTGCATCAAGAAAAATTTCTCTTACTGAAGAGATTAAGAACAGCACCGACACGTAATCCTTAATCATTACAGATTTATAGCATTCAGGAAAAAAAGAAACATGAAAACAGTTTCACAGACGAAAAGTTTTATGAGTAGTAGGGCTTCCCGAATGCATATAAAACCTAACCACAACACTACTACTCCACTATTCCGTTTCCTTCATCATATTTTCCTCAGTAATTTCCACCATCAGCCAAGGATGATTACCCAATTTTTCTGAAGAATTTCTAATCCTCTTCATCCATCATTACGCTCATTGCCACACTTTTAGACACCGCTGCCTGAGGATATGTTCATTACTCCAGCGCTCGTGATAGAGTGAGGTCTTGTTTCGATGTGTGTGTGTGTGTGTGTGTGTGTGTGTGTGTGTGTGTGTGTGTGTGTGTGTGTGTGTGTGTGTGTGTGTGTGTGTGTGTTGTTGTTGTTGTTGTTGTACTACCTCAGTTTGTCTGATCGAGCAGACCAGTTAACCGCAGGCAAGCAACCGCCCCTACAGAGCCATCTCTGGCAATGAACCGATGTGAGAAGGTTTGTTTCTTGGGTGGACGTCATATTTGCTTCTCCAACCAGTTAACAGGGGCACCATAACAGGCTCCACATCACCCCTTTACTTGGTTATATGGTTACCATCCAGCGTTATAAACGGGCTTTTAAGTTATAAGAAGCCATTTGGCTTGAAGTTCTGTGTAAAGCCACCATAAGTGGAAAGAGGAACAGTAAATAGTGATAGAAAGGATGGGAGAAACAGTAAGAGAGGATAACAGACAGAAAAAGAATGATAGACATGAAGGAACAAGTAGGAATAGGCAGCATTATGTGAAGTGAGTGGATGCTTGACGCGCCCACCTACCATCTGTGTGTGTGATTGAACAAAATACACAGTTCTGATACAATTTTAGCCAAACTTTGTGGAACAGTTTAAAGTGGAATTGGACAGTTTTTTTTTTCTTTACTAAGTTAAAGGATAATGTTGCACGGCAAGCTCAACAAATTTTCACCAGATTTAAATCAGACTTGGTGGATGGGTTGAGGGTAAGGCAATAATGAAATGATTCAACTTTTAAGGGCAACCGATCAAAGACCAAGGTCATACAGTAAGGTTAAAGGTTTGACCCTACAGCTCAAACAGTTTTGGTTTAGTTTGGACCAAACTTAGTGGAAGGGTTAAGTGAATCACAAGTTAATAGAATCAGCTGCTATAATAATAGATCAAAGGTCAGGGTCATAGAGCAGGATCAACTCAGTTTTTATGCTGTCTGGAGCAGACTTCGGTTTCTTAAACTATATGTCTGGCACAGATTTACTTCTTCTTCTTGGTCCTCTGTCTTCAGATCCTTCAGATACCACGATGATTAATTCCTTACGAGGCACAATACAGTATATGCCATCCACTTTGCTGTCTTTGTTTTGTGGTCTTCATGAGGCAACTATTTGCCCCTGCTTGTTACAAAATCTCTTCACTGCTGTTCTCATATTATACATATCATCCTTCTCCACATCAACACCTCGATGCTATATATTTTTTTTTTTTTTTCAGTTTTTCTTACAGTCTATGCTTCCGCTTCATATAATGCAAGAATCCATTTCAAGCTCCTCACTAGTCTTTCCGTTAGGGCTAATTGCATGTTAGCAGCTATCAGTGATGTTGGTTTTCACTGGCTTTTTTTTATGTTGTTAAATCGTTTCTATTGCCTTTGAATTGCCTCCTCTTTTTACAATTATTTTGCTAGGTCTTTAAAGTGTTTGTTTGTTAAGCTATTTATTTTTTTAATTAGATAATAATTACTACTGTGTGTGCTGGATATACCGTAGGTATCGAATGAAATGACTTTAAAATCTTACATCTACAAGAATACACTATACAGGTAGGTTGTTTCCCGATTTTTAGTGCTGACTGGGACACTGAAGTCTAGCTGTAATTCAAAATATATTTAAATGTAAAATGGAGTGATCCACGCTTAGTATGGAGCTATGTAATGAAATATTTTATTTTGATAGGGCATAAATTTAGTTGGAGAAGAACAGGGAGGCTTTAAGAAGGGAAGAGGTTGTGTAGATCAGATATTCATTCTTAAATCATTAGTGGAAAAGTTTCTAGAGAAGGGAAAGAAGTTGTATGCGGCTTTCATGGATTTGGAGAAAGCATATGACAGACAAGGATTATGGAAAGTGTTAAGAATATATGGAGTAGATGGGAAGTTGCTGAATGCTGTGAAGAGTATGTACGATGGTGCGAAGGCTGCAGTGCGTGTGGATGGTGAACTAAGTGAATTTTTCTCTTTGAAAGTTGGTTTGAAACAGGGATGTGTCATGTCTCCATGGTTGTTCAATCTGTACATGGATGGGGTAATAAAAGAGGTACAAGGTAGGGTAGTGGATGTTGGAGTGGCCCTGGTGAGAGAGGATAGTGTTTGGAAACTCCCTGTACTGTTGTTTGCAGATGATACTGTGTTGTTGAGTGAAGACGAAGGGGAGCTGCAAGGCTTGGTGGATGAGTCTGAGAGAGTGTGAAAGAAACAGAATCTAAAGGTGAATGTAGGAAAGAGTAAAGTGATGGTCTTTGAGAGAGGTGAAGTCAGTGAATGTACAGCGAGGTTGGATGGTGAGGAATTGGAAAATGTGAGTACGTTTAAGTACTTGGGTAGTGTGATGAGTAAGGATGGAGGTTTGGAGGGTGAAGTGCTTGAAAGGGTACATCAGGGAAGAAAGGTTGCTGGTTCTTTGAAAGCAGTGATAAGAAACAGGGAAGTGAGCATGGAAGTGAAAAAGTTACTACATGACAGTATTGTGATACCAACTCTAACGTACGGAAGTGAAGCTTGGACATTGTTGGAAGGACACAAGTCAAGAGTGAGAGCAGTGGAAATGAGTTATTTAAGAGGAGCCTGTGGAGTCACGTGGAGAGACAGGCTGACGAATGAGGATATAAAGGAGCGTTGTGGTGTTGATGTGGATGTGATAGGAAGCGTTATGAGGAACACACTGAGGTGGTTTGGCCATGTGGAGAGGAGGGAGGGTGAAAGACTGACGAAGAGAGTGTATGTGCGTGAGGTGGAGGGGGGAAGAGGGAGGGGGAGGCCGAGGATGAGATGGAGGGATGGGGTGGAGAGGTATATGAGAGAGGGGGGTGTGAGTTGGGAGCAGGGCAGTGAAGTTGCGGGGGACAGGGCGACTTGGAGGCGATTTGTTTGTGGCCACCCCGTACGGGATTGAGGCGTCTGGCAATAGATAGATAGACAGATAAATTTACATGATTATCATACGGTTATCAATTTACAACCTGAAAAGATGCCCAGTAAGGGTAGAAAACGTAAAGCTGTGTATACCGGGTACTTTAGAGTGTGCCGTGGAGAGAGTAAGGAAGTGAGGTTAAGCAAGCCTTGTAAAACATTATTTATACTAAGCATATTTCGTGCCAGTTATGTGATATATTTGAACACTAAAAGGAAAAACACACATACTGTATGTGAGAGAGTACCGTATAGCAGCCAGCCGCTGTGATGCATCAAGTTAGACGGGCAACATGAGACCATAAACATTCTTATACCAAGATGATTAACACTGCCAGCACGCTCACAGTAGCTACCTAGAGATCGGCCAAATTACCACACAACATTGTCTTGATATATGAACCGTGTGATGAATTAGACAGTATCGCGAGTTCCTTGGATGCACAGGAACCTACAATGACGTCACCCGGAGCACACCACCATTGTATGTACCCCCTGGTTATGTATACGTCCCACAGGGTTTATAGGAGTTGATTTCAACACTGCATTTTATTAGAATTATAAACCCGTGCCATTTTGAAGGATATGACTGCAAATTAAAAAAAAAAATGAAATACCTGGTAGGCATCAGTGGACTGTGAGGTCGAAAATTAAGGTTTATGGTGCCAGAAAATATGTATAATCTCAAAACCTGTGACAGCCTCAGTGAGGCATATAGGAGAAGGTAGCCAGAATCCCAACACACATTGCTCTCACTCTCTTCATCCCTCATACTCTTACTTACGAGTACCCTCATTCTTTCCCCAGCTCGCTAACCCTCTCCCAATCTCCGTCACGTTCCTTTCGTTTCCTTCATCCACCCGACTCCCTCACTCCCCAAACCTCCCTCACCCTACTTCAACCTCTCCCAGCCTTTCTCGCCCTTTCTCAGCCTTCCTCTCTCTTCTCCAGCCCCTCACCCTCCTCAAACTTCCCTCATCCTCTCCCAGCCTTCCTCATTCTATCCTAGCCCCCATTACTCTCTCCCAATCTCTTTCACCCTGTGCAAGCCTCCCTCACCCTCTCCGAGCCTCTCTCACTCTTTCCAAGCCACCCTAACCCTCTTGAACCTTCTCTCACCCTCTCCAAGCCTCCCTCACCCTCTCCCCTCTCCAAACCTCTCTCACCCTGTACAAGTCTATATCAACCTGTACAATCATCCCTCACCTTCTCCAAGCCTCCCTCACCCTTTCCCTTCTCCAAACCTCCCTCACCCTCTTCAAGTCTCCATTAACCTGTACAATCATCTCACCCTCTCTAAGCCTCCTTCACCCTCTCCAAGCCTCCTTTACCTTCTCCAAGCCTCCTTTACCTTCTCCAAGCCTCCTTTACCCTCTCCAAGCTTCCCTCACCCTCTCCAAGCCTCCCTCACTCTCTCCAAGCCTCCCTCACTCTCTCCGAGCCTCCTTTACCCTCTACAAGCCTCCCTCACCCCCTATAAGCCTCCCTCACCCTCTCCCAGCCTCCCTAACCCTCTTCCAGCCTCACAGTTAATTCTCCCTCTCTGTCTAATCTAGGCCACAAAGCTGCCCCACAACGCCCGTAGCCTACCTGAGCAGCACCGGATTTACAATTTCCTCCCTCCTGTATTATTGAAGGTTTCGGTGAAGTCTTGTGAATAGTGATGAACACACACACACACACACACACACACACACACACACACACACACACACACACACACACACACACACACACACACACACACACACACACGCATGCGCGCACGCGCGCGCTTTGTTGACGTTTAAACTCTATGTTACAAGAGTTTTTCCCTTGGATAAATAAAATTATTTGCTCGTGGGAAAAGTGTTAAAAAAAAAATCGTTACCTCAGTGAAATGGTCCAGAGAAATTGTTTTATACTTCTTCACCAGAGGCCTTCCATAAGCTGAACATTATTATCTGATGTTGTCAAGAATATTATGAGCTCCACACAGTAACACCGAACGCGCCAAAATCAAAAAGGAGAAAATGGAGAATAGGATAATACTGGACACATGGCGCCTTCTGAGTGCTACCATGGAACGCCTTATTACCAGCGAGGGCGAAGCTCCAGTATGTCCCTCGTCAAATAGTGGCATTTTCTTACATAGGCTATGAGCGACCCAACCCGGCCCAGTCCAACCCGGCCCGGACCGACCCGGCCTGAGTGTAACGCTTTTGAGAAGCTTATATCTCATCAACTACTTGCCGATCACTGCATGGTTTGCACCATATGATAGACCAAATATTTAAGATTTGTTTTTGACAGGTTCCATCACACCCAGGCTGTGCACTTGGCATGTTGACACGCGCCAAATGCAGCATGTCGAGAATCTCCGAAGAGGGCCACAGGCCAGACAGTTTGTCGTAAAGGCTTGAAACTTGGTAGGTAGATAGCCATTAATATACCGTACTCTAGGCATCCTCTGGGTGTAAGGGGACATTTCAGTTCTTTCGGATTTAAATGGCCTCGCTCGTTCCTCGCCGACAAAGGCGTTTTACTGGTATTTTTTTTTGTGGCCGATCATCCGTGGAAGAATTCCAAAGGCGCTAAGGATTTCTAAACATCCATTCTCTAGACTCCATTTTCTTGGGACATCGACTTTGGCAGGTTCAGCGTTCCTTCAAGGGTAGTTTCAACGAGAGAGAGAGAGAGAGAGAGAGAGAGAGAGAGAGAGAGAGAGAGAGAGAGAGAGAGAGATCAAATAAAGTGAGTGACACGATCATGGTGAGAAGTAAAGGAAATATGTACGGAGAGAAATGGAAGTACGAATGGCATCAGAGAGGAATTAAAGCAAGTGAGAGAGGCACCAGGAAGGGAGGAAACAGAAGACAAAAGAACATCTGAGGGCAACATACTGAATAAAATGAGAGAGAATGCCACCAATTTTAAAGACAGAGAGATAGAGATGACGCGCCATGGCAGTGCAGGTACACGGCAGTGTCGCGGGATAGCACTGACGGATGGACAGAAGGCTAATGGTGGCCAACAGTGAGTTGGATCTTACCATATCACCTGCTTGTTTCACACCATGTCAGTGATCATACTAACTGATCTCTTTGTGATTCATTGTCGCTGACAGTAGCCTAATATGAAACAGCCCTTCACTACGATCATCTCTATCGTTTTACCCTGCTGCCACCAGACACTATTCAGGTTAATGGAGACCCATCGTAGTGAAGGGGTTTAATATTTTGCCCCTGTTTCAAGCAGGCCTTTTTGTGGCACTTCTCACTCTAATATGTATACAAGTACCAGAGCACTGACATAAGTGCAGCCATGCGAGTCCCTCTCACAAGTATCAGCAAACCAGAAACTATTATAACACTACTGTATCAAACAACTCCTCTTCCCGCAGCGTGGACTACAATGTACACAAGTGTGCCTAGACTATTGTACCACTAAAATCAGCTCATGAGTCAGTTTCACAAACTGTGGTGTAGTGAAAGGTAAACCAAGAGAAAAAAAAAAAGTGGACGCTAAACAGGCGGTAAACCAATGAAATCACTGCATATTCCACGCGACCTACGGACTCTGGCGTTTTATCCATTGGTTGGATATGAATTTCTCTCAAGGAACAAGAAGTGCATAACATTAGCCAGATTAAGAACTAAAGTTCAACGATGACAGTGAACTGGTTAATACGACAGAGTTTAGCTCCATTGACGTGAGGCGTCTGACGTGAGGGATATGACGTCAGGCAGATTAAATTTGTCTGGCGATACGTATATAAAATAATATTACTTGAAAGAGATCCCATGATCTCGCCGATTTGTTCATTCCCAGAGAGAGAGAGAGAGAGAGAGAGAGAGAGTAAACTACAGTCCATTTACACCAAGTTCCTCCAGACTGTCGGCCTTTTGAAGTTTCTTTCGCATAGCTCAGTCGCAAAAAAATATGTCTCTACATCCTTTCATAACAGTTCTGCGTGACTGCCAGCTTGTACTGGTCTTAAACCATTGTTTCTGCTAACCAATCATTGTGGAGAGTTGGCAGTAATAAACCAAATTAAAGAGCGTATAACTCATTCAGTACTGCTCTGTTTTCTTAAATAACTTCCTTGTTATGCAGTGCTTGTCCTTGTTATGCAGTGCTTGTTCTCTTTCTGCCTGTCTTATATTGACATTATTGCAGGCGTGTACAGTCAGCCAAAAATGTATTATCCCTTTTACCGCACATTTCATTCTGAAATTTGGAGGATGCATTGTGATATATGGGCCACCCTATGATCATGAGTGCAAAGTTTATCCTTGGTATTTACGCGTACTGAAGGTGTATAAAATGTGACATACAGGGTGTTTTGTTTATTGAGATACCGAGTTAACAGATTCATTGGTGTGTTGAGAAGTGTATAGCTCATTTTCATATCCAAAGAAACCCATGAGTATTTTTACCCTTTTTTTTTTTTACATAGTGACGAACATCAAACACAATATTTCTATCTATCTATCTATTTATTGCCAGATGCCTCAATCTCGTACGGGGTGGCCACAAACAAATCGCCTCCACATCGCCCTGTCCCCTGCCATTCCACAGCCCTGCTCCCAATTCACACACCCCTCTCTTATATACGTCTCCACTCCATACCTCCATCTCATCCTCGGCCTCCTCCTCCCTCTCCCCCCTCTACCTCACTCACATACACTCTCTACGTCAGTCTCTCACCCTCCATCCTCTCCACATGGCCAAACCACCTCAGTGTGTTCCTCCTAACGCTTCCTATCACAGCCACATCCTCACCACAACGCTCCTTTATATCCTCATTTGTCAGCCTGTCTCTCCATGTGACTCCACAGGATCCTCTTAAATAACTCCTTTCCACTGCTCTGATTCTTGACTTGTGTCCTTCCAACAACGTCCAAGCTTCACTTCCATACGTTAGAGTTGGTATCACAATACTGTCATGTAGTAACTTTTTCATTTCTATGCTCACTTCCCTGTTTCTTATCACTGCTTTCAAAGAACCAGCAACCTTTCATCCTTGTTGTACCCTTTCAAGCACTTCACCCTTCAAACTTCCATCCTTACTCATCACACTCCTCAAGTACTTAGACGTATTCACATTTTCCATTTCCTCACCATCCAGCCTCATTGTACATTTACTGACTTCCCCTCTCTCAGAGACCATCACTTTACTCTTCCCTACATTCACCTTTAGATTCCGTTTCTTACACTCCCAAACTCATCCACCAAGCCTTGCAGCTCCCCTTCGTCTTCACTTAACAACACAGTATCATCTGCAAACAACAGTACAGGGAGTTTCCAAACACTACCCTCTCTCACAAGGGCCACTCCAACATCCACTGCCCCACCTTGTATCTCTTTTATTACCCCATCCATGTACAGATTGAACAACCATGGAGACATGACACATCCCTGTTTCAACCCAACCTTCAAAGAGAAAAATTCACTCAGTTCACAATATTTCCGCAGTCAAGAAAGGATAGAGCTAAATAGTACTGCTCATAACACACATTATTCCTAAGATATTATACAGCACAGCAGACTTCGTAACTGAAGCAGTATAGAATATTATACGACAAAAATGGTATTGACTATTAAGAAATTTTTTCTATGTTCCGACTCTGGGCATAGGCTTCACAGCCTGTTCCTTGAGGTCCAGCAGTCGCCCTATATACTGCACACCGCCACATGCCACCATTTCGGCACTAACACCCACCGTCCATATTGAATACATGCTAGGACTGTCTCATACAGGACTAGTGTATTGGTATAAGCGGGGGTAGTTTTACACGTTAGTTGTTCTTCCCGTAGGTCAGTAAGGCGATCAGCTTTTAATGACATTCAAATCCTTAAACTGATCCGTGCCCCAGTCAGGATTCGAAGCTGTCTCCATTAGGACTGCAGGTGCAGGCCATCTCTCTACTGATTCTGCATGCCAGTTTGCACAATGAACTATTTCAAATATCATGTGTTTAGTTGTCCACCCTGGCTTAGATCTCTGACAGAATAAAATAATACCCAGCGTGCTTCACTAACACTCACAACAGCCTCAGGGAATCATAACGTCGTCTTTACATGGCCAGTATGTGACTGAGGAATCGACCTTCACAGTGGCGGCTGAGGAGCGATGCGAGAAGAGAGTGGGATGGGGTGGGGAGGAGGGGAAGGCACAGATGGAATAAAATAATTAGAGCAGTTGATAAATTGTGTTGGAAGCCTGCGATTGACCCATAATGGAGGGAAACAGACAGCGCACCAGAAGTCATATACATATGACCCAGTGGTTTGCGTACTCTTCTCGCTATGCGCGTGCCTCGAGTCCAGAGTTCGACCCTCAGGCGTGACGGAAATATATAGTGTTAGAGTAGATGGCTGTACGTCCTGAGTAGGCTATGTTTGCATCTTGTCGCGTCTCCCGAAGACATACAGAATCTGATATAGTCAAACAGTCTTTGCATCACACTGACCTTCACATGTATCATTTTCCCTACAGAGAGCTTTTCAGAGTTTGAATTTTGCCATTACGGGTGAGGATTTAATTATGGCCATCATTCTCCGTTCGAGGTGGTGGTTTTATGCTTCAAATTCCAGTAAAATAATTATTGCCATTGTATCTTTATATAACGTTGCCCGAATATTGGTAGTCAGTACGACAAAATCGATGTTTTGTGAGGCTACCATGAAAGAAGAATCTTACCCGTCCTCGTTTATGAAGCTTGATACAAACTTACTGGGACTTCCGTCTTCAGATGGAAAATGGTCGCTGACTCGCTGTGTCAAGAGCAAACAATCACAGTTACTGATTGTAATGCATGCACCACCAGTCATGTGCTATGTTGTCATCATCAACCACAAAATAAACTAGGCGATAATCCGTTGTATAATATACGTCAGCTTATCTCTATTTCTCCCATTCGACACAGCATCATATGAGGGCAACCTAGACAAAAAATCTCCAGATTTTAGTCGTACTTAGCTACAGTGCACCACACACCGCTCCTCTCTTTACTACATTCCATTACACGGGGTTTTCGGCTTATCAGTTTTTCTCACAATCTCCAACCTCTCAGACACAAGTTTATACAGTTGTTTTCAGTCACTACACGTCAGTAATTAGTTTCACACATTTTCTTCCTTTTCTTCTTCCCCTCTTGTCTCCCCTATCTTGCTAAAACACTCACTGGTTTCACTGACTGGGTCTGACCCAGACTGCTCCACCACAACAATCCCTGTTTAATGACCCATTCCGGGAGACTGGCCATTGAACATGTCATTATCTCGGCCAAATGGCTTCACAATTACCCTCTTACCCCTCCGTCTGTAAGATAAAATACTCAGCATACAGAAAGTCTTCGCTAAACCTTAGACTACAGTAAAGCAGGATCAAGTATGTTTCATCATATACATTTCAGTCATTACCTGTATTCTTTATGCATGTCAGAACCAGGCCACTCGAATCAGTGACACTTCAGGACCCGTAATGCTCGGCTTCAACGTCTTTATCAAAACTGTCACTTTGTTTTCTTAACTTCATGATCGGGAGGTAGGATCCAGAAACATGGAAATATGAAGTATATAAACTAATTTTGAAATCCTACTTAATGCAGTCGACTAGGATGTATAAAGCAAAGTAAAAGACGTCCTAACTGCAAAGATCCATATATCACTTAGATAATATTATATAAAACTGGGAAAGACAAGGATAAATAGAGGCTGCCCACTTTACTTAATATAGTACACACGAGAATGTTGGAAGCACTGTAGCTATAATGATATACTTAGTGTGTTTGTCTGTCTGTCTGTCTTTCATTCTCTCCATCTGTGTGTGAACATTATATCTCAAGCTATTTCGAAGATGACAATGTTTAATATCAGCTGAATGGAAAACGCACTGTTTTTGGGAACAATTATTCAATGGTCAGTCATATGGCAAGGCCAACATAAACAGCTCTGATCCGATTTAAACCAAACATGGTGGTGGGGTTGTACGCTTGGCGAGAATGGAGGAAGTCGATTTTTTAGAAAACCAAGCAAAGACCAAATTCACAGATTTAGGTAATATATGAAGGTTATATGGCAAGGTCAACCTAAAACCGTTTTCATCCAGTAAAGGCCAAACCTGGTGGAGTAGCTGAGGGTTAGGCAAGGAAGATGGGATTCGGTTTTGACAACAGTCAGTCTAATGACATGGGCAAAGGGAAAAGTCAAAGTTCGACCTGTGATTCTGAGTGTGAACTGAGGCAATTTTGATCTGATTTGGACAAGATTCTGATGGAAGGATTGAGGATCAGGCGAGGGGTTAATAGAATGTTACTGAAGGCAATTAGCCAAAGGTCATGGCTAAAGGACAAACTTTAAACAGTTTTATCCTTTTTAAATCAAACTCAGAGGAAGTGTTCAGAGTAAGGAAAAGATGTGGGGATTTGATATTAGGAACTATCAGCCGGAGGTGAGAGCTGCAAATCAGGATTAAATGTGCGACCCTATAATTCACAATTTTGATTTGATCTGAACCATCTTCTAAACTCCAAGGGTGAACTAAGGATGAATTTATTGGTTTTTGACAAGTACCGTACCTGGTACTGTATACAGTAGGTAAGAGGTGAAGGTCATAGGATGAGGTTAACTCAATAAATTCAGGTTCAGTATGGACCAAACTTGGTGGAAAAGTTAAGGCCAGACAAGAATGAAGTAATTCAATTTTTAGAACAGTTGGTGGAAGGCTAAGATTACAGGACAAAGTCAAATGCCTGGCCGTTAGACTAACCGTAAGGCGCGGGTGTTGCGCTCCCAAGTGGTTGTTGTGTTTATGTATTTTCAGTTTATTGCAAGAAGGAAAGACCGTGACTTGTCACAACCATCATTCCTCTACAACTCATTATCGCACAAAAATACATAAAGCTGGGGCAACAGTTTCTGACTACTCTTGAAACTCAAACCCCCCTCTCACGTGAAGTGCATTAACCGTTCTTTTATTTTAAGTAGGCAGAGATTTTCGTCGTTTTGCAACTTATTCTACATAAGACAATAGCTACTGCCATTAAACATCCTCTCCGTGAAACTTTTGGTTACTGGTATCATATTCTGGTGGCAGTATCGTGTTACTACTTCCCATTCAAGATGGACAGTAATCAATTATACTCCTAGTTTAAGTGAACAGAGTATTTTGGAGATGAGAGGACGGTGAGAGTGCTTATACCAGAAAGACTATTGGAGGGATGAGGAGACAAGAGGGTGATCAGGAGGCGACAACAGGATAATTAAGAGGGTGATTAGAAGGCGACAACAGGATAGTTACTGAGTGACGAGGAGATGGTGAGTGAAATGAGGGCTGAGCAAGTGTGTGATGAAGGAGAGAGTTAATGAAAAGGCAATTAGTGGGGCACGATGTGAGAGCTGGATGAAAAGAATTTATTTACTTGTTGAGAAGGAGACGGCGACACACGAGATGGTGACAAGGTGATGGACATGCGAAAATGATGCCCTGGATAACTGACCAATAGACACGGCATAGAATTATCTTATGGTTAATCCCCACAACACGTTATCTTTGAAACTTCAATAATATTTTACTCAGATTTTTTTACTCAGATTTTTAGAAACGTCCGATGACGTGAATATTATTAACAAATTCTATTAACTCCTGTTGCTAAAAGAACTCTTCCGTGACGAAAATAAAATCGCTTATTGGTAGCAAGATAAGATATAAAATACGCTATAGGTGTGAGTGGGCCTACATGGACAAACCACAGGAAAATACGAATTTAACCTATCTGAACTCCGACACCAAATCCCCCAAATCATCGATGTTACTGTAGCATATAGGCCTACGCCTTCAAGTCTCTGTATCATTACTCTTCCCCACTCCCTGCTGTCATTCCTGGTTGCCTTTCTTAACTCTTTGGCTGTTGTGTCTGTATCGGGTGCAAAAACTCGTTCGTCGTCAGCGAGATTAGATTCTTTATTTTTCAAATCGTTATTCGTGATGGCTTTAACATTTGGTGCCCCAGGTCTTAACAATAATGATAGTTTTAATGTTAGACGAAGTAGACAATTCCCAGCAGAAACGTTTGTGCACTGTGCACTACTCAGGTTTATCCAACAACTTAGTTCCTTTAACTGCTTTTTTCATTCTCCTACTAATTTTGCTTCCTGGCAGTCTCTTTGTCAGTGTTTCATTGTATCTACGTTTAGTGTCTCAAAACACCCTCCACACATACCGATTGACTGAATCTGTTCGCGTAACCCTGCTCCAGTTTGTTTGCACACTCATCCATTTGTCTGTTTCTTCAAGTAACTCCATAAACGACCATCAGATAAATAATACAGTCCGCAGTTGTAACTGATCTTCCTAACAAAAGCCAAGTTCCTCTCCCGTTGGTTTAGCCTATCATGAACACGAACACGCTAGCAGACGGTCTCTCTCTCTCTCTCTCTCTCTCTCTCTCTCTCTCTCTCTCTCCAACCCAAGTAGAGCAACACATTCTGAGGGTAGCCTAACAGCAATGAAATCTATAATGCGTCATCACACTGGAGGGATAAAAGGAAAATTGTTACAGCTTAAAAGAAAACAAACCAATTTCCTAAAACCAAACGAAGACCTGAGACAGAACTATAAACTCTCCTGTGGGGGTTGTAGTGCCTTATAATAAAAATGAGATGTTTATTGTAACACCATCGTACTATATTTCCAGTCTATTCAGCACGGGGACTTCTTCTGTACAGTTTATTCTTCCTAATTGCAGATAATGCGATTCAGCCTAGGAGAGTTCTACTATACTCTGGTCGTTCGAACTTGAGCTTAAATTGCCATCTCTCCACCTTGAATCCTGAACTACGACAAAAGATTAATAGATACTAATTTAGTCACGAAGAAGTGCAACGGAAAGGGTGGATTATCGTAGTATTGTCCATTTCTGTCACCAAGCTACGTGAAATCAGTTGCAAAAGGACTAAAATCTGCGTCATGTTGCGTTCAATGAGCTATGTAGAAGTGATGTTGATGATGAGACCTGTTCCTACCGATCTTGTTATAAAAGCTGTTTAAATGAATGAAGGCGTTTGAGAATAGCAAGAATATAACAAACAATACATCATTCTACTGAAGACGGCAACCGTCATTAAACGATCTGAGAACCCAACATCTCGGCACAGCTTTCTAATAATAAAGATGAATTATACTGCACAGACACCTTCTTTCCCTCAATATAGCACGACGCTTGAGAGTTCTGTGATGAGCAGAGGATGGCAGATGGTTAAGGGGAAAGGAGTGAGAAGCAGGTGAGGTGTGGCCAGTAACCTATTATACGACGACTGGAGATGTTGTGATGGGCAAGGGACTGTAGATGGCTGAAGGGGAGGGGAGTGAGGAGGAGGTGAGGGGTTACCAGTGACCTCATTTTTCTCATTATATCACGTTTGGTATGTGTGGGATGTGCTGTGGCTGTTGTACATTTTCTAAAGGTTTGTCTGTTGTCTCGCCTTTTGTTGTATAGTGACTACATCTAAAATTGCACTTTCGTCGTAATGGATATATGAGTGTCCATTTATTTATTACAAGTGTAGAATTATTTTATACATCTCTCTTTCTCTCTCTCTCTCTCTCTCTCTCTCTCTCTCTCTCTCTCTCTCTGTCGATATCTTTATCTCTGTGTCCACTAGTTACCATATTCTGAAGAAGGCAGTTCAAGATACTTCACTCATGGAATACACCAGACGTGTAAGGTGTCATCTGTTCTTAAATGTTGTGGACTAAAGTAACCTAACCCTGAGGTGACACACCTTGATGCCAGTAATATAGGACCAATGTTATGTTATTCTGAATTAATTCTAAATATACAGGATGATCAGTGCACAACGCTTCCCTAATATCTCACCTGGTGGTATATAGCCCGATGTGGGGACGGCTCAGGCTGCTGGTGTGGGCGTGGGTGTAGCAGTGGGAGCAAGAAATAAATGATACAGGAAAAGGACTGATAACGTTGACTAAGCCGTCCCCGGAATACACGGGAAACAACGCGGAGGAATGTAGGAGAAACATTATATATGGAGCATCCTTTTTAAATACAGAAATGTGAGGTGCTGGTCGAGTACGCTAGTTTAAGAAGTCTCCTGCTCCTCGGGAAAACGCAGGTTTGATGCTATAGGGAGGGGAATAGTTGATCATATGAATTTCGTTAAACCAAACTTTACTGCCTTTCCAAACGACCCACTGACATGCCATGTAACACAAATAACATTGTACCAGTCCTGAATAAGATCTCTACAGCATGTGTTCAGTACTGACGGTGGATATTAGTGCCGAAGTGCTGCCATGTATAAGTTCAAGTGCGTAGGAAGGCTCCTGGGCTATAGGGACTGGACTGTATAGTTTATTGTTGAATCACCAGCATTACCAGTACACTTGCATGAATTCAATTGCATGCATAAATATAAAATACATGACTGAATTTTTATATAGTCTTCATTACACATGATGTAAAGAATAACAGTAATTGCAAATATAGTAGTATGGCCAAAAAATAAAAATAAAAATGTTCCTCACAACTAATAAAACAAAACAACTCTTTTGCCCATATTTCACATCATTTAAGATGTTGGATCTTACCCTTAAGACGAAGTATTTAATTCCATATATTCTGAGGCCATTATTACTGAGAAGGAAGTTCTCAGCAATAATAATCCCCTCTGGTCAATTATATACATTCCCTTATTTTCAAGCTACACAAGATTATTTCCTTTAATTTTAGAAGGATCTCTAACTATGGAGGCGTTAATGGAGGCTATACCTAATCCTTCCAGTCAGTAACGTCTCGCCTAAACTCAGTGAAATGGTCTGGATGTAACAAGAATAAACTTAAAAATCATCAGGGTGAAGAGATTTAGCGACTTCCCGAGTACGATCTCTGTGGCTGATAATATTTCGGGGGTTGATGGGGATGACGGGGGGGGGGGGGGAGTTGTTACGGGTGTGTTTGGGAGCTCAGGTGGCAGAGACAGGCCACATCAATGTTTTGACTGACATTCGCCGGCACCAGCTATAAACAGACACTGGCTGACAAACAGTGGGATAACCAAACAGAGAGACAAATACAAGAAATTTATATCAATAGCCTAATTTTGGTTATAGGTTAAGCAAGATGCAATAGGAATATGTATGTAAGACGTATTGGTAGTAAAACATAATTCCCATTCAAAAGAAACATTCTTATTAATGAAAGCCCATTTTTCTAAAATCGCAAGTGTCGACTGTCACTTTCCAATTGAAAAAGAACGGGCTTAGAAATACATCCTAAATTATCCATGCATACTGTATGAAAGCATGTGGTTCAACAACTTACTGAGGCGCAAAAAAAATACTTCAATATGCTTAAAGCTAAAGTATCTTACAATATTTACATGACAAGTGCAGGGGGCAGTGACCAGGGTGACAGACTGCAGGGGGATGTGTCAGGGTGGCAGACTGCAGAGGGCTGTATGTGGGTGACAGACTGCAGAGGGCTGTATGTGGGTGACAGACTGCAGAGGGCTGTATGTGGGTGACAGACTGCAGAGGGCTGTATGTGGGTGGCAGACTGCAGAGGGCTGTATGTGGGTGGCAGATTGCAGGGGGCTGTGTGTGGGTGACAGACTGCAGAGGGCTGTATGTGGGTGGCAGATTGCAGGAAGCAGCGACCAGGTTGGGAGAGAGTATGGAGCTGTGCCATGGTGGCAGACTGCAAGGAGACGTGGCCAGAGTGGGAGGGTGCAGAGGACAGTGCCATGGAGGCAAACTTCAGAGGATTGTGCCAAGGTGGGAAAGTGAAGGGGGCAGTGCGACGGTGGCAGACTGCGCGAGGGAGTTGTCATGGTGGCAGACTGCAAGGGGCAGTGGCCAGGGTGGCAGACTGCAGGTGAAAAATGCCAGGGTGGGAGAGCACAGGGGGCAGTGGCCAGGGTAGGGCAGTCCAAACAGACCTGCATCACCAACACAATAACACAGATAACTCAGGCTCAAAATTTTGTGGAGCAGAAAGCAAAATAACGATTTATTGCTGAATATTCATGGGTATCGGGTATTCTTTCTTTATTCTGAAAAGAAAAAAAAAAGGGGGAAGGTTCAATCTAGCTTTGTTTTTACGATTTTTAGTTTCGCCTGGCAGTTGAAATAGTTTTTAAATAACTCCGTTTATGTGAAATATTTCAAGGGAGGATCCGACTCTATGAATATAGAGTAGCGAATCACACTATCTCTCCCCGAGAGTTACTGGATTTTGCATAGAGTCCTTTTCATTTTCAAAACTTTCTTTTATTTCCACCCGGTCTTCGTGTTTTTATAATTTTTCTCTTATCCACTTCTTCCGTCATCCAAAGTCTTTGCTTCCTCATTTCATCTCAAAAGTCTGCTGGCATACAGTGTATATACTGTATATATATATATATATATATATATATATATATATATATATATATATATATATATATATATATCATCCAATCATACATTGTTCCATGAGGAGCGTAGGAGTCCGGGACTAGGCAGTTGGTCCTGACATTTAAGATGAGAGTGACCAGCCTCACTCATCCCTGAGTGGCATTACATGAGCAATCAACCCCAACCACCCCTTGGATATAAACCTTCACCGGCTCAATCCGATTGGAGCGCGATAATTAACCACTAAACCACCAGGCGCCAAAATTTGGTTATATGGTTACCACCCAGCGTAGTAAATGGTTTCCTGGTGCACAGGAAACCATTTGACTTGTCACTCAGTGTAGAGTCACCCACAGGCTGAAGGAAGTGGAAAGAATGAAGGAAAGAAAGACAGAAGAGGGAGTGTAAAGTCACCCGTAGGCAGAAGGACAAGGAAAGAATGAAGGAAAGAAAGACAGAAGAGAATGGAAGGAAAGAAGGATGGAGAGGAATATATACAGGGGCGCACCCGGGGAGGGGGGTTATTTCGATAACAGTAAAACATGAAAAACTGGCAAGTACAAACAATGAGTAACACATGAGCCAGCAGCTCTCTGACTCTAAACCTGCATATGACCTCCCAGTAATTATCGGATTACCTGACCTCACCTCACTACGGGCCCCCCTCCTTTAGAAAATTCCTGGGTGCGCCCCTGTATATATATATATATATATATATATATATATATATATATATATATATAAAGAATCTGGCAAATACTCTTCTGCACACAATCAGTTCGAGTTTTCGGCCCACCTCAGGCCGAAGAAGAGTAATTACCACATTTATTTGAATATTGCATTGAAAGATGCGATGTCCAAGATCGGTTGCAGATTTCTTACTTGGTGTATATATATATATATATATATATATATATATATATATATATTATTTATTAGGTGGTTTTGTGAAACGTAGTGTGGGAGGTGGGTGGAATGGTGTGATCCGGGAGATCGGGTGGTGTAATCGGGTGTGGGAGGTCGGGTGGAGTGGTGTGATGTGAGGGGTCAGGTGGAGTGGTGTGATGTGGGAGGTCGGGTGGAGTGATGTGATGTGAGGAGTCAGGTGGAGTGGTGTGACATGAAATTGTTTTGTGGTGGGGGGGGGTAGTATGGTGTGGTGTGCGGGTGGGATAGTGTGATGTACACCATACCACACCACACCACCCCTACACCATAATACACCACCGCCACACACAAAACGCCAAACAGGTCGTGATGACTAAATGGCACTACAACATGGCAGCCTGGGAGGGACTCCATAATTTTTTTATGATGTTCCTTGGACCTCCTTTTTCTCCCAAAATGTAAATTCCACATTGGGTCACATACAGGATTTCATTGAAGTCGGCATGGAAACATTCATTCCCCATCATAGTTACAGAAAAAGTTGTAATTCTCCTTAATGGTTTGACCACAATTGTGCTAGAGTAACAGAACATAAAACAAAAGCCTACAACACTTATACAAGGACCAAAACCAAAGAAGCCTTTATCTATTATAGAAATATCAGAAATCATGCTAAAACTATCATCAGTCTTTCTAAATCAAACTTTCTGCATAGACAGGCTAACAAACTACTAAACAACCCAAATGATAACAAAATATTCTGGACAACCCTTAACTCATTCAGTACTAACTTCACTACCACCTCTTCCATTCCACCTTTACAGTCCCCCAATGGATAACTAGTAAGTGACCCACGTTGAAAGCCAAACTTCTTGTTGACATTTTTTCAACAAACTCAACCCTAAATACAGAAAATCACAATATTCCTGTATTTGATTTTGATTACCCTCAAATAACTCCTGTCATGATTCACATCGGATACGTACAAGCTGTATTACCGAATCTCTCAGCAGACAGAGCTACTGGTCCAGATGAAATTCCTTCAATAGTGCTTAAAAATTGCTCCTCAGTGTTGGCTCCTGTATTGGCAAAATTTTTCTGCTTATGCATCCGTACCTCAAGTTTTCCAGCCTCTTGAAAAGAAGCAAATATCCATCCTGTTCCTAAAAAGGGGTCAACTTCTGATCCATCAAACTATAGACCAATTGCAATAACTTCCATTCTCGGTAAAGTTTTTTTGACACTAATTAACAAACACATAATCAAGCATCCAGAAATCAATAAATTAATCAATGATCGGCAATATGGATTTCGACAAGAACGTTCAGCTGTAGACATTTTTCGCCTTCTTACCCATCAGATTAACAAAACAATAGACCAACACGGTGAAACACACAAAATAGCACTTGATATATCAAAAGCATTTGACAAAGTATGGCACCAGGCCTTATTGTCTAAGATGTCACACTATGGCCTTGCATCACTGGTTCCTCCAATTTCTTCTTTCCTTGATAATAGAAAAATACGGGTCATGGTAGATGGTATTTATTCTCAGTTTCATTCCATAAATGCTGGCGTATGGTACCTCAGGGATCAGTTTTGGCGCCAACCCTCTTTCTCATTTATATAAATGACCTCCTATCTGTCACTTACAACCCAATACACTCATTTGCTGATGACTCGACCCTTCATAGTTCTTTCACATTTAGTACTTTCTTTACACAATTTGACATTATAATTTCCCAAATAAACACAGCAATTTCTCTGAACCAGGACCTTTCTAAAATTAATCAATAGGGACAAACAGTTTAGGTGTTACTCTAAACCCCAACCTAAGCTGGACAGCTTATGTTAAATCTCTTGCTAGAAATGCTTCCAAACAATTGGGACTTATGTACAGAGTTCGTGAGTTCTTCACGGACGAGCAGATGGCCACAATATACAAAATTCATCTGGGTTCTCAGATCGAATATTGTTCACCACTATGGAGTGAATGTCGAGCGGTTGCACTGAGGCAGTTGGACAAAATTTCAAAATAAAGCCATTAGATTAATCAATAATCCTGCCATCAGGCAAGACCTTCCTCCAGTATCAGTACGTAGAGATGTTGCTTCTTTAGCATTATTTTATTGATATTTTTACCGTAAGTGCTCTGACGAACTGTCTTCAATTGTGCCTCCCCTTCACATTTTCTCCCGTACTCTCTGGAATTCACTTCCTTGGAGTTGTTTCCCACAAACATTTAATCCACTTTAATTCAAATCCAGTTGTTATAAATATTTTATGAATGGAGGATGACTTTAGGCACATGGACTTGTTTTTTTTTCCCCTTTGTTTTTCCTTCCTCTATTCATTATCTATATATATATATATATATATATATATATATATATATATATATATATATATATATATATATATATATATATATATATATGTGGTGTGGGAGTTGGTGTAATGTAGTGTGGGAGGTGGTGTAGTGTAGTGTGGGAGGTGGTGTAGTGTAGTGTGGGAGGTGGTGTAGTGTAGTGTGGGAGGTGGTGTAGTGTACTGTAGTGTGGGAGGTGGTGTAGTGTAGTGTAGGGTGGGGGGGGGTGTAGTGTGGTGTGGGAGGTGGTGTAGTGTAGTATAGTGAGGAGGTGGTGTAGTGATGTAGTGTAGTGTGGGAGGTGGTGTAGTGTAGTGTGGGAGGTGGTGTAGTGTAGTATGGGAGGTGGTGTAGTGTAGTGTAGTGTGGGAGGTGGTGTAGTGTAGTGTGGGTGGTGTTGTGGTGTAGTGTGGGAGTGTGTGTGTGGGAGGTGGTGTAGTGTAGTCTGGGAGGTGATGTGTAGTGTGGGAGGTGGTGTAGTGAAGTGTGGGAGGTGGTGTACTGTTGTGTGGGAGGTGGTGTAGTGTAGTGTGGGAGGTAGTGTAGTGTAGTGTGGGAGGTAGTGTAGTGTAGTGTAGTGTGGGAGGTGGTGTAGTGTAGTGTGGGAGGTGGTGTAGTGTAGTGTGGGAGGTGGTGTAGTGTAGTGTGGGAGGTGGTGTAATGTAGTGTGGGAGGTGGTGTAATGTAGTGTGGGAGGTGGTGTAATGTAGTGTGGGAGGTGGTGTAGTGTAGTGTGGGAGGTGGTGTAGTGTAGTGTGGGAGGTGATGTCGTGTGTGGGAGGTGGTGTAGTGTAGTGTGGGAGGTGGTGTAGTGTGGTGTGGGAGGTGGTGTAGTGTAGTGTGGGAGGTGGTGTAGTGTAGTGTGGGAGGTGGTGTAGTGTAGTGTAGGAGGGGGTGGTGTAAAGTGTAGTGTGGTGTGGGAGGTGGTATAGTGTAGTGTGGAAGTTGGTGTAGTGTGGTGTGGGAGGTGGTGTAGTGTAGTGTGGGAGGTGGTGTAGTGTAGTGTGGGAGGTGATGTGTAGTGTGGGAGGTGGTGTAATGTAGTGTGGGAGGTGGTGTAATGTAGTGTGGGAGGTGATGTAGTGTAGTGTTGGAGGTGATGTGTAGTTTGGGAGGTGGTGTTGTGTAGTATGGGAGGTGGTGTAGCGTAGTGTGGGAGGTGGTGTAGTGTAGTGTGGGAGGTGGTGTAGTGTATTGTGGAGGTGGTGTCGTGTAGTGTGGGAGGTGGTTTAGTGAAGTGTGGGAGGTGATGTAGTGTAGTGTGGGAGGTGGTGTAGTGTGGTGTGGGAGGTGGTGTAGTGTAGTGTGGGAGGTGGTGTAGTGTAGTGTGGGAGGTGATGTAGTATAGTGTGGGAGGTGGTGTAGTGTGGTGTTGTGTAGTGTAGTGTGGGAGGTGGTGTAGTGTAGTGTGGGAGGTGGTGTAGTGTGGTGTGGGAGGTGGTGTAGTGTAGTGTGGGAGGTGGTGTAGTGTAGTGTGGGAGGTGGTGTAGTGTAGTGTGGGAGGTGGTGTAGTGTAGTGTGGGAGGTGGTGTACTGTAGTGTGACAGGAGGTGTAGTGTGGTGTGAGAGGTGGTGTAGTGTACTGTGGGAGGTGGTGTAGTGTGGTGTGGGAGGTGGTGTAGTGTGCTGTGGGAGGTGTAGTGTAGTGTGGGAGGTGGTGTGATGTAGTGTGGGAGGTGGTGTAGTGTAGTGTGGGAGGTGGTGTAGTGTAGTGTGGGAGGTGTTGTAGTGTAGTGTGGGAGGTGGTGTAGTGTAGTGTGGGAGGTGGTGTAGTGTAGTGTGGGAGGTGGTGTAGTGTAGTGTGGGAGGTGGTGTAGTGTAGTGTGGGAGGTGGTGTAGTGTAGTGTGGGAGGTGGTGTAGTGTAGTGTGGGAGGTGGTGTAGTGTAGTGTAGTGTGGGAGGTGGTGTAGTGTAGTGTAGTGTGGGAGGTGGTGTAGTGTAGTGTAGTGTGGGAGGTGGTGTAGTGTAGTGTAGTGTGGGAGGTGGTGTAGTGTAGTGTAGTGTGGGAGGTGGTGTAATGTAGTGTGGGAGGTGGTGTAATGTAGTGTGGGAGGTGGTGTAGTGTTGTGTCGGAGGTGGTGTAGTATACTGTAGTGTGGGAAGTGATGTAGTGTAGTGTGGGAGGTGATGTAGTGTAGTGTGGGAGGTGGTGTAGTGTAGTGTTGTGTGGGAGGTGGTGTAGTGTAGTGTGGGAGGTGGTGTAGTGTAGTGTAGTGTGGGAGGTGGTGTAGTGTAGTGTAGTGTGGGAGGTGGTGTAATGTAGTGTGGGAGGTGGTGTAGTGTTGTGTCGGAGGTGGTGTAGTATACTGTAGTGTGGGAAGTGATGTAGTGTAGTGTGGGAGGTGATGTAGTGTAGTGTGGGAGGTGGTGTAGTGTAGTGTGGGAGGTGGTGTAGTGCAGTGTGGGAGGTAGTGTAGTGTAGTGTAGTGTGGGAGGTGGTGTAGTGTAGTGTGGGAGGTGATGTGTAGTGTGGGAGGTGGTGTAGTGAAGTGTGGGAGGTGGTGTACTGTGGTGTGAGAGGTGGTGTAGTGTAGCGTGGGAGGTGGTGTAATGTAGTGTGGGAGGTGATGTAGTGTAGTGTTGGAGGTGATGTAGTGTAGTGTGGGAGGTGGTGTAGTGTAGTGTAGTGTGGGAGGTGGTGTAGTGTAGTGTAGTGTGGGAGGTGGTGTAATGTAGTGTGGGAGGTGGTGTAGTGTTGTGTCGGAGGTGGTGTAGTATACTGTAGTGTGGGAAGTGATGTAGTGTAGTGTGGGAGGTGATGTAGTGTAGTGTGGGAGGTGGTGTAGTGTAGTGTGGGAGGTGGTGTAGTGTAGTGTAGTGTGGGAGGTGGTGTAGTGTAGTGTAGTGTGGGAGGTGGTGTAGTGTAGTGTAGTGTGGGAGGTGGTGTAATGTAGTGTGGGAGGTGGTGTAGTGTTGTGTCGGAGGTGGTGTAGTATACTGTAGTGTGGGAAGTGATGTAGTGTAGTGTGGGAGGTGATGTAGTGTAGTGTGGGAGGTGGTGTAGTGTAGTGTGGGAGGTGGTGTAGTGCAGTGTGGGAGGTAGTGTAGTGTAGTGTAGTGTGGGAGGTGGTGTAGTGTAGTGTGGGAAGTGATGTGTAGTGTGGGAGGTGGTGTAGTGTAGTATGGGAGGTGGTGTAGCGTAGTGTGGGAGGTGGTGTAGTGTAGTGTGGGAGGTGTTGTAGTGTGGGAGATAGTGTAGTGTGGTGTGGTGTAGTGTAGTGTGGGAGGTGGTGTAGTGTATTGTGGAGGTGGTGTCGTGTAATGTGAGAGGTGGTGTAGTGTAGTGTGGGAGGTGGTGTAGTGTATTGTGGAGGTGGTGTAGTGTAATGTGGGAGGTGATGTAGTGTAGTGTGGGAGGTGCTGTAGTGTAGTGTGGTGTGGTGTAGTGTAGTGTGGGAGGTGGTGTAGTGTAGTGTGGGAGGTGGTGTAGTGTGGTGTGGGAGGTGGTGTAGTGTAGTGTGGGAGGTGGTGTAGTGTAGTGTGGGAGGTGGTGTAGTGTAGTGTGGGAGGTGGTGTAGTGTAGTGTGGGAGGTGGAGTAGTGTGGTGTGGGAGGTGGAATAGTGTAGTGTGGGAGTTGGTGTAGTGTGGTGTGCGAGGTGTAGTGTAGTGTGGGAGGTGGTGTGATGTAGTGTGGGAGGTGGTGTAGTGTAGTGTGGGAAGCGGTGTAGTGTAGTGTGAGAGGTGGTGTAATGTACTGTGGGAGGTGGTGTAGTGTTGTGTGGGAGGTGGTGTAATGTATTGTGGGAGGTGGTGTAGTGTAGTGTGGGAGGTGGTGTAGTGTATTGTGGGAGGTGGTGTAGTGTAGTGTGGGAGGTGGTGTAGTGTGGTGTGGTGTAGTGTAGTGTGGGAGGTGGTGTAATGTAGTGTGGGAGGTGGTGTAGTGTGGGTGGTGTAGTGTAGTGTGGGAGGTGATGTAGCGTAGTGTGGGAGGTGGTGTAGTGTAGTGTGACAGGAGATGTAGTGTGGTGTGGGAGGTGGTGTAGTGTAGTGTGGGAGATGGTGGAGTGTGGTGTGGGAGGTGGTGTTGTGTAGTGTGGGAGATGGTGGAGTGTGGTGTGGGAGGTGGTGTTGTGTAGTGTGGGAGTTGGTGTAGTGTGGTGTGGGAGGTGGTGTAGTGTACAGTAGTGTGGGATATTGTGTAATGTAGTGTGGGAGGTGGTGCCGTGTAGTTGGGAGGTGGTGTAGTGTGGTGTGGGAGATTGTGTAATGTGGTGTGGGAGGTGGTGTATTGTGGAAGGTGGTGTAGTGTGGTGTGGGAGGTGGTGTAGTGTAGTGTGGGAGGTGGTGTAATGTAGTGTGGGAGGTGGTGTAGTGTGGTGTGGGAGGTGGTGTAGTGTAGTGTGGGAGGTGGTGCAGTGTGGTGTGGGAGTTGGTGTAATGTAGTGTGGGAGGTGGTGCAGTGTAGTGTGGGAGGTGGTGTAGTGTAGTGTGGGAGGTGGTGTGGTGTAGTGTGGGAGGTGGTGTAGTGTAGTGTGGGAGGTGGTGTGGTGTAGTGTGGGAGGTGGTGTAGTGTGGTGTGGGATGTGGTGTAGTGTAGTGTGGGAGGTGTAGTGTGGTGTGGGTGGTGGTGTAGTGTAGTGTGGGAGGTGGTGTAGTGTAGTATGGGAGGTGGTGTAGTGTAGTATGGGAGGTGGTGTAGTGTAGTGTGGGAGATGGTGTGGTGTGGTGTGGGAGGTGGTGTAGTGCAGTGTGGTGTAGTGGGTATTCTGCCTGAAGAAACCAAGTCATTTGATTGGGTTTCTCTATATAAAGAAAGGGTCATCGTGGGAAGAAGTGCACCCGTGACTCACAACCAGATAGCCTTTCATAATAGCCATCTCTCTCTCTCTTTCTCTCTCTCTCTCTCTCTCCGCACTTTAAACTTCATGCGAGATAAAAAGAGCAGCTCGGTGTTTTTTGCGTGCTCACACGATTCACGGTATAAAAGAAACTGTCTGCATGCATATCCATTTCTATGCAAACTACCTGAAAGTGTCAATATTAGGCAACTTTCACTGTGTATGTTGCCAGCTGATGGTGTAATTGGCGAGAGAGAGAGAGAGAGAGGGGGGGGGGCAGTAATGGTGGCGTGTGCCAGATGTATCATGATATATTGCCATGACCCCGCTGGTTCTCTCTGACAAGGAAAATATGTTTTCACCCCTGTTTGTGTGTTTGTTTGTTACAAGGATTACTAAAAAAGGAAAAAGAGAGAGAGAGAGAGAGAGAGAGAGATTTGGACCAAATTGGGTGGGTAGATAGCCCATGTTCCAGGAACCAGTCGATTAGCTTTGGGGACCGATCCAGATCGTATTAAAAATTCTGAAGCCGGAAAACACTTTTTATGAAACCCAAGTCAGTGATGAGAAAACCTAACCCATTATGAAAAGTGATTTGGAAATTTTCCTTTGTCGGAGAGATGCGCTCCAATGAGTGACCCTTTAGTTGTCTTCTGTGCCGCGACAGTCTGTACCAGCACTGAGTCACGTTGTTTATCATTTCATATATACATTTTTTTTTTTTTTTATACAATGCGCATGTTTGTTTGTGCATCGCTGTGTATTTATTTGTATGCTTTGTAGGAGCTTTTGTTTCCAACAAAATCAGAGATTCAAGGTAGTGTGTAGCACGAACTCCCTTCAGTTTGACGTTCTACAGTGCTCATCTTTTGATTATAACAGAAGCAATGGAATGAATTTTAAGTCTGTCATTTTGAAATACATTTACCATTAAAAATAGTAAGCAATGCATTATGAAAACAAGTACCCAAACACTTTTCACTAGAGGACTGTAAATGATCTACTGGGAATGATACGAATACATGTGTTGATGATAAAAAACATCTTAGGGGTAGGCCTATTAGTTTTGTGGTAAAGATAGACCCCACGAAGGCATTCTCACCCACTCGTTACTCTCCCACTTATGCATCACTATAATCAGAAGAAATTCATGAAAAAAATCGTGAATACATAAAATTAACACACACACACACACACACACACACACACACACACACACACACACACACACACACACACACACACACACACACACACGCACGTATCAGAAATTTGGTGTTAAAATATCTGCAACCCGGTGATGATGATAATGATTAGAGCTTTTACGTACTAACTGCATAGCCACAATGCTTAATAACAACAAAGTATAATACACGAGTTCCCTACGTGACAACAAGTGGGTTGGCGGAGGGTTAGTGCCCCTCCCCGGAAAAAAAAAAAAAAAAAAACTAACTAAAAATACGAACAAGAAGCCCCGGACCAGGACTGACTAAAAGATGACGACTAAGGACCGAACACAGGACACTAGACGGATGGCGGCTTGGAATGTAAGGTGCAAATGATGACGTAAAAGAGAAATTGGCCAGGTGCTTGAGGGTGCAAAAGTGGATGTATGCGGGTTAAAGGAAACAAAATGGAGAGGTGAGAGTGTGAGAGAATGGGAGTATGGATGGGGTAAATGCACGGGAGTAGGTGAGAATGACAGGGCAAAAGAAGGAGTGTGTATTGTTTTGAGTAACAGATGGAAGGAGAATGTAAGAGAGTATGAATCAGTTGGCTCGAGGAATGTGTGGGTAAAACTGAAAGTTGGACTACAAATGTGGCCGATTGTGTGCGTATATGAACCAACGAAAGATCGTCCAAGCAGAGTGAGAGAATAGTTCTGGACAAATGTGGAAGCGTCCATGGAAAAGAATGAGAGAGTGTTTTTGATTGGAGATATGAATGGAAAAGTAGGGAATGTGAAGGTGGATGGAATAGTTAGTGAGTGGGGTGAGTCTTCAGAGATGGATGAGAATGGCAGTGCTTTAGTGGACATTTGTGCTGGGAGAGGGTTTGTGATAGCTAATACAAAATGATCCATAGGTATACATGGCGAGTGATAAGAAGGGTGGGTGGTGAATTGAATGAACGGAAGGCAATGATTGATTATGTGTGTGTGGATGAAAGGATGAGAAGATATGTAATGGATGCAAGAGTATATAGAGGTTGGGGGAGTGGACTTTCAGACCACCACTTGGTGGTGGTCAGAATTAAAGTCCAAATAAAAAGGAAGAACTAGAAGAAAGGAGGGACAGGAGGAAGTAGTACATACAAGGAGAGTGGAAAAGTTACAAGAGGATGGAAAAAAGGCAGAATATAAGAGGGAAGTGGAGGAGCGATTGGGTAAATGTAGATTGGAGCAGATGGGGGACGTGGAAGGTGTGTGCAAGATATTCACAGAGGAAATCTGTGCAGCTTGTGAGGTGGTGTGTGGGGTAAAGAGAAGACGAAAGGGGGTGCAGGGAACAGCATGGTGGACTGAAGAGGTGAGAGAGGCTGTGGCACAAAAGAAGAAGCATATAATGAGTGAATGAGAAACAAAGGCATGGAAGAAGTTGAGAGACGGCAGAGAGATTTATATTTAGAGAGGAAGAGAGAGATGAAAAGGTTAGTAAGAGAGTGTAAGAAGAGAGTGGATGAGGAAATTTGAAGGAACTTGAGTGTAATGTGGAGGGAATGTAAGAAAATGTTCTGGAAAGAGGTGAAGAAAGTTAGACAGGGTGCCAAAGAAGTTAGCTGGGGAGTGAAAGATAAAAATGGTAGTGGGGAAGGGAGAAAAAGTGAGCAGATGGAAAGACCACTTTAAGGAATTGTCGAACATAGAGAATGAAAGTAATGCAAGTATAAGTGGCTGGAGAATGACTGGGAGAAGGAGGGATGTGAGAAGAGAGGCAGAAATCGGTAGGATGGAAGTTGTGGAAGCAATGAAGAAAGTTAAAATGGGGAAAGCCCCAGGAATTAATGGATTGTGTGGTGCAATGCTGAAGCATGAGAGAGAGATAGTAGTAGAATGGATGTGGGAGATGTGCAGATTGGCCTGGGAGGAAGGTATAGTCGCTGAAGATTGGAAGTCAAGTATAATTTTTCCCCTTTACAAAGGGAAAGGGGAAAAAGAAGTGTGTGGTAATCATAGGGGCATTTGTCTTCTTAGTGTAAGAGGAAAAGTATATGATAGGATACTTATTGACAGAGGTAGGGAAATAACAGAGGAATTAGTTGGCAAGGAACAGGGAGGATTTAGGAAGGGAAGAGGTTGTGTAGATCAGATATTCATTCTTAGATCTACTATATAGTGGAAAAGTTTCTAGAGAAGGGAAATAACTTGTATTCGGTCTTCATGGATTTGGAGAAAGCATACGACAGGATGGATAGACAAGGATTGTATTAAGTATTAAGTATATAATAGATGGGAAGTTGTTGAAGGCCGTGAAGAGTATGTATGAGGGTGCTAAGGCTGCAGTGCATGTGGATAGTGAACTGGGTGAATTTTTCTATTTGAAGGTTGGATTGAAACAAGGATGTGTCATGTCTCCATGGTTGTTCAATCTGTACATGGATGGGGTTATAAAAGAGAAACAAGTTAGGGCAGTGGATGTTGAAGCGGCCCCAGTGAGAGAGGGCAGTGTTTGGAAACTCCCTGTACTTTTGTTTGCAGATGATACTGCGTTGTTAAGTGAAGACGAAAGGGAGCTGCAAGGCTTGGTGAATGAGTTTGGGAGAATGTGTAAGAAACGGAATCTAAAAGTGAATGCAGGGAAGAGTAAAGTTGTGGTCTTCGAGAGAAATGAAGTTGGTGAATGTACAGTGGGGCTGGATGGTGAGGGAATGGAAAATGTGAGTACGTTTAAGTACTTGGGTAGTGTGATGAGTAAGGATGGAAGTTTAGAGTGTGAAGTGTTTGAAACGGTGCAACAGGGAAGGACGGCTGCTGGTTCCTTGAAAGCAGTGATAAGAAACAGGGAAGTGAGTATGGAAGTGAAAAAGCTACTACATGAGAGTATTGTGATGCCAACTCTAATGTATGGAAGTGAAGCTTGGACCTTGTTGGAGGGACAGAAGTCAAGAGTGAGAGCAGTGGAACTGAGTTATTTGAAAGGATCATATGGAGTCACATGGAGAGACAGAGTGACAAATGAGGAAGTGAAGGAGTGTTGTGGAGTGGATGTGGATATGATAGGAAGCGTTAGGAGAAACACACTGAGGTGGTTTGGCCATGTGGAGAGGATGGAGAGCGAGATACTGACGAGGAGAGTGTATGTGAGTGAGGTGGAGGGGGGGGGGAGAGGGAGGGGAAGGCCAAGGATGAGATGGATGGATGTAGTGGAGAGGTAGGCTATATGAGAGAAGGGGGTGTGAGCTGGGTAGCAGGGCAATGAAATCCAGGGGGACAGGGCGACATGGAGGCGATTTGTTTGTGGCCACCCTTACGGGATTAAGGCGTCTGACAATAGATATAGATAATACATGTCATCGTACTGAAGGGACTAACTAGGCAGTGTACAATATATGAGGTGACCGTGCCAGAAACATTATACAGTACTTGCCTCCACACTACATTTTCTGTACCCTATATGTGTGTGCGAAATATTTCTGCGAATCTAGTTATAACATTAACACATTCATTCATGGAGGAGGTGGCGCTCATTGTTAATTTAATTACCGCTGGCCTGCAACACAATTTCCCTTTCTTTTATGATGGTATACGTACGGAGTCCATATTTCATCACTTACTGTTGTAGAGAATCTGAAAATATAGACATGACCTTAATGAAAAGTTAAATTTCTGCGTGATAATCCCTTCAGTCCGACAGTGTGTTATGTAGCCTACTTATTTGTACTGCCTCGAAAGTATTTTAATCATCTCTGGGGACACTTCATTTAGGCTGTATCTAACCTAACCTTTCGAGCTGTTATAATATCTCCAAAGTTTAATAAAAATCTGTGGGGCGAACAAGAATAAACTGGAAAAAATAAGATAACACATCCTATTCTGTAACACGAATCTTATGCTAAAACTGCCTTAGTATATCCCCTAGTTTCCCATTAGCACTACACTCTTCTTGCTCTGAGTTGGCATAAAAGTACCGTCATTCCTTCTTGAATGTTGGGTTGTAGCACAAGATTAAGCCTTAAATATGATACCAGTCACGAAAAATTGCTATGGGAAGGATGTTAAGCTGTAGCGTTGTGTCTTTCCGCATCTGAATCATGTGAAATAAGGCACAGAACGAAAATCTGAGCCAAGTTAGAGCAAAAAGAGTCGAGATCCTCCATGAATTTATTTTACTGCATCCGGCAACCTTCCTCCAACTTCATTACGTTCGGAGTCTCCCCGATCCCTCTTAAATCCACCCAATAATAGACCTTCAAGTCTCATGATTGCAATTTATAGCTTCCCCTTTTCCATGTACAGGAATATAAACATCATAAAAGGTGGTAGTTTAATGTACGTAATTCCATTTAAAATCACTAGCTACATGTTCTTCGCCCATTTTACCTTGTTAGTATTTTTAATTCTCTCTGTTCTTCCATACTAACGTCAGTTTTTCCAACGACCTGTACTTTCCTTTACACAAATATCCCAAGTTTTTTTTATCTAAAGCTTTTGGTACCTCACCACGCTTTACTGATCATGCTTTGTTTACCATTGTGTATCCAAATATACATTACACATGGAGCCCATATAAACGATTGCTATATACAAATGCATATAATCAGTACGGTAGCTCATTGGAAAACCTAACTGCCATTCTTATGAGGCGGACATATAACTTTAGCCCTCTGTACTCATATAGACCTACCACAAATAAGTCCCTCTACACAATTTTCTTTCTCTTTATTCATTCCTGAGGTATTGACGGAACCGGGGAAATCATAGAGAACCACGTCTTAAATTTAGGGCTACTTTTGGAGAAAGAAAGACATTCGGGAGATTTCTTACATACCCACGATCCCGGCTGTGCCATTACCAGTGGAAGGACTATGCACTGTGCTGTGACGTCGACTATTGTGTATTCCTCTGCAGTCGCCTTACTCCAGCGGGAGCGGCAGCGACAACAGGAGACTGTAAACGTACCTTACAATGTGCATCACCACCCAGTGCGTCAGAACAACGTGGCTTCCTCGAATCCCAGAATCTGGAAAGTGAGTTTAGGCATATTAACGCCTCTGGTATAACGCAATAAATCTACTCACAGCTTCAGTAAATTACCAGGCAGACTGCTGCATGTAGTAAGTGCCAGGATAAATCACGCTGCTTTTATGTGATGAAAAACAAGAGCACACAGTGAACACAGCATTCTCGTGAGGGAAATGAAAGTTAGAGCTGGAGTTATTTGTCTATATGAGGGGTTCTTCGTCTGTGATCCATGGTTGGGCCATGGCTTGTTTCCTTGGGGTTCACAGAATGATGGGAAATGATGGTAATTTCAGGGAACTGTTGCTGATTATTCTTTGTCTTATCTCAAAGTTAGTCATCTTGCTTTGACAACTCTCAAACCATTTCCTGAACATTCCTTTGTGAGGCACATCAGCGACCCAAGTTCAGTGTTGAATCTGGCCTTCGATGTGCCCTCTCTACTTCTCAGCCAACAATATATCTCTGGTAACAAAGAAATAATGTCAGGTTTCTCGTTAACTCAGTTCAGTGTTCACGCAGCTCCCTTCTGTCTCCCACTTGTCCCCTTCATCCATCTCTTTATCCCATCCTCCTCCTCCCTTTCATCATCCTCCTTCCTTCTGTTCTCACATCTCTTTACACTTCTCTCACTTTCTTTCCTTGTCCCATGACAACAGAATTTTCTGTTCCAGAACTACCTCTTGCAGAGTTCATACTTCATTCCTCTCTTCTCATCGTTCGTCCCTTTCCTTTCATATTCTTTACCCTTCTTCGAAAAGATGAAAATGATTACTCATGGGAACATTTGTTGTTTTGGTTCATTTTTGATGTATGAAAACTAAAGAAGCATAATATTCCTACTGGTTGCTACTGTCTTGCTTGTAAGGATTTCCTTTAAATGTGTGCCCTTGCATGTGATATCGATTCAATAAAATGGCCTAATGACTCAGTAGAGTGGTCCACAGATACAACATGAGTCTTCACGTGGTCAGAAAAAACAAAATCTCTTGCTTGATACTGCTTACTTTGATAGGTAATACTTTGATATAATTTTAGTCTAAATGAAGTAACGATAATATTGGTGTTAGAAATCATGGAGGTTCACCGCCGACCAGCTGGCAAGTTGTTTTCAGGCTCTATACTTTCTAAGGACATAATTTTATTCATTTTACGAAAAATCTCTCAACGATGAGGTTAAAAAAAAAAAAAAAAATCTCCTTCAACAGCCTGTAGTACTTTGGCATCTTAGCATTTGCTCAGGCTGCCATCGGACTTTTTTTTTTTTTTTAGTGGTCAGAGCTCTTAAGCCCTTCATTACGACGTTGTCTTTTTCATAATGTCCTGTTTACCAATGGGCATTGATACTCAAATCTATTTGGACTTCTCTACCGAGTTTGTAAGAATATAATAGCTATTAAAATCGCAGTGAAAATGTTAAAATAACTTTTCAATCCCTTAACAGTGTAGGATTTCTAACTGCCCAATAAATAAGGTAGTTCCAAATTAACCGAAATGAAGTAACCGTTAGCAACACAATGATTGAGTTAAATCATGAATAAGCTTAACCCATTCTAGATAACGACAATTAAAATGATGTTGTAGTTATATTCAGACGTCTTTATCCAACTGAAAAATGGCTAAATAATTAGGGAAAATAAATAATATTAAAGACCAAAAACTCTTCCAATTCAATGGTGCTATTTAAGCTTTTTCTTGTTACTGCCAAACGATTCTCCTCACCTCAGGAAAGAATACTTCTCATGACAATGTAACCAGCCCAAAGGATATTCCTAGCCTGTTGCTGAACCTCGGTCCATCTGAGCCACCAGACCCGTCGATCACAGATAACCAGCTGCCCTTGTAGGCTTGTCCCACAGGTTCTCTACACCTTTGATGTTGTGTCTGCGTCTCAGTGTGGCATGTGCTGTGCAGCTCCATTATGTGTGTTGTGTTATGTGAGCCTGTTCTACAAGCAGGGCGCGTTTCATCTGTGATTACACGTCACCCAAATCTAAGCTGGTAGCTGAGGAGGGCTGGCTGATGTTCTAATCTAAGGCTACCTAGATGAACTCGGTCATATCTAGGGCTACCATACGTCCGTATTTTCCCGGATATGTCCATCTTTTTGCTCCATTTATCTCCGTCCGTGGGAAATTTCTGACTCTTTGTAATTGACGATGATTTTTCCCGTTTGACATTTCCTAGAACTTGTAATGCGAAACTGGCAATACTGTCGCATAGGATTAGGAATAAGATATTTATTCGTGAGAGAAAGATTACGATTTGCATGCTAGTTCAATCCTGGAGTGTTTTAAGTCACTATGCGGTTCATTCTTCGTCGTGAACGGTACAGTAGCCACCCCTCGTTGCTACACGTGGGCAAATTTTGAAGAGCGAGTGAGTGAGTGAAATAAGTCGAAGTGCCAGATAGCACAGTTCATACGGCTGTATGCTATGATCTGAAGGTATAGTAACTAAAGAAACTAAAGAGGGATTTTAGATTTGGTGAAGGAAGTGGATTGTTTGTAGAAACAACGTAATTCGATCTATGGAAAAGCATGGGACTCTCAAAGAATGTCTCTCAAACAGAGACGAGGACGTAGCTGTGCTAGAAAAGGAAAAGTATGTGGCGCGAGCAGTAGCATAAACTGGGCAGTCTAAAAGGATACGTGAAACAGAAAGGGGTGCATTACAGGTACAGCAAGAAGGAGGAGGTCCAGTGAACATTAAAAGTGAGTGAGGTGGGTACGACTAATACGCAGATGGGCTAGTGCTGTTTCCCATCGTCTTATTCTTTGATATGGGTTATGCCAAGGGGAAACAGACTGTTTTACTGTGCGGAGTTTATCAGCTGAACTGTTAGACCAGAAGAATTGCCATCTTGAAGTTAGAAAAGAAATAATAATCGGGAGGGAATCAGAGACCGGAATGGCATGAAGCGAGAATTCCCCAAGGAGATTCTGGAACGAGCTAAAGAATCAACTTGCTCATTTCCAATTATACCTGCCTTACCTTACGTGGCTAGGGACCCAAGAGAAATGTACGTTTTTCTAACAGGGAAACTAAAAAGCCATTTATTAATTTCAAGAACAAGGGGGTATAAAGAGGAGAAAGGTGACAAAAAGGAAACTGCACAAAGAGAGTCAGTGAAAAGAACAAAAGATAATGATGAATAGTTAGCCATACATCGCAAGTCAAAACATATCGCATAAAGTTCTGCTATGAGTATGCTAGCAACAAATGGAAGGCTTAACTGACAGGATCGAGAGGGAAAACGTAGCTATTGCAAATCCTGTGTCATTTGATGTTTTAGATCCATCAATGGATCCATGGGTAGCAGAAGAATGAGAAGATAGGTGTTCAATAAAAGACGGGTAGGAATGAAGGACAAGGGATGAAGTAGAAGATTTGGAGTAAAGAATAACAGAGGTGCAAATAGGAGTGGGAGGAAAGAGCCGCGGCAGGGGAGAGGGAAAGTTATGAGAACGTAGTGGATGGACACTGGAATTGGTGAAGGAAGAACAGGAGAGCAGAGGTTATATACGAACTGGAGAAGAAGGACGTAAATGTGGACTGGAAACACATTTTGCTAGTGTGGGTGGAGGGATAGTTAACATTCGGAAAGGGGACGGACGGAGTTTGGCTGAGTATCGAAGAGAATGAAGAGCACGACGTCGCAAAGGAGAGGGTACACCCGACTTTGCATGAAGGCTTTCAAATGAAGAAGATTTAAAGGCACCAAAAGCTAATCGTAGACCTAGATGCTGGACTGAGTCAAGTTTGGAAAGAAGGAACGGAGAGGCAGAGGAATAGACTTGGTACCCGTAATCAAGTATAGAAAGGTCTAGTTAGTCTAGTACTATGTATAGATGGAGAAGAGTTAAACGATCAGCTCCCCATGTGATATGGGAGAGAGTGTGAAAGACATGTAGGCGTTGTAGGATAAATATTTTTATGAAGGGTATATGTTCTTTCGAAGTAAAATGGGAATCAAAGATTAGACCAAGTAATTTTCTGGAGGTTCGATATTGTAAGGGGGTATTGTAAAGGAAGAGAGAAGAGAGGGGGATGTGAAACTATCCTTTTGCGGGAAAAAGGGAAAACGTATTATTTTAGTTGTAGAGAATCGAAAACCATGTTTAACCGCCCAAGAGTAAGCTGCCGAAACTGCTGGTTGAATCTGATGTTGACGTATGGAAAAAGAGGATCCTGAGACATAAATGGCGAGGTCGTCTACATAAAGAGAAGATTTGATCCCAAGCGGCAAGGAGGAGACAACACCATTTATAACAACAAGGACTAAGGTGGTACTAAGTACACTGCCTTGAGGGACACCCTTATGTTGAAGAGAAGAGGATGAGACAGACTTGGCGACACGAACACAGAAGTTCCTGTCGCGGAGTAATGACTGAAGGAAAACACCCATATTTCCATAAGTTCCGAAAGAAGATAGTTGTCGTAAGATGTGGTATCTACAAGCGGTATCAAATGTTTTCTCAAGATAATTAAGGGGGCAAGGTGGCTCAGAGGTAGAGCGTCGAGCTCGTGATCGGGAGATCGCAAGTTCGAGCCTAGCCCGGGGCTGCCGTGCCTGGAGTGGTAGCGCGCTCCTATAACCTAGCGGGGCTATATGGCCATAGTTGCCAAGCTCGGGGATTTAATCCCTTTAATGAAGATAATTTTATAAAAAGCTGCACGTACAGACTGATAATTAGCAAAGTCTGTTAAAATATGAGTTTCGAGTTGTACTAAAAGATTGCTAGTACTTCGCGCTCATTGGTAACCGAATAGGGGAAGATGGGAGATGGCATTTTGATTCCAAAAGCCACATAAGACGAGTAATCATGATTCTAAATAGCTTGCATAAACTACTAGTAAGAGCAATAGGTCGGCAGTCTTGAGGGAGATGACCCAATTTGTTTGGTCTGAGGAATGGAAGAACGAGAACCTTGTGCCATAAGGAAGGAAAATAGCGCTCTGTCCAGACTCTATTGTAAAGCATAACAAAAAGATTGTGGAAACAGGCGAAAGATGCCTAATCATCAGATAATAAATGCCATCCATACTTTCGCTGGTACTGTGGCAAAACTGAAGTGCAAATAAACTTTTCTCGGGAAGTGAAGGGAGCGTTGTAAGGCTCATCTCTTGATGGGGAAAAATTGTGGGTATTAAATTCAGATAGTGATTTTTAAGGAACGGAACTGTGGAGATATATGGAAACCACTACTAACTTGACTGAAATATGAGCCTAGTTCTTCAGCTAATGATACTGAGTGTGCAATAGAGTGGCTACAGGGGAGTGAGTAGGGGAACGTTTGCCGGAAAGTTTACGTATACGCCTCCACTCAGTAGGGACGGGGGTAGATAACACACTGGAAGACACATACGTAAGCCGACTTTGAGATTTCGTCTGTTGGACAGTACGACGAAGTGCAATGGCCTTTTTAAAAGTAAAAAAGGCAGAGAGGCGACCAGGAGTTTGGCGTTTGCAACGGAAACTACGCCATGATGCACGCTTCATTCGTAGGGCCTTGGAACAGTTTGAATTCCACCAGGGAACACAGTTGTTTGTAAAAGGTCTAGTATTTCGAGGGATGGCAGTAATAGATGAGCTTAAAACGTTCGCTAGAAGGTACTGTAGGCTAACATATCTTGGATTGTAAAAAAAGATGATGAAGGAAGGAATAATTCAGCGTGTGATTAAATGAAGGCAAATCAGTTCGTTCAAAACGCCATCTCGGGGGACGGGGACTAGGGACATAGGAAGTTAGGGTCAGTAAAACAGGAAAACGATCATTGTTGAAAAGCTGGCCAATCACAGTCCAGTGAATATCAAGGGTGAGAGAGGTGTGCACACAGAGAGGTCAAGACATGAGAAAGAATGAATTCTTGGATCAAAATGAGTATGACTGCCAGAACTGAAAAGAGAAAGATTGACTGTAGACATAAAATTTCCAAGGCAACGACTAGGAGAATTAACTACTGATTCACCCCATAAGGTGTGACGGCAGTTAAATCTTTTTGCGGTAAAAGAGGAAGAGGGAGTTTAGTGATGAGATTTAAGGAAGTCTAAACGAGTGGAAGTTGAGAAATAGACTGAGAACATTTTAATGCAACGTTTTAAGTACACTAGTGTGAAGGCTCAAGGGAGGGACGTTTGGATAGGTCGAGGTTCATGGGGAGTTTTGGAATGATGAAGAATACAAGCATTAGAATTAGAATGACAAGAGAGTATTACAGAATAACCAGGGACAGGAGAGGGTGGGTGTAATGGAATGTTTCCCGGAGGCAGATAACCTTTGGATCATACTGAGATTTAAGAAAGCCTACGTGATTGTGACTTAAATGAAAGTCGCGAATATTCCACCGCAGAACGGACATTTGAAAGGGTGGGAATTACTGTAGCATGATAAAGGTGGTAATAGCGTTTTGGGTGGGATCTGCACGAGGGGTTTGAGGGATGAAGGAGTCCGGAGAATTAGGATGATTTGGAGAAGAGGAGGAGCAGGGCAAAGGGTCAAGTGTACAGCCCAGAGGGAGAGATAGAATAGCAAGGAGAGAGAGAGTGGGAGTAGGAGGAGAGCGAAGAGGTAGAGAGGTGTGGAGGGGGGAGAGTATTAGCAGTGACTTGAAGAAGAGGGGATGAGGGTTGAGGAGTAGGAGGTGGAAGTTGTCATAGCCAACTTCTCACTGTCAAGAAGATACATCAGGGCATAGTTGTGGGGTTGAGCCACAAAACAGTGTATGCAAGAGGATTACTGTTGAGCTCTAGGAAGAACTTCCCTACCATATGTGGGATCTAATTACCAGGAGTGTCCTGCATCTGAAGAAGCCACAGGTGGAGCAGCTGACAAGATTCTTGTTGAAGCATGCTGATATGTATTCCTAGGAATATCATGGACCTGAGAAGTGTTCATGGAGTGGAGCCAAGGACCTGTTGGACACCGGAGATGAATGGAGGACCCAGGAGAATGACGGAGTTTACAACAACGCCGATCCAGCTCTTCATGTTGTGAGACCTAGATAGCAGAGGCGACGGCGATGACCTGATAGTCTGAAAATTTATGCTACATAAACTTGTATGTACAGTAGGTAGGATTAGGTGGTTGTGTCGGGGACGACACAGTTTTGAAAGAGCGGCAGTGTTATGGTGGTAAGATTTTGGTAGTGATTGTATCTGGAGACGTGAGAAACACTCTGGAGATTTCGGCATGTGTTTTAAATTCTATCTTACCGTAGGAACTAATTCTTGTTATTATTGTTATTGTATATTGTTTAATTATTTGTATTTTTGTGTGAAAAAATGTGGGTTCTCTCCTAGGATAGAAAATGTGCTATTTTGCATCAGAAAATGTGAACTCATTACTAGAATGTTCTGGACTGCATTAGTAGGTAGAACCAGGGGGACTATACTAAGGGGCCAACCTGGATTCCTGGCAATGGGCCAGAGAGTGGGTGCCAGTGAGTTCAGTTAAGCACGAGCGACAGACAGAGTGGGTTGTGTTTTTCGTCAATGATCAGTCAGTGAATCAGTGACGGAGTTAGTGAGTCATACAGTGGGAGTAATCAGTGAAGAACGGAGTAGCCAACCAGAGTCAGTATATAAGAATTAGTCAGCCAGAGAATGAGTAGTAGTAAGTGAAGGATAGAGTAAACATTATAAAGTCAGTATTTTGCAAGTGTACAGTACTTAAGCTGCACTTAGACAGAATAAAACCCAGGAGTGTTCATCAGTCTTTGAATAACCTCCTGATCTGTCCATGAGTCGTTCTCAACGTATCAATGAAACCACTAAGGTTGTAATATCTATCTATCTATCTATATTCTGTAACGTGCATTACATGCAAGATCAAAATTAAGATACTTGCAGTGGTGACTATCGTCAAACATTTTACTCAATCACGTGAAAGAGAAACTGCTCAGATCGTGACTCTTGCTTCAAAGGAGTATATATCACGGAAAGCATCACCCAACGTATGCTAGTTCTAAATGAACATTATAGAGGATTTTTTTATCAACAATATATCACCTGAGCTGGCACAATCAAATTTATGAAAACTAGAGGAAGACAAGGCAAAAAAACCGAGATGGGGTGTTGCCTGTGATTTTGAGGTTTTATTCATAGGTCCTGAGTGCTCCCCCTCACAGGGAAACAGTTCTGGAGATGCAGTACTTTGCAACCGATATCAACTGTATTGTGAAGAAATTCTGACGAGATAAGGTAACCTTAAATGTCATTGGTACAACATTATTGAAAATCGCTTGAAGTAATGGTGCTAGTTATGTATACTTTCAAGAAGCAATAATGAAATCTATGTCAAGATAAGTGTGTGTGTGTGTGTGTGTGTGTGTGTGTGTGTCAGTTTACAGATGGCAGATCTGCACGATCGTGTTTGTTCTTTGTTTTCTCTCTTTGCAATTAACACAACGCTTTATCTCTCTCTCCCTCTCTCTCTCTCTCTCTCTCTCTCTCTCTCTCTCTCTCTCTCTCTGTTGTATTATTATTTAATTGTATTCCCTTGCTCATATATATATATATATATATATATATATATATATATATATATATATATATATATATATATATATATATATATATATTGTTACATAGCCTATGATTTCATCATCCTTTGTGTAATTCTAACGTACAGTATGCTGCATGTTTGATCACGAGCGTGTTCTACCTCACTTCCCCCGTCCTCCCTTATAGTAAAGTAAGTCGTTCTTTCTGTTGTTCAGAGCAGGATTGTCAACTCTTTGTCCCCATGGCTTCATTTGCGCGTCCTTCTTACAAGTTGTATCAAGCTCTGCCGGCCCCTATATAATGAGCTCAGTCTCTACGTTAATTGCCACTTAGATCTACTCTTCATTTTGTTCACATCTCTGTCCTCCCCTGTACAGTTGTTATTATTGTGAATGCTCAGGAAGTCTCCAACCATCTAGTAGCTGTGTAGTTTGAGTATAAGTGTTGTTGCATTTTTTCTTGTACTGTGTAGCGCGAGGAGTTAATTCTTGGGCCTAGTAAGGTTTTTGTGATTCATGTGTTTTGGGTGTCAGCCCTTATTAATATTTTGTATCTGTAATAATATATCTTGCATTCACTGAGTATTATCTAGTATTTTCATTTTTATCAGGGCTGACTTAGATAAATTTACTCTTGCTAATTTCGTGTTAATAGAGGCTATTGCAGTTAACCATATATTTAACCTGTTTTTTGTCATTACATTATCGTTATGAGTCCTGAATGTTTTGTTGTTAGTTTGAGCATTAAACTTTAACTTGTAATTTTACCTAACTCTTTTGTTTTGAACCTGGAACTTTACGGGACAGTAGTGATTTTTAGTATTCTCACTTAATGTGTACATTATCTTTCTCTGTTTCGTAACATAAATTTGGCGACCTCTTATCAGGATATTCAGGATATTATCATAAGGATATTGCTTGATATTTTGTGACTGTGATTTATTCATGATGTCTACTATTACTACACTTGATGAAGCCAAAGATTTTTTGTCAAATGTGCAAACAGTGTGTGATGTCGAAAACAGAACAAAAAATGAACTTAAGCTTGTTGCTCAACAATTGGGAATTGCTGTTCGCTCTCATCATTCTAAAGATCAAATTGTTGACATGATTAATGAAAACTTGTTTAATGTAACTCCTCCAAATGAGCAAACGCAGATTGAATTAGCTAAGTTACAGCTAGCCCTGCAGGAGGCTCGTGCTAAGGAGGCTGAATTTCAGGCTCGTGCTAAGGAGGCTGAGTTTCAGGCACAAGTTGAACTTGCTAGGATTCAGGCAGACCATGAGTATCGCATGAAACAAGGTGGAACTGGATCATCTAGCTCTGATGATTTTGATGTGGCTAAAAATGTTAAACTTGTCCCTCCTTTTAATGAATCTGATTTAACAAAGTATTTTCAGTTGTTTGAGAGGGTAGCTACAGGTTTTAATTGGCCCAAAGAGAATTGGCCAGTACTCCTTCAAACTGTTCTCACCGGTAAAGGTCAAGTAACTTATGCATCTTTGCCTCAGGATCAATCTGATAATTATGATGTAGTTAAGAGCTTGATTCTTAAGGCCTATGAGCTTGTTCCTGAAGCCTATAGAGTAAAATTTAGGACAACTTACAAGCAAGATAAGCAATCCCATGTTGAGTATGCAAAAATCAAAGAAGATCTGTTAGAGCAGTGGTTAAATTCTAAGAATGTGGATTCTGATTTCGGTAAATTTAAGCAGATGATTTTGCTGGAGGACTTCAAAAGGTGTATTAGTAAAGATGTAAGCCTATATCTTGATGAGAGAAGAATAGATAATTTGTTTGATGCTGCAGTTTTAGCTGATGAATATGTTCTCACTCACAAGAGATATTCTAGAGAAAAAAGGAAAGCTGAGAGTAAGTACGTTGCCTCTACTCAGAGTACAGGTAACAGGAAAGAGAATAAAGATGATGTTTCTCAGGAAGTAAATACCAGCTCCACCTCTAGATTTCAGAAAAGTAAATGTACTTATTGTAGTAAGCTTGGTCATACTACGGAGAAATGTTTCAGGAGACAGCGTGATGTGAACAAAAAGGAGTCTTTAAATATTCAGTCAATTGGTCTAGTGTCCACTCTTGAGAGTTCCCAGAATTCTTTAACTGAGTTAACTGAACGTGCTTTGAGGGGTAAATTAAATTCTCATGATGGAGCTCCTCTTTTGAGCAGTAACGTGGGTGACACTCTCAAGACTTCATGTGCTAATTTCCTGTCTGAAGGTTTTGTCAGTCCTCTGGACAGTAATGACAGGAAATCAGTTAAAATATATCGTGATACAGGTGCTTGCCAATCCCTTATGCTGACCAGTGTTCTAGGCTCTAATGTTAATTCCTCTGATGAAACTGTAATCTTACAAGGTGTAGGGAATAATTACTTCTCTGTCCCTCTGTGCAGAGTGAATTTAGAGTCTGGTTTTGTTCATGGTTCCGTTATGGTTGGGTTGGCTGAGACACTCCCAATGTCAGGTGTAACTTTCTTACTTGGAAATGATATTGGTGGAAGTCAAGTGTGTCCAGCTCCTCAGTTGTCTAGTGAGCTAGTGGCTGCGGCCCAGGATTGTGATGTCCCTGATGTGTTCCCTGCATGTGCTGTCACTAGGGCTAAGTCTAAAGTTACTGGTGACTTAGAGGATAATGATGATGATGATGTTATCTTAGCTGACACTTTTCTTGCTAATTTGGACCACTCACCAGATGAGGCAGTACCCCGTAGTGTTGATAATTTGTCTCGTCAAGAGTAGGTTGAGTTGCAGGTTGCTGACCCTGAGTTGAAAGGTCTAGCTAACTCTGCTTCCAGTGAAGAAGAGTCAGCTGGTGCTTCTACTTGTTATTATATAAAGTCAGGAGTACTTATGAGGAAGTGGAGACCCCCAGCAGCATCAGCCGACTGTGAATGGGAGGTTGTACATCAAGTTGTCATCCCTCGTGTTTGTAGGCAGGATATCATTAGAGTGGCTCATGATTCCAGTTTGGCAGGACACCTTGGAGTGAGGAAGACTGTGGCACGCATTTTGAAACACTTCTACTGGCCAGGTATCTTCAGGGATGTTTCCTGGTATTGTAAGTCTTGTCACACCTGTCAAGTTGTGGGGAAGTGTAATCAGACCGAAAAGGTTGCACCTCTAGTTCCCATTCCTCCTTTTGAGGCGCCTTTCACCCGTGTGTTGGTGGATATTGTGGGGCCTCTTCCTAAGACTTCTTCAGGATTTTCTTACGTGTTAACCCTGACTGATATGGCTACTCGTTATCCTGAAGCCATTCCACTTAGAAATATCTCAGCAAAGAACGTGGTTAAGGAAATGCTAGGGTTCTTCACAAAGTTTGGTCTGCCCAAGGAGGTACAGTCACACCGGGGAAGTAATTTCATGTCAAATGTTTTCAAGCAGTCTCTGAAAGAGTTGGGCATCACCCAGATCACGTCTTCAGCTTACCATCCCCAGACCCAAGGAGCGTTGGAGAGATATCATCAAACACTCAAATCGATGCTCAAGAAATACTGTTTGGAACGTCAGAAAGACTGGGATAAAGGTCTTCCATTCGTTGTATTTGCCGCAAGAGAATCTCCAAATGAATCACTGGGCTTCTCACCTTTTGAACTACTGTTTGGCCATGAAGTAAGAGGACTCCCTAAGCTACTCAAGGAATGCTGGCTGTCGGAGGAAGATGACATCAACCTGCTGGAGTATGTGATGAAGTTCAAAGAACGGCTGTCCACTGCTTTACAGCTGGCGAGAGAGAATTTAGGAGCTGCACAGGAGAAGATGAAGACTTGATATGATAAGGAGTCCAGGTTACGCCACTTTCAGCCAGGAGATCAGGTTTTGATTCTGCTACCGGTGCATGGGCAACCTCTTCAAGCCAAGTTTAGTGGTCCTTATTTCGTGGAGAAGAAACTCAGTGATGTCAACTATGTCATCGCCACACCAGATCGTAGAAAGAACAAGCAACTTTGTCACATCAACATGCTAAAGTTACATCACAGGCTGGACGAAAATAACCCAGTCTGCACTGTAGCTGTTCCACCCGAGTCTGAAAGTGAAGTTCTCCCATGCAGCATGAGCCTGAGTGATAGTTTGGGGAAGAATCCTGATATCATGAATGATCTCCAGACTAAGCTTTCTCATCTAGCTCCCGAGGAAAGGCAGGAGTTTTCGGCATTACTGCAGGAGTACCCGCAAGTGTTCCGTGCCACTCCAGGAAGAACTACTGTGTTGATGCATGATGTCGATGTTGGAGACGCAAAGCCAATTAAACTGCCTCCTTACCGTGTGAACCCAGTGAAAGTTCCTCTCATCCAGAAGGAGCTTGGCTACCTGTTGGACCACAAGATGATTGAGCCCTGTCAGAGCGAGTGGAGTTCTCCTGTCACTTTAGTCCCTAAGCCAGGTGGGTCACAGCGGCTTTGCATCGACTACAGACGTGTTAATCAGATAACCAAAACAGACACTTACCCTCTCCCTCGCGTGGAATATTGCATAGACAAGATCGGAAAGGCTAGGTACATAAGTAAGTTTGATTTGTTAAAGGGATACTGGCAAGTACCTATGACTGAACGTGCTAGGGAGATCTCATGTTTTGAAACACTAGCAAAGACTTTTGCATGTTCTGTAATGCCATATGGTATGAAGAATGCACCAGCCACTTTTCAGAAGCTCATGAATGTTGTAACAGAGGGTTTGGCAGGGTGTGTTGTTTATATTGATGATGTATTAATCTTCAGTGACACCTGGAAAGATCACCTATGCCATGTCAGTAAATTTCTTGAGCGTTTGGTTCAGGCTAATCTTGTAGCTAATTTATCAAAGTGTGAGTTTGGTCAAGCTAAAGTTCAGTACCTTGGGTACGTAATTGGTGATGGACATGTTGCACCACCAGCAGCTAAGGTTCAGGTTATAAGTGATCTTCCCAGACCTAAAAGTAGGAAAGAGCTACGAAGATTTTTGGGAATGGTAGGTTATTACAGGAGATTTGTTCTTAACTTTTCAATTCTTGTATCACCACTCACAGACCTACTGAAAAAGGGAGTTGAATTTGTATGGACCGATAACTGTGAATCCTCTTTCAACAAACTTAAAGCTATCCTATTAAGTCAGCCAGTGC